>NC_083103.1:42006152-42341830 GCF_949774975.1 Lagenorhynchus albirostris
CAAAGAAAACTACAGACCAATATCACTGATGAACATACATGCAAAAATCTTCAACAAAATACCAGCAAACAGAATCCAGCAGCACATTAAAAGGATCATACACCATGTTCAAGTGGTGTTTATCCCAGGAATGCAAGGATTCTTCAATAAATGCAAATCAATCAATGTGATGCACCATATTAACAAATTGAAGGATAAAAACCATAAGATAATCTCAATAGGTGCAGAAATAGCTTTCAACATAATTCAACACCCATTTATGATAAAAAGCTCTCCAGAAAGTGAGCAAAGAGGGAACCTACCTCAACATAATAAAGGCCATATATGACAAACCCACAGCAAACATCATTCTCGATGGTGAAAAACTGAAACCATTTCCTCTAAGATCAGGAATAAGACAAGGTTGCCCACTCACCGCTATTATTCAACATAGTTTTGGAAGTTTTAACCACAGCAATCAGAGGAGAAAAAGAAATAAAAGGGATTCAAATTGGAAAGGAAGAATTAAAACTGTCACTGTTTGCAGATGACATGATACTATACATAGAGAATCCTAAAGATTCTACCAGAAAACTATTAGAACTAATGAATGAATTTGGTGAAGTTGCAGATTACAAAATTAATTCACAGAAATCTCTTGCATTCCTATACACTAATGATGAAAAATCTGAAAGAGAAATTAAAGAAACACTCCCATTTACCATTGCAACAAAAAGAATAAAATACCTAGGAATAAACCTACCTAAGGAAAAAGAAGACCGGAATGCAGTAAACTATCAGACACTGATGAAAGAAATTAAAAGTGATACAAACATTTTGAGAGATATGCTATGTTCTTGGATTGGAAGAATCAATATTGTGAAAATGACTATACTACCTAAAGCAATGTACAGATTCAATGCAATCCCTATCAAGCTACCAATGGCATTTTTTACAGAACTGAAACAAAAACTTTTATAATTTGTATGGAAACACAAAAGACCCTGAATAGCCAAAGCAATCTTGAGAAAGAAAAATGGAGCTGGAATCAGGCTTCCTGACTCCAGACTATACTACAAAGCTACAGTAATCAAGACTGTATGGGGCTTCCCTGGTGGTGCAGTGGTTGAGAGTCCACCTGCCGATGCAGGGGACACAGGTTCGTGCCCCAGTCTGGGAAGATCCCACATGCCGCGGAGCGGCGAGACCCGTGAGCCATGGCCGCTGAGCCTGCACATACGGAGCCTGTGCTCCGCAACGGGAGAGGCCACAACAGTGAGAGGCCCGCGTACCACACAAAAAAAAAGACTGTATGGTACTGGCACAAAAACAGAAATATAAATCAATGGAACAAGATAGATAGCCCAGAGATAAACCCACACACATATGGTCACCTTATCTTTGATAAAGGAGGTGCTGGGAAAACTGGACAGCTACATGTAAAAGAATGAGATTAGCACACTTCCCAACACCACACACAATAATAAACTCAAAATGGATTAAAAACCTAAATGTAAGGCCAGACACTATAAAACTCTTAGAGGAAAACATAGGAAGAACACTCTATGACATAAATCCCAGCAAGATCCTTTTTGACCCACCTCCTAGAGAAACGGAAATAAAAACAAAAATAAACAAATGGGACCTAATGAAACTTAAAAGCTCTTGCATAACAAAGGAAACCATAAAGGTGAAAAGACAACCCTCAGAATGGGAGAAAATATTTGCAAGCAAAGCAACTGACAAAGGATTAATCTCCAAAATATACCAGAAGCTCAAGCGGCTCAATATCAAAAAAACAAACAACCCAATCCAAAAATGGGTGGTCGACCTAAATAAACATTTCTCCAAAGAAGTCATATAGGTTGCCAACAAACACATGAAAGGATGCTCAACACCACTAATCATTAGAGAAGTGCAAATCAAAACTACAGTGAGGTATCACCTCACACCAGTCAGAATGGCCATCATCAAAAAATCTACAGAAAATAAATGCTGGAAAGGGTGTGGAGAAAAGGGAACCCTCTGTTGGTGGGAATGTAAATTGATACCGCCACTATGGAGAACAGTATGGAGGTTCCTTAAAAAACTAAAAATAGAGCTACCATATGACCCAGCAATCCCACTACTGGGCATATACCCTGAGAAAACCATAATTCAAAAAGAGTCATGTACCACAATGTTCACTGCAGCTCTATTTACAATAGCCAGGACATGGAACAACCTAAGTGTCCCTCGACAGATGAATGGATAAAGAAGAAGTGGCACAAATATACAATGGAATATTACTCGGCCATAAAAATAAACAAAATTGAGTTATTTGTACTGAGGTGGATGGACCTAGAATCTGTCATACAGAGTGAAGTAAGTCAGAAAGAGAAAAACAAATAGTGTATGCTAACACATATATTTGGAATCCAAAAAAAAAAAAAAAAAAAAGGTTCTGATGAACCTAGGGACCGGACAGGAATAAAGACGCAGAGGTAGAGAATGGACTTGAGGACATGGAGAGGGGGAAGGGTAGACTTGGACAAAGTGAGAGAGTAGTATTGAAATATATACACTACCAAATGTAAAATAGATAGCTTAGCTAGTGGGAAGCAGCCGCATAGCACAGGGAGATCAGCTCAATGCTTTGTGACCATCTAGAGGGGTGGGAAAGGGAGAATGGGACAGAGGCACTAGAAGGAGGGGTTATGGGGATTTATATATACATATAACTGATTCACTTTGTTATACAATAGAAACGAACCCTACATTGTAAAGCAATTATACTCCAAAAAAGATGTTAAAAAAAAAAAAAGTGGATCCAAAGACCTAAATCTAAGCACTAAAAGTATAAAACTCTTAAAAGAAAACAGGTAAATCTTCATGACTTTGGATTAGGCAACAGTTTCTTAGATATGACACCAAAAATGTGTGCAACCATCAAAAAAAAAATACATAAAGCAGAATTCATTAAAATTAAAAACTTTTGTGGCTTCCAAGTACACTATTGAGAAAGTGAAAAGGCCACCCAGAGAAAGGAAGAAAATATTTGCAAATTATATATCTGATAAGGATCTCTTTTTAAGATATATAGGAACTCTTACAGCTCAACAATAAAAAGACAACTCAATTTTTTAAATGTGCGAAAATTTGAGTAGACACTTCTCTAAAGATATGTACATTGTTAATAGGCACATGAAAAGATGCTCAGTGTCATTAGTCATTAGGGAAATGCAGATCAAAGCCAAAATGAGATGCCATTTCATATCTACTGAGATGGCTATAATCAAAAAAGCAGACATTAGTAAGTTTTGGTGAAGATGTGGAGAAATTGGAACACTCATACATTGCTGGTGGGAATACAAAATGGCTCAGCCACTTTGGAAAATAGTTTGAAAGTTCCACAGAGGTTAAACATAGAGTTATTCTGTGATCTAACTAGTACATGAGATTCATAAAAGCATTTTTTAATATTTATTCATTTATTTATTTGTTTTGGCTGAGCCGGGTTTTAGTTGCAGCACGCAGGATCTTTGTTGCAGCATGAGGGATCTTTAGTTGCAGCATGCAAACTCGTAGTTGTGGCAGGCATGCAGGATCTAGTTCCCCAACCAGGGATTGAACCTGGGCACCCTGCGTTGGAAGTGCGGAGTCTTACGCACTGGACCACCAGGGAAGTCCCATAAAAGCATTTTAAATTATAGCTAAAAAGTAGAAACAGCTCAAGTGTCCATGCGTGGATAAACAAAATGTGGTATATGTGTACAATGGAATGTTATTCAGGCGTGAAAAAGGAATGGAGTACTGATACTTGCTACAACATAGGTGAACCTTGAAACTGTTATGCTAAGTGAAAGAAGCCAGTCACAAAAGGCCACATATTGTATGATTTCAGAGTAAGCAAATCTGTACAGACAGAATTAGTAGATAAGTGGTGGTCAAAATATGGAGGAGAGGGAGGAATGGGAAGTGACTGCTAACTGATATAGAGTTTCTTTTAGGAGTGGTGAAAGTGTTTTGGAATAGATAGTGGTGAACACACCTTGTGAATATACTAAAAACCACTGAATTGTATACTTTAATTTAAAACAGTGAATTTTATGTTATGAATTATATCCCAATAAAAATAAATTAAGAGTTATCTGGCCTAAATTGTCAATAGTACTGAGATTAAGAATCACAGTAATCTATATAGATGCTAAATTTAGTCACATGGCCACAGATAGCTACAAGGCAAGCTAGGAAACACAGCCTTTAGCTAGGCAGTCATGCACTCAGTTAAAAATTTTACAATTCTAAATCAAGGTTTGACAAAGTATAGCTGGGGGCCAAATCTTTCCATTGCCTCTTTTTGTAAATAATGATTTATTTGAACATAGTCATGAACATTTATTTATATTATATGGCCCTCAAGGCCAAAATTATTTACTGTCTGGTCCTTAACAGAAAAGGTTTTTTGACCTTGCTGTAGGAGAGAGATGACTGTTGGGACCAGGTAAAAATCTCTGCCTTACTGTCCCACAACAGAAAGAGCCTGAGTTCCACATGATACATTTTTTTAGTGGTACAGCTCTTTCAGTTCACACATACAAAACAATTTTTCACATAACAACCCACAGTACCAAGGTGGGAGGGTAAAATCATTTCTGCAACTATAGTGTTTTCCTATGGCCTCAGCCATCAATGTAAAAGCTGACCCACTGATCCATACAACTTTTTTCTTCATGAAGAGTATATTTTTAGGGTCAGTGTTCTCCTGTCCTTTATCTAGGTTTTGGCCAGACTCACTCTGATCCATCAGACCTCTTTCAATATCTTTGTTTCTTTATTTAATTGTGGATATAATTAGACATGTGTGGGAAGAGAAGAAGTATCCTAATTCATCTGGCCATACCCTTAAAAATGAATCTGAGGGGTGACATTAGTCACTAACAGAACCTGAACTCCAAAGCTTTCATTTCAATTAATATGTCCTTTTACATTTTTAAAATGTGAACAACTTTGTTTTTATTTTTTTACTAAGTTATTAATCCATTAACAAAGAAATATGTTTTGAGCACCTATGTTCCTGGCATTAGATACAGAAGTGAACAAGTGAAATCTTTTTTTCTCATTGCACTTATGTTCTAGTGTCAGGTAGGTATTGGGGAAGGGAGCAGAAAATTAATGAATAAACAAAAAGACAGAATTGAATGAGGGGTAAGAGAGTCAAGAAGGGTGAGAGGTTATTTAGATAAGGTAGACAGGGCAGGTCATTCTGAGTTGGTGATAATTAAATAAAGACTGGGCTGAAGTGAGGCAGCAGGTCATGTGACTCATCTGGGAACATTTCTATTGGAGAGAACAGCAGGCACAAATGCCCTGAGTTGGAAACTAGCTTCATGTATTTGAAGAACAGCAGGACCAGTGTAGCTGGAGTGTAGTGAGCAGGGAAAGAGCAGGAGGAACCAAGGAGACACAATCAAAACCGATTATATAAGACCTTGTAGGCCAAGGCAAGGGCTTGATGGAACGTGATTTGAAATTTGATATAAAGACAGTGAAATGAAAAAAAAAAAAAAAAGACAGTGAAATGATCTGATTTATGTTATAAAATACTTTGGCCACCCCCAAAGCAATTAACAGAATGGCAATAAGTACATACCTATCAATAATTACTTCAAATATAAATGGACTAAATGATCCAATAAAAAGGCATATAGTGACTGAAAGGATATAAAAACAAGACCCATATATATGGTGCCTACAAGAGACTCATTTCAGATTTAAAGACACACACAGACCAAAAGTGTTGGAATGGAAAAAAGTATTCCATGCAAATGGAAATTAAAAGAAAGCCAGGGCAGCAATACTTATATCAGACAAAATAGACTGTAAAACAAAGAGACAAAGAAGGACATTATATAATGATCAAGGGACCAATCCAAAAAGAAGATATAACAAATGTACTGAACATAGGAGCACATAAATATATAAAGCAGATACTAACAGACATAAAGGGAGAAATTGATAGTAACACAATAATAGTAGGAGACTTTAGCACCCCACTTACATCAATAGACAGTTTCTCCAGACATAAAATTAATAAGGAAACACTGGCCTTAAACAACACATTAAATCAAATGGATTTAATAGATACAGATAAAGAACTTCTATGCAAAAACAGCAGAGTACATATTCTTTTTAAGGGCACATGGAACATTCTCCAGGATAGATCACATGCTAAGCCACAAAACAAGCCTCAGTAAATTTAAGAAAATGAAAACCATATCAAGCATCTTTTCTAATCACAACACTATGAGACTAGAAATTAACTACAAGAAAAAAAAAACTGCAGTGGAATGAGGTAAAGATCAGAGAGTAGGGGGATGCAGAACTCACCTCCCCCCCAACCCATGAACACATCAAAAATACATCTACATGTTGAACAATTCTCACTGAAAACTAACTGAAGACTGTCAGAGAGACTCCTGTACAACCAAGGCTGTAAGAAAGATCCACATGGAATCGCGTAGGAAGAGAAGAGAAGCAATCAGGGACATGTGCCCCTGGGAGGGGACTCAGAAGAGAAGGGAGATTACATAGGGGAGATGCTCCCTGGGAAGTTTGAACCACATATTGGGTGCCCCAGCCCTGAGGTCCGGCACTGGGAAGATGAGTTCCCTAGGCTGGTTGAAGGGCCAGCAAGACTAACAGGAGGCTTGTAGGAAGCCTAGACTCCACTCATGAGGAGCATTTGCACACTTGCTCACTCCCAAAACAGCGTGGAGGGGATGAATTGAAACTGCATGTATTGCTGGCCAGTTTCCTGGACCACCCAGGTGTGCACCCCAGCCTGAGCCAAGTCACTACTCAAGCCCCACTTGCTTCATGATGCTCCACACTGAGATGCAGGCTGCTAAGCCAAGGAGAGAACTTGGCTGTGAGGCACAAAGGTGGCTCAGACCCAAAGTGACATCTAAGCAAGGTGGGGGCAGCCATTACCAGTGCTTACACAGGCAGCAAATCAGAAGCAGTCTGGATCTCTGACTGTGGCCAGACTGCCAAAACCTGCACCCTGACTCACTCTGAGCATCCATACAGGCCTCACCTGCTCTGCATTAAAGCTCCACAACAGGGCAAGGCCAGCATCAGCTGAGGGGAGAGCTCAGACCCAAAGTAGCATCTGAGCAGGGCACAGCCTCTGCTCAGACTCACCAAGTGCCCGCACCAGCCCCTCATGCTCCAGCACTCCAATCCTCTGGGGCAAGGATACTCTTAAAGGAAATAGGGCCGGCTTGGACTCAACACTCAGGCTTCTACTCCAGCAACTTGTGACCTGCACTGAATAGGGTGGTGATGGCCACTGGGCAAAGGAGAAACCCCAGCTCTAACCTGGCTCTGCCCCTAGCCACTCCATCTCCAGCCCTACCTCCTACCAAGGTGTTAGCTTCCAGAACACCCTGGGGAAAGATGTAACTTGTGTTCACATCAGATCCAGCTCTCCCACCAAAGCCACTAGGCACACACAGGCTGTATAGGGGCGTGCTTACCCAAGGACACCCTTCAGGACCACAACAGGTAACTGTTTCAACTAATTTCATAAGGACAAAGTTAAGCAAAATGAGAAGACAGAGGAATTTATTTCAACTGAAGGAGCAAGAAAAAACTCCTGAAAAAACAACAAATGAAACAAATAAACAATTTACCAGATAAAGAATTCCAAGCATTAGTAATAAGAACGCTAACTGAATTAGGAAAAGAATAGATGAACACGGCGAGAATTTTAACAAGGACCCAGAAAATATAAAAAAGAATGAGTCATACCACCTCACACCAGTCAGAAAGGCCATCATTAAAAAGTCTACAAATAACAAATGCTGGAGAAGGTGTGGAGAAAAGGGAACCCTCCTACACTGTTGGTGGGAATGTAAATTGGTGCAACCACTATGGAAAAAAAGTATGGAAGTTCTTTGAAAAACTAAAAGTAGAGTTGCCATATGATCCAGCAATCCCACTCATGGACATATATCTGGAGAAAACTTAAATTCTAAAAGATACATGCACCCCAATGTTCATAGCAGCACTATTTACAATAGCCAAGACATGGAAGCAACATAAATGTCCATAACAGATGACAGGATAAAGAAGATGTGGTACATATATACACAATGGAATACTACTCAGCCATAAAAAAGAATGAAATAATGCCATTTGCAGCAACATGGATGGACCTAGAGACTATCATACTAAATGAAGTAAATCAGAAAGAGGAAGACAAATACCATATAATATCACTTATATGTGGAATCTAAAATATGAAATAGGGACTTCCTTGGTGGTGCAGTGGTTAAGAATCCAGCTGCCAACAAAGGGGACACAGGTTCAAGCCCTGGTCTGGGAAGATCCCACATGCTGCGGAGCAACTAAGCCCGTGCGCTACAACTACTGAGCCTGCGCTCTAGAGCCCATGAGCCACAACTGCTGAGCCCGCGCACCTAGAGCCCGTGCTCCGCAACAAGAGATGCCACCACTCATTGCAACTCGAGAAAAGCCTGCGTACAGCAACAAAGACCCAATGCAGCCAAAAATAAATAAAATTTTAAAAAATAAATAAATTTAAAATATGGGGCTTCCCTGGTGGTGCAGTGGTTGAGAGTCCGCCTGCTGGTGCAGGGGGCACGGGTTTGTGCCCTGATCTGGGGGGATCCCACGTGCCGCGGAGCGTCTGGACCCATGGGCCATGGCCGCTGAGCCTGCGCTTCCAGAGCCTGTGCTCCACAGTGGGAGAGGCCACAGCAGTGAGAGGCCCATGTACCGCAAAAACAAACAACAACAAAAAAAAACACATATGATACAAATGAACTTATTTATGAAGCAGAAACAGACTCACAGACATAGAAAACAAACTTATGGTTACCAAAGGGGAAAGAGGGTAAGGGAGGGATAAATTAGGAGTTTAGGATTAGCAGATACAAACTACTATATATAAAATAGATAAACAACAGGGTCCTACTGTATAGCACAAGGAGCTATATTTAATATCCTGTAATAATCCATAATGGAAAAGAATATGAAAAAGAACACTTTGCTGTACCCCAGAAAATACTAGAGCATTGTAAATCAACTATACTTCAATTGAAGAAAAGAACCAGTCAGAACTGAATAATACAATAACTGAAATGAAAAACACACTAGAAGGAATTAACAGCAGAATAGGTGATACAGAAGAACACATAAGTGATCTGGAAGATAGAATAATGGAAATTACCCAAGCAGAATGTCAAAAAGAAAAACAAATTTTAAAAATGAGGACATTTTAATGGATCTCCAGAACAACATCAAACATACCAACATTCTCCCAGAAGGAGAAGAGAGAGAAAAGATGGTTGAAAATGTATTTGATGAAATAATGGCTGAAAACTTTCCAAGCCTGAAGAAGGAAACAGATATTCAGGTACAGGAAGCACAGAGGATCCCAAACAAGATGAACTCAGACACATACCAAGACATATCATGATTAAAATGGCTAAATATAAAGTGAGAATTCTAAAAGCAGCAAGAGAAAAATAAAGAATCATGTACAAAGGAACCCACATAAATCTATCAGATGATTTTTCTGCAGAAACTTTGCAGGCCGGAAGGGCATGGCATGGTACATTCAAAGTGCTGAAAGGGAAGACCCTGCACCCTAGGATACTCTACCCACCAAGATTATCATTTAGAATTGAAGGAGAGATAAAGATCTTCTAAGACAAGCAAAAACTAAAAGAGTTCATCAAGGGACTTCCCTGGCAGTCCAGTGGTTAAGAGTCTGTGCTCCCAGTGCAGGGGGCATGGCTTTGATCCCTGGTCAGGGAACTAAGATCCCACATCCTGCACACTGCATGGCGTGGCCAAGTAAATAAATAAATAAATAAATTTAAAAGAGTTCATCAATAATAAACTTACCTTAAAAGAAATGTTACAGGGTCTTTTCTAAGTGGAAAAAAAGGCTATAACAAGAAGTAAGCATCTATGGGAAAGGGAAAATTCCACTAGTAAAAGTATATATATAGTAAAGCCTGGGATCAACCACTTAAATAAGCTAATATGAAGATTAAAAGACAAAAAATTTTAAGATCAACTGTAACTATAATAATCAGTAAAGGAATAACATGAAGATGTAAAATATGACATCTAAAACAGAAAATGTGTGGGAGGAGAGTAAAAAATGTAGATCTTTTAGAATGTGTTTGAACTTAAGTGACTACCAGTTTGAAACAAGTAGATACAGTTATAGGTCAGCATATATGAACCCCATGGTGTCCACAAATAAAAAAACCTAAAATAGATACACAAAAACTAAAGAGAAAGGAATACAAGCATACCACTAAAGAAAATCATCAAACTACAAGGGAAGAAATTAAAAGAAAAAGAAAAGAACAGAGAAGAACTACAAAAACAACCAGAAAACAAGTAATTAAATGGCAATAAGTACATACCTATTAATAATTACTTTAAATATCAATGGATCAAATTCTCCAATCAAATGACATAGAGTGGGTGATTGAATAAAAAAGCAAGAACCATGTATATGCTGTTTACAAGAGACTCACTTCAGAACTAAAGACACACAGACTGAAAGTGAGTGGATGGGAAAAGATATATCATGCAAATGTAAATGACAAGAAAGTGGGGGCAGTAATACTCATATCAGACAAAATCGACTTTAAAACAAAGTCTATAAAGAAAAACAAAGAAGGGCATTATATAATGACAACGCAATCAATACAAGAAGAGGATAGTACACTCACTAACGCATAATCACCTAATACAGGAGCACCTAAATATGTAAAGCAAATATTAACAGACATAAAGGGAGAAATTGACAATAACACAATAATAGTAGGGGACTTTAACACCCCACTTACATCAACAGACAGTTTATCCAGACAGAAAGTCAATAAGGAAACTGGTATTAAACAACACATTAGACCAGTTGGACGTAATAGATATCTTTAGGACATTTCATCCAAAAAGAGCAGGATACATGTTATTTCCAAGTGCGTATGGGATGTTCTCCAGGATAGATCATATGCTAGGCCACAAAACAAGTAAATTTAAGAGGATAGAAATTATATCAAGCATCTTTTTTTTTCCAGCCACAAGGGTAAGATGGTAGAAATTACAGGAAGAAAAATAGAGAAAACACAAACATATGTTTAACAATGTGCTACTAAAAGACCAATGGGACAATGAATAAATCAAAGAGGAAATCAGAAAATACTTCAAGACAAATGAAAATGGCAGCACAACATTCCAAAATCTATGGATGCAGCAAAAGCAGTTCCAAGAGGGAAGTTTAGTGATACAAGCCTATGTCAGGAAACAAGAAAAATCTCAAATAAGCAACCTAACCTTACACCTAAAGAAACTAGAAAAAGAACAAACAAGACCCAAAGTTAGCAAGTTAGTAGAAAGGAAGAAATAAAAAGATCAGAACAGAAATAAATGAAATAGAGACCAAAAAACCCCCCAGAAAAACAGAAAAGGTCAATGAAACTTAGAGCTGGTTCTTGGAAAGATAAATAAAATTGATAAATCTTTAGTCAGACTCATCAAGAAAAAAAGAGAGAAGACCTAAACAGTAAAACTGGAAATGAAAAAGGGGAAGTTACAACTGACAACATAGAAATACAAAGGATCATAAGAGATTACTATAATCAATTATGTGCCAATAAAATGGACATCCTGGAAGAAACGGACAAATTCCTAGAAATGTACAATCTCCCAAGACTGAACCAGGAAGAAATAGAAAACATAAACAAATCAATTACCAGTAATGAAATTGAATCAGTAATTTTAAAAACTCCCAAAAATCAAAGTCCAGGACTGAATAGTTTCAGAGATGAATTCTACCAAACATTTAGAGAAGAGTTAACGTCTATGCGTCTCAACTATTCCAAAAAATTGCAGAAGAAGAAATGCTTCCAAACTCATTCTATAAGGCCAGTATCATCCTGATACCAAAACCATGCAAAGATATCACCAAAAAAGGAAAATTACAGGTCAACATCACTGATGAACACAGATGCAGAAATCTTCAACAAAATATTAGCAAACTTATCTCAACAATACATGTACATTAAAAAGATCGTACACCATGATCAAGTAGGAATTATCCCAGGATGCAACGGTGGAACAATATTTGCAAATCAATCAATATGATATACCACATTACCAGAAGGAAGGATAAAAATCACATGATCATCTAAATAGATTCAGAAAAAGCATTTCACAAAATTCAACATCCATTCATGATAAAAACTTTCAACATAGTAGGTATAGAGGGAGCATACCTCAATATGATAAAAACCATATATGACAAGCCCACAGCTAACATCATATTCAACAGTGAAGAGCTGAAAGAATTTCCTTTATGGTTAGGAACAATACAAGGATGCCCACTCCCAGCACTTTTATTCAACATAGTATTGGAAGGCCTAGCCACAGTAATCAGACAAAAAAAGAAAAAGAAATAAAAGGAATCCAAATTGGAAAGGAAGAAGTAAAACTCACTGTTTGCAGATGTCATTATACCATACAAAGAAAATCCTAAAGATGCCACCAAAAAACTACTAGAAGTTATCAATGAATTTAGTAACATTGCAGGATACAAAATTAATTTACAGAAATCTGTTGCATTTCTGTATGCTAACAATGAACTATCAGAAAGAGAAATTAAGAACACAATCTCATTTACAATCACATCAAAAAGAATACCTAGGGGGCTTCCCTGGTGGCGCAGTGGTTGAGAGTCTGCCTGCTGATGCAGGGGACACAGGTTCATGTCCCGGTCCAGGAAGATCCCACATGCCGCGGAGCGGCTGGGCCCGTGAGCCATGGCCGCTGAGCCTGTGCGTCCAGAGCCTGTGCTCCTCAACGGGAGAGGCCACAACAGTGAGAGGCCCGCACACCGCAGAAAAAAAAAAAAAAAAAAGAATACCTAGGAATAAATCTAAGGAAGTAAAATATCTATACTCGGAAAACTACAAGACACTGATGAAAGAAATTGAAGACAACACAAAGAAATGGAAAGATATACTGTGCTCATGGATTGGAAGAATTAATGTTGTTAAAATGACCATACTACACAAGGATATCTACAGAGTCAATGCAACCACTATTTAAGTACCAATGCTGTTTTTGTACAGAACTAGAACAAATAATTCTAAAATTTACTTGGAAGCACAAAAGATCCCAAATAGCCAAAGCAATCTTGAGAAAGAAGAACAAAACTGGAGTTAGCATGTTCCCTGATTTCAAACTATACTACAAAGCTACAGTAATCAAGACAGTATGGTACTGGTCCCCCAAAGACACACAGATCAATGGAGCAGAATAGAGAGCCCAGAAATGAACCCACACTTACAGGGACAATTAATCTACAATAAGGAGGCAAGAATATACAATGGGGAAAAGATAGCCTCTTTGATGAATGGTGTTGGGAAAATTGGACAGCTACATGCAAAAGAATCAAACTGCACTATTTTCTCACACCATGAACAGAAATAAATTCAAAGTAGATAAAGACTTAAGCGTAAAGTCTGAAACCATAAAAGTAAACTTAGACAGTATGCTCTTTGACATTAGTCTTAGCAACATTTTTTTGGATAAGTCTCCTCAGGCAAGGAAAACAAAAGTAAAAATAAACAAATGGGACTACATCAAACTAAAAAAGGTTTGCACAGTGAAGGAAACTGTCACCAAAATGAAAAGGTTGCCTACTGAATGGGAGAAGATATTTGCAAATGATATATCCAATAAGAGGTTAATATCCAAAATATACAAAGACCTCACACATCTCAACATCAAAAAAAATGAACATCTGATTAAAAAATGGGCAGAGGACCTGATTAGCATTTTTCCAAAGAAGACATATAGATGGCTCACAAGCATATGAAAAGGTGCTCAACATCACTAATCTTTAGGGAAATACAAATCAAAACCGCAATGAGATATCACCCTCTCATTAAGAGATAGCCCTTTTCTCTTAATACAGATCCTACTAGCCCTGGTTAGTCTGTAGCTCTGGTCTGAGGGACAGATATCACCTCATACCTGTCAGAATAGCTATTATCAAAAAGACAAGTGTTTGCAAGGATGTGGAAAAAAGAGAACCCTTGCGTGCTGTTGGTGCGAATGTAAATTGGTGCAGCAATTGTGGAAAACAGTATGGGGTTTCCTTTAAAAAGTGAAAATAGAAATACCATATGATTCAGCAATTCCTCTCCTGGGTATTTATCTGAAGAAAATGAAAACACTAATTAGAAAAGATATATACACCCTTATGTTCACTGAGCGTTATTTACGATAGCCAAGATATGGAAGCAACCAAAGTTGCTTAAGATAGATGAATGGATAAAAAAGATGTGGTATATATATTCAGTAGAATATTACTCACCCATAAAAAAAGAATGAAGGGCTTCCCTGGTGGCACAGTGGTTAAGAATCTGCCTGTCAATGCAGGGGACAGGGGTTCAATCCTAGGTTTGGGAAAAATCCCACATGCCATGGAGGAACTAAGCCCGTGCACTGCAAATACTGAGCCTGCGCTCTAGAGCCTGCGAGCCACAACTACTGAAGTCTGCGTGCCTAGCGCCCATGCTCCACAACAAGAGAAGCCACGACAATGAGAAGCCCACACACTGCAACGAAGAGTAGCCCCCGCTCGCTGCAGCTACAGAAAGCCTGCACGCAGCAATGAAGACCCAACACAGCCAAAAATAAAAACAAATGAATTAATTACTTTTTAAAAAAAGAATGAAATCTTGTCATTTGTGACAATATGTATGAACTTAGGGTATTATGCTGAGTGAAATAAATCAGAGAAAGACAAATACAGTATGATTTAACTTATATATAGAATCCTTAAAACAAAACAAATGAACAAACATAATAAAACAGAAACAGTCATAGATACAGAGAACAAACAGGTGATTGCCAGAGGGGAGATGGATGGGATAAAACAGAAACAGGTGAGGGAGATTAAGAGGTACAAGCTTCCAGTAGGGTTATAAATGAGTTATGAGTGTGAATACAATATGGGGATCGCAGTGAATAATTATGTAATATCTTTTTATGGTGACAGACGGTAATTAGACTTATTGTGGTGATCATTTAGAACTATATAGAATATCAAATCACTATGTTGTGTAACAGAAACTAATATAGTGTTGTAGGACAATTATACTTCAAGAACAAACAAACTCAAAGAAAAAGAGGTCAGATTTACGGTTTCCAAAGGTGGGGTGTGGGGGGGAGGGAGAATTGGATGAAGGCAATCAAAAGATACACACTTCCAGTTATAATATAAATAAGTACTAGGGATGTAATATACAACATGATAAATAAAATTAACACTGCTGTATGTTGTATATGAAAGTTGTTAAGAAAGCAACCCTAAGAGGTCTTATCACAAGGAAAAAATTTTTTCTATTTAATTTTGTATCTATATGAGTTGATGGATGTTCACTGAACTTACTGTGATAATCACTTCATGATGTATGTAAGTCAAATCATTATGCTGTACACCTTAAACTTATATAGTACTGTATGTCAATTATATCTTCATAAAATGGAAGAAAAAAAAGAAAAGAGAAAATATTTTGGCCACTGTGTAGGAGACTAAGAGCAAAAGCAGAAAGACCACTTAGGAGGTTATTACAACAATAAGATGTGGGTTGAGGCTGGCTAGGGCTAAGATGATACTGATGGAGGAGGTGAGAAATGACTACACTTGGTTATATTTTGGTTTTAGAGGTAGATTCAATGCAGGGCATGAGAGAAAGAGAAGAAAAGAATCAAGGATGACTTCTAGTCTGGGATCTGACCAATCGAATGAATGATTGTGTCATTATTCCTCCAGAAGGAAGGAATTCCTTTCTTCTCCTCCAGAAGGAAGACTGGGGGAGAAGCAGATTCGGGGTGTGGAGGACATCAAGATTTCTGTTCTGAATATGCTACATTTAAGATTCCAGATAGACATCCACGTACAGAACTTGAGAAATCGGGGGAGAACAACTAGCATCATTAGAGTCATGGGGTAGTCAGAAGAGGGAGGAGAAGGAAAGCCCTGAGTGGAGGGAGACATCAATGAACAAATGAGGGTTTGTCCTTAGATAAGAGCATGCCAATTCCATTCCTTATAATACAGGGTCAACAGAGTAAGCAGATTCAGATGACGGAGGGTTGGTAGATTTGTGATGAGCACCTGCTCATCACAAATGGACCAACCCTCCAGCGTCTTGTCTGGATGTCTTGCCTGCTTGTCTCTAAAAGAAACGAGATTATCAGTCGAGGATAAGGAAAGGGAAGGGGATGTTGGAGATTCAGAGAGGAGAGTAATATGATAGTTTTAGAGAGTGTAGGATGACTTAACATAAATATACATGATATAATTGAATGTTGGCAAGTCCATGTCTAACATGTTCAAAACTTGAGGCTATATAAGTTAGTGAAAGCAATCTAGAGGTTAAAGACATAGAAAGTAATGAGAACAACCATAATTTTCTTTAACTCAATCTTATCCCTGGGAATTGGCCCAAGGCAGCCATGGAAAAGAAAATATTATTGTGTGGCAGTTGTTGACTGTAAATTTTATTAGTGTCATTAATAAAAGTTTGGGACTTCCCTGATGGCACAGTGGATAAGACTCCACACTCCCAATGCAGGGGGCCTGGATTCAATCCCTGGTCAGGGAACTAGATCCCACATGCATGCCGCAACTAAGAGTTCGCATGCCACATCTAAGGAGCCCGCCTGCCACAACTAAGACCTGGTGCAACCAAATAAATAAATAAATATTTAAAAAAGCAAAGAAAATAAAAGTTTTATGCTACAAAACAACCAATCATGTAGTAGCCACTGAGGAATCATACTTGAGGCTATGTAAGTTAGTGAAAGCAATCTACAGGTTATAGAGAGAGAGTATGGCTTGTCACCCTTGTCTCATCTGCATTCTATGCAATTTTAATTAGATGTTCATTTCTCTATTCACTGTAAGCCAACAACTAGGATCAGAGCCAGATGCTTTTCAAGCTCCAGATACTGTCTGTTCCTCATTCTGATAAATAATTTAAGACAGGCTTTCAAACAAGAAGGGCAACCATTTCAGGAGGCCTATAGTGATGAGGAAAATGCCAGTGATTTGTATCTTGAGCGTATAGAACACCCCAACTTCCTTAGAAGGCAATATAGTGCAGTTGTGAAGTCACAGACTGACACTGCTCTGCCTGGGTTTGCGTCCCAGCTCTGCCAGTGATTCATAGAATCTTGGGCAAATTACCTACCCTCTCTGTATATCAGTATTCTCTTTGTTAGAATGGGGATAATAGTATATACCTCATAGAGTTGTGAAGATTAAATGAGGTCATCTATACAAATTGTTTAGAATGACTCTAGCTATTTCAGTTATACTCATGGGATTTTAATTTATGGAGGTGACTGAGTGATGACATGGAGAGGCTAATGCCATTGAAAGAAGATTTTAATTACTTATGTTTCCAAGAGGAGGGGCCATACCACATGATGCAGGGCCACATTGGGGAGCACCAGGGTTGATCAGGAAGCAAAAAGGAGTGAGAGAAAGCCTGGCCAAAGACTTTATTGTTTTCTGTAAGAAAGGCAAGACAGGGTAGGGAAACTGCTTACAAATGGCTAGTTTGAATAATTCAAGTGGGCTCTGGGCTATAGGGGTAGTCACTAGTTGCCTGGTAACTGAACCTGAGAAATTTAGGGCAGGGGAAATATTTGCTTGGTGTAGAAGAGTTAGATAAAGGAGGGCCTATGTATTTACTTGGGATTGGTTGATCTGTGTATGAAAAGTATGTCTTCAGGCAAGTTGTTTATTATCTCTGGGACTTAGCTAATCCTGGGAGAAGCAGTCTCTTCTCAGCCAGCTAGGGCCCCCAAGATGTCAAAACATCATAAAAATATTAAAAACATGATCAATACATTAGCCAATGGAAAGGGCTATATGAGTTTTGCTCTTCTTTTGCAGGAGATACTGAGACTTGTTGGATGTCAAAGACAAGGAGAGTTCAGATAGGGCTAATTGTGAAGGTTTGAGTTGCTTTTGCTTTACAGGTGGCAGAGAACTTAAGGAAGCTTAGAAAAACTCCTGCCCAGGATTTTTCTGTTGGTTTGGAAAACTCTACTTCAGTTCTAGCTCCTGACACTATCCTGTTGACTTAGTGAACAATGTCTTGAGTTTAAGATTAAACCTCTCTGTGTCTGTCCACCTTTTGGTTTTCATGAAAACCAACCTAGAGATGTGCTTCACCATATTCTTGAATTGACCATGGTACTAAAGCTTTATGACATAAACCACCAACCTTTAAATGGGATAATACTAAGCTTGTACCACCAACCAGACTAACCAAATAAAAAAAGTATAGATGTGGGTGTGAACAAATATGTTAGTAGCATACAGTATTCAGGAGACATGATGGGGAGTTGTAGATATACAAACCTGAGGTAAAGGTTATATTGGTTCTTCTTGATACCATCTGAAAACGGCCTTCAACTTTTATCAGCTTAATGTATCTGGCCCAGCTCTTAGGACCTATTCGCCTTCTAGGCTGGTGCATGTCTTGTAGATTAAAGCTCTTGCAGATTAAAACTCTTAACTAGGTTGCCCTTGACCTCATAAACAAAAAGTTTCATAAGTAATTGTACAAGTGGTAAAAGTGGAATGGAGATGAATAGATTGGTTTGAGAATTCTTTCCAAAAATACCCACAGGACTTTATGGTAACTAATTATATATAGGGAATTAAGGGATGGGGGACTGAAATCTAATGACCTTGGGAAATGTTTGTTACCACTATGAAATGATGTTGAAAGGAAGTTGATTTGGAGAGTAAAGGGGGTCCATGTTCAGACATGCTCTATTTAAGGTTATGTGATATCCAATAGCTATGCCCTCTAGGCAAGAGGGAGCATTAACCTGGATGAGAAGACATCAGAATAAGAATTGTTGTGAAACTGGCAAGCAACACTAGGGTAGCCTAGGGCATGTCCCTTGGGTGTAGTAGGAAGAGAGAAGAAAGTACTAAGGAAAGTGGAGACCAGGTATTCAGAAGTAGGAGACCCAGGGTAGTATAATACCTGGACAGAGTTCAAAGGACATAGTTCACAAAGTAGAGAGCAGGCCATTGTGTCTAATGCAGTATAGACATTACATGAGACAAAAGCAAACTGATCCTTAAATGTGGCAACACAAGAGTCCTTGGCAAGAAGACTATGAATGGTGAGATAAGGAAGGCACATTTCAACAAATAAAGAAACACTTTATCTGGGTCAGGTAGAAGTGACTAGTATAGATCACTTAAGAAGTTTCACAATGAAGAGTTGGGCTAAACCCCCGGTAGGTACTCAGTATATTTTTTATTCTGTACAAGTGTTATGTTTGATTTGATTTGATTCACAGATACTCTCTTTTGGAAAAGAAATTCCACTAATGTGAGAGTTCAATTGAACTTCCAGATTAATGCCAAAGTAGTTTAGAAATATAATGAAGTTATTTTAGAGAATATTTTTATTGAACAATATTATTCAGCACTCTAAAATTAAGAAAAAAGAAGGAGAAGAAGAAGAAAGGAGAATCTGTCAGCCATCTTGCTAACATTTATCTTCTACAACAAGAATATCACATGGTGCATTTGAAAAGGACAAAAACAATGTTATGTTGTGTTACTCTTGTATGTATATTATTATGCGTCATGAGAACAAAGTAAAAAATATATACAGACTTTCACAAAGTTAGAAATTTCTGCTATGACTTTCAACTGCCACCCTCTGAATAGCACCTTCATAGAATTTCATAATGCAAATGAACAAAAATAATAAATATGGGTATGGTTGTCAATATTCATGTTGAAATGTGTTATAATCATTGTGAGGTATGTTACAAGTAATTTATTATTAAGAAAAGTTAAATAACAATTTATAATCACAGCTGACTTCTTTGTAGAAATTGACAAGCTTTTCTTAAAATTTATATGGCGATTAAAGGGACTCAGAATAGCCAAACAATCCAAAAGAGTCTTGGAGAAGAAGGACAAATTTGGAAGACTCAAGCTTCCCAATTTCAAAACTTACTATAGAGTTACACTAATCAAGACAGTGTGGTACTGGCATAAGGACAGAAATACAGATCAATGGAATAGAATTGAGATCCAGAAATAAACCTTCACATTTTATGATCAGTTGATTTTCAACAAAGGTGCCAAAACAATTCAATTGGAAAAGAAGAGTTTTTCAACAAATATTGCTGGGACAACTGGATATGCACATACAAAAGAGTGAATTTGGACCTATATCTCACATAATATACAAAAATTAACTAAAAATGAATAAAAATCTAAACATTAAAGGTATAAAACTCTTAGGAGAAAACATAGGTGTAAATTATGACCTTTGATTAGCAATTGTTTCTTAAATATGAAACCAAAAGCAGGAGCAGCCAAAGGAAAAATAAATTAATTACACTTCATCAAGATTTAAAATTTTTGTGCTTCAAAGTACGCCACTGATAAAGTGAAAAGGCAGTCTACATAACGGGAGAAGATTTTTGTAAATCATATCTTGGATAAGAGATTAGAATCCAGGGACTTCCCTGGCTGTCCAGTGGTTAATACTCCTTGCTCCTAATGCATGAGTCATGGGCTTGATCCCTAGTCGGGGAACTAAGATTCTGAATGCCACATGGTGTGGCCAAAAAAAAAAAAAAGTAGAGAGAGAGAGAGACTAGAATCCAGAATATATAAAAACATGTTCAGCTCAACCACAGAGAGACAAATAACCCAACTAAAACAGGGGCAAAGGATCAGAGTAGACATTTCTCCATCAGAAGATTAAAAAAAATTTTTTTTCATGCAACATTATTTCCCAATAATTCATTTCTTCAGAGAAATGTATTTTTTCTTTTTTTTTATACAGCGGGTTCTTCTAGTTATCTATTTTATACATACTAGTGTATATGTGTCAATCCCAATCTCCCAGTTCATCCCACCACCACCCGCCCCCCACTTTCCTGCCTTGGTCTCTATACGTTTGTTCTCTACATCTGTGTCTCTATTTCTGCCTTGCAAACCAGTTCATCTGTACCGTTTTTCTATATTCCACATATATGCGTTACTATACGATATTTGTTTTTCTCTTTCTGACTTATTTCACTCTGTATGACAGTCTCTAGGTCCATCCACATCTCTACAAATGACCCAATTTCGTTCCTTTTTATGGCTGAGTAATATTCCATTGTATATATGTACCACATCTTCTTTATCCATTCGTCTGTTGATGGGCATTTAGGTTGCTTCCATGACCTGACTATTGTAAATAGTGCTGCAGTGAACATTGGGGTGCATGTCTCTTTTTGAATTATGGTTTTCTCTGGGTATATGCCCAGTAGTGGGATTGCTGGCTCATATGGTAATTCTATTTTTAGTTTTTTAAGGAACTTCCATACTGTTCTCCATAGTGGCTGTATCAATTTACATTCCCACCAACAGTGCAAAAGTGTTCCTTTTTCTCCACACCCTCTCCAGCATTTATTCTTTGTAGATTTTCTGATGATGCCCATTCTAACTGGTGTGAGGTGACACCTCATTGTAGTTTGCATTTCTCTAATAATTAGTGATGTTGAGAATCTTTTCCTGTGCCTCTTGGCCGTCTGTGTGTCTTCTTTGAAGAAATGTCTATTTAGGTCTTCTGCCCGTTTTTGGATTGGGTTGTTTGTTTTTTTGATATTGAGCTGTATGAGCGGCTTGTATATTTTGGAGATTAATCCTTTGTCAGTTGCTTCATTTGCAAATATTTTCTCCCATTCTGAGGGTTGTTTTTTCATCTTGTTTATGGTTTCCTTTGCTATTCAAATGCTTTTAAGTTTCATTAGGCCCCATTTGTTTATTTTTGTTTTTATTTCCATTTCTCTAGGAGGTAGGTCAAAAAAGATCTTGCTGGGATTTATGTCAAAGAGTGTTCTTCCTATATTTTCCTCTAGGAGTTTTATAGTGTCCAGTTTTATATTTAGGTCTTTAATCCATTTTGAGTTTATTTGTGTGTATGGTGTTAGAGAGTGTTCTAATTTAATTCTTTTACATGTGGCTGCCCAGTTTTCCCAGCACCACTTATTGAAGAGATTGTCTTTTCTCCATTGTATATCCTTGCCTCCTTTGTCATAGATTAGTTGACCATAGGTGTGCGGGTTTATCTCTGAGCTTTCTATCCTGTTCCATTGATCTGTATTTCTGTTTTTGTGCTAGTACCATATTGTCTTGATTATTGTAGCTTTTTTTGTGTGTGTGTGTGGTACGCGGGCCTCTCACTGTTGTGGCCTCTCCCGTTGTGGAGCACAGGCTCTGGACGCACAGGCTCAGCGGCCATGGCTCACGGGCCCAGCCACTCCACGGCATGTGGGATCTTCCCGGACCAGGGCATGAACCAGTGTCGCCTGCTTCAGCAGGTGGACTCTCAACCACTGTGCCACCAGGGAAGCCTGATTATTATAGCTTTGAAGTATAGTCTGAAGTCAGAGAGTCTGATTCCTCCAGCTCCGTTTTTCTCCCTCAAGATTGCTTTGGCTATTCAGAGTCTTTTATGTCTCTATACAAATTTTAAGATTTTTTGTTCTAGTTCTGTAAAAAATGCATTGGTAATTTGGCAGGGATTGCATTGAATCTGTAGATTGCTTTGGGTAGTATAGTCATTTTCACAATACTGATTCTTCCAATCCAAGAACATGGTATATCTCTCCATCTGTTTGTGTCATCTTTGATTTCTTTCATCAGTGTCTTCTTGTTTTCTGAGTACAGGTCTTTTACCTCCTTAGGTAGGTTTATTCCTAGGTATTTTATTCTTTTTGTTGCAATGGTGAATGGGATTGTTTCCTTAGTTTCTCTTTCTGATCTTTCGTTGTTAGTATATAGGAATGCAAGAGATTTCTGTGCATTAATTTTGTATCCTGCAACTTTACCAAATTCATTGATTAGCTCTAGTAGTTTTCTGGTAGCATCTTTAGGTTTATCTATGTATAGTATCACGTCATCTGCAAACAGTGACAGTTTTACTTCTTTTCCAATTTTTATTCCTATTATTTCTTTTTCTTCTGTGATTGCTGTGGCTAGGACTTCCAAAACTATGTTGAATAAGAGTGGACATCCTTGTATTGTTCCTAATCTTAGAGAAAATGCTTTCAGTTTTTCACCATTGAGAATGATGTTTACTGTGTGTTTGTCATATATGGCCTTTATTATGTTGAGGTAGGTTCCCTCAATGCCCACTTTCTTTAGAGTTTTTATCATAAATGGGTGTTGAATTTTGTTGAAAGCTTTTGGTGCAACTATTGAGATGATCATATGGTTTTTATTCTTCAATTTGTTAATATGGTGTATCACACTGATTGATTTGCATATATTGAAGAATCCTTGCATCCCTGGGATAAATCCCACTTGATCATGGTGTATGATCCTTTTAATATGTTGTTGGATTCTGTTTGCTAGTATTTTGTTGAGGATTTTTGCATCTATATTCATCAGTGATATTCGTCTGTAATTTTCTTTTTTTGTAGTATCTTTGTCTGGTTTTAGTATCAGGGTGATTGTGGCCTCGTAGAATGAGTTTGGGGGTGTTTCTTTCTCTGCAATTTTTTGGAAGAGTTTGAGAAGGATGGGTGTTAGCTCTTCTCTAAATGTTTGATAGAATTCACCTGTGAAGCCATCTGGTCCTGGACTTTTGTTTGTTGGAAGATTTTTAATCACGGTTTCAATTTCATTACTTGTGATTGGTCTGTTCATATTTTCTATTTCTTTCTGGTTCAGTCTTGGAAGGTTATACCTTTCTATGAACTTGTCCATTTCTTCCAGGCTGTCCATTTTATTGGCATAGAGTTGCTTGTAGTAGTCTCTTAGGATGCTTTGTATTTCTGCAGTGTCCATTGTAACTTTTCCTTTTTCATTTCTAATTTTATCAATTTGAGTCCTCTCCCTCTTTTGCTTGTGAGTCTGGCTAATGGTTTATCAATTTTGTTTATCTTCTCAAAGAACCAGCTTTTAGTGTTTTTGATCTTTGCTATTATTTTCTTCATTTCTATTTCATTTATTTCTGCTCTCATCTTTATGATTTCTTTCCTCCTACTAACTTTGGGTTTTGTTTTTTCTTCTTTCTCTAGTTCCTTTAGGCATAAGTTTAGATTGTTTATTTGAGATTTTTCTTGTTTCTCGAGGTAGGATTTTATTGTTATAAACTTCCCTCTTAGAGCTGCTTCTGCTGCACCCCATAGGTTTTGGATTGTTGTGTTTTCGTTGTAATTTGTCACTAGGTAGTTTTTGATTTCCTCTTTGATTTCTTCAGTGATCTCTTGGTTATTTAGTAATGTATTGTTTAGCTTCTATGTTTGTGTTTTTTACTTTTTTTCCCTGTAATTTATTTCTAATCTCATAACGTTGTGGTCAGAAAAGATGCTTAATATGATTTCAATTTTCTTAAATTTACTGAGGCTTGATTTGTGACCCAGGGTGTGATCTATCCTGGAGAATTTTCCTTGTGCACTTGAGAAGAAAGTGTAATCTGCTGTTTTCAGATGGAATGTCCTATAAATATCAATTAAATCTATCTGGTCTATTGTGTCTTTTAAAGCTTGTGTTTTCTTATTAATTTTCTGTCTGGATGATCTGTCCATTGGTGTAAGCGTGGTGTTAAATTCCCCCACTATTTTTGTGTTACTGTCATTTTGCTCTTTTATAGCGGTTAGCATTTGCCTTATGTATTGAGGTGATCCTATGTGGAGTGCATATATATTTATAATTGTTATATCTACTTGGACTGATCCCTTGATCATTATGTAGTGCCCTTCCTTGTCTCTTGTAACGTTCTTTATTTTAAAGTCTATTTTATCTGATATGAGTATTGCTACTCCAGCTTTCTTTTGATTTCCATTGGCATGGAATAGCTTTTTCCATCCCCTCACTTTCAGTCTGTATGTGTCCCTAGGTCTGAAGTGGGTCTCTTGTAGATAGCATATATACAGGTCTTTTTTTGTACCTGTTCAGCAAGCCTGTGTCTTTTGGTTGGAGCATTTAATCCATTCACATTTAAGGTAATTATCAATATGTATGTTCCTATGACCATTTTCTTAATTGTTTGGGTTTGCTTTTGTAGGTCCTTTTCTTCTCCTGTGTTTCCCACTTAGAGAAGTTCCTTTAGCATTTGTTGTAGAGCTGGTTTGGTGGTGCTGAATTCTCTTAGCTTTTGCTTGTCTGTAAAGCTTTTGATTTCTCTATGAACCTGAATAAGATCCTTGCCGTGTAGAGTAATCTTGGTTGTAGGTTCTTCCCTTTCATCACATTAAATATATCATGCCACTCCCTTCTGGCTTGTAGAGTTTCTGCTGAGAAATCAGCTGTTAACCTTATGGGAGTTCCCTTGTATGTTTTTTGTCATTTTTCCCTTGCTGCTTTCAATATTTTTTCTTTGTCTTTAATTTTTGTCAATTTGATTACTATGTGTCTTAGCCTGCTTATCCATGGATTTATCATGCCTGGGATTCTCTGCCCTTCCTGGACTTGGGTGGCTATTTCCTTTCCCATGTAAGGGGAGTTTTCAACTATAATCTCTTCAAATATCTTCTTGGGTCCTTTCTCTCTCTCTTCTCCTTCTGGACCCCTATAATGTGAATGTTGGTGTGTTTAATGTTGTCCCAGAGGTTTCTTAGGATCTTCTTTTCCTTTTGTTCTTTTTTCTTTATTCTGTTCTGTTGCAGTGATTTCCACCATTCTGTTTTCCAGGTCACTTATCCATTCTTCTGCCTCAGTTACTATGCTATTGATTCCTTCTAGTGTATTTTTCATTTCAGTTATTGTATTGTTCATCTCTGTTTGTTCTTTAATTCTTCTAGGTGTTTGTTCTTTATTTCTTCTAGGTCTTTGTTAAACATTTCTTGCATTTTCTTGATCTTTACCTCCATTCCTTTTCAGAGGTCCTGGATCATCTTCACTATCATTATTCTGAATTCTTTTTCTGGAAGAATTTTCTGAATTCTTCTTCTGCCCATCTCCACTTCATTTAGTTCTTTTTCTGGGGTTTTATCTTGTTCCTTCACCTGGTACATAGTCCTCTGCCTTTTCATTTTGTCTGTCTTTCTGTGAATGTGGTTTTCATTCTATAGGCTGCAGGATTGTAGTTCTTCATGCTTCTCTATTTTTTCTTTTTTATTTAGCTTGACCAATGAGTGAACAGAGGTGTCAGTTCTGGATGGAGGCTTTAAGGGTCAGCACCTTCCTCACCATGTTCTCCTTTCCCTATGCCACAACTACTGACAATGTTCCAGATAGAGGCTGCTCTGACACCTTGTGCCCCAGACTGAAGATTATATGGAATAGAACCAGGGTCAACCTGCTGGTGTTGGTGGGTCTCCTGCAGAGGTGGGGGGGGGCGGGGGTGGGGCGGCTGTGGCTCACCATGGGGAACAGGGCACTTGCAGCAGCAGTTCTGGGAAGTACTCATTGGCATGAGCCTTCCCAGAGGCCACCATTAGCCCCACCAATAAAAAAAAAATTTTTTTAATTCTAGAATATGGAAAATAAAAAGGAATGTGTTACTAGATGAGGTAACAAAAGAATCCACAGCCTAGAATAAGCTTCAAGGAGGCTGCTGTATAGCCAGGAGAGAGATATGTCTGGCAAACTCAGATAGGCTTTGGAGTCAATGTCATCAGATAAGACTGAGAGTAAGACTGAGACCTGCTACTAAGCACAAGGCATTCATCTGAGGTTTAAGCACATGTTCAAAGGCAACAGGTCATGCAATGCCTACCCTCTTACCCAATAACCTAGGGTAGGGAGTTGGGGGGGAAGAAAGATTCTTCTCTAAAAGATTAGTCACCTTCCACTCAGTTTCCTGATACAGGTTTATGTAGCATGTGCTTTTTGTGCCCCTAGTTTCATCCCCTCAGGCCAGCTTGGGTTTTAGTAGCAGCTGTGGTAGACAGTTTCCATGTTCCAAGTTCTCTTACCTCTAGCTCTCCCTATGCTTTGATGTTCAGCCTCAGTGTTTTTCCTGAAGCCAAGGAAGATCTGTCATCCCGCCACAGGGTAGTCCAGAAACACTCCTGGGAGCAAGCGTCAATAGAGGGTGGGAATCAGTTAAAAAAAAACAAAACCATAGCTTCCCATCCTTAAGAAGGACAATTCTGAGGCCCATTTTGTGTATTTCTTTAGAGGGTTCAGAGAGGGACTGAATCCCAGTTGCCCACTCAGTAACTCAATAACACATCTTTTTTAGCAGCAGTTTCTCTTTATCTCTCTCATTTTCTTTATTCCCTCATTCCTGCTTCCTGATATTACCTCCTACACCCAAGCCCTTGTTTCAAGCTCTCCTTTGTGAGGAACTGAAACTAAAATAATTGTTTAAAAGTATACATATAAAATTATATACAATATTTAATTTTATTTTATATACATACATACTCTTGCTAAGAAGGGGCAGGAGACAGCTTCAGGTACTCAGTTAGGGAGGAGATATGGGGATATATGTATATGTATAGCTGATTCACTTTGTTATAAAGCAGAAACTAACACACCGTTGTAAAGCAATTATACTCCAATAAAGATGTTTAAAAAAATTAAGTAAATAATATTGTTGAGTGTTTACATCCAATCTTGCTCCATTTAATTCTCAATAACTCAGCTGGTTGCACATTTGTCTTGGTTTAAGGGACATTGGTGTGTTTCCTGGTTAATCCAGAGGCTAATTGGTCTTTCTTAGCAGAAGAAAAAAGTCATAAAGAGGTAATGACCAAATGATGTGAGCATATTTGCATATTACCAAACTCTTAGAAGCTTGGTAAAATAATTAAAAGAAGCCTGGTGAAACAATCTAAGAAATTCTCTCACATATATTTAGTGTTTTGGCAAGATAAAATGGCTCCTATTTATTAGAATGCCTAAGGAAAGATATCATGAGTCTGGGCCATGCCCTCAGCTCACATAGTAAGTCAAGGACAAGGAAAGGTTCAGCACATCCAGGATATGGATGACGCTAGGGGAGCCACTCCACTCAAGCGCCAGCAGAAAAAGTTAAGGTAAAACTACAGCTCTACCACAGGACCATACCTCGTTAGACAGTCCCTCTTAACAGAGAGATAACTGGGATGTTGCTGAACCTTTTTGGAGTAAACTTCAGGAGCAACACTTTTTTGAGGGGTGATGTTGTCTTCCTTTTTGGCCATACTCTACTCCTAACAGGTAGAAGAAAGAGAATTAAACTTGTCATTAGGGTTTATTAATTTAGTATAGCAGAGGAGCCAGGGATGATTGGGAAAGGGCAGAGGATAAATGCGAGAATTGCCATATCAGGAGGTGGCAAGGTTGGTGCTAGTAGTTGTAAGTGTGACTGAGTCCGGAAAAGAACACAACTGTGTTCCTCTGCCAGCACAGCACTGGTGGTGGGGGCAGTAGGCATGGAGAACTATACCCAGGTCTCCTGGCCTGATAGTGAAGATGTGAAGCTTCCAAGATGGGAATGAATCAGAGAAAATCAGATAAAGTCAAACTGAGGGTGCCGACAATTGATGTGACCCTGCAGTGATTGGTCATTATGGGGGAAGTAGACGCATAGTGTAGAGAGGCAGCATCCTTCCAAGTTTATCCTCTGAGACACAGCTGTGGGAGAAACTTGATGAGAGAAGGAATTCTCAAAGGCACAGCTTTCAAGAAGACCCTTTTTATTTTCTCGACCTCATCATGCTGAATGGTTTCATGGCCCACTGTTGATGTTGTAATGAACTACTTTATTTAATTTTTAAAATTTCATAAGTTATGTTTATTGTCAAAAAAGAAAATTTTAGATGAGAAAATGAATTTATAAACAGTTATAATAGCTCCTCGGATTTAGCCACTGTTGGTTATATATGGTATCTAAAGTTTTTTGTACACAGATAGACATTTTTGTTGAGGAAAAAAAGAAAAAAAGATGGGCTCAGACAGCATGTACTATTTTGTGACTTGCTATGCTGAACAACTGGTTAAAAAAACAAACAAATATTGGTTTACTGTGGTTATAGCAAAGACTCCATAGCTGTTTGAAATACATCAGAGACTTCCTTGGGCTGGGTTCCTCAGAAGACCCCAAAGAATTGGGTGGATCTGAAGTTTTGTAAGGTCAATTCTGAGACTGAAACAGGAGGAAGAAAGGCGTCTCCTCTCTCTTCCCCACAGTCTCCCCCACCTCTTAGATTTTAAGAGCTGAGTCATGAAGCTCAGCTCACAGCACTACTCCAGAATGACTATGCCTCCCTCAAAGTCTCAGGCCACGAGGTCAAGAAAATGACTAAGGACAGAGGAGCCATCAGAGAGGCCAGTTCTACTCTTTGGTTTCACTTATCAAAATCTTCCTGCCAGGGCTTCCCAGGTGGCGCAGTGGTTGAGAGTCTGCCTGCCGATGCAGGGGACACGGGTTCGTGCCCCGGTCTGGCAGGATCCCACAGGCCGTGGAGCGGCTAGGCCTGTGAGCCATGGCTGCTGAGCCTGCGCATCTGGAGCCTGTGCTCCGAAACGGGAGAGGCCACAGCAGTGAGAGGCCCGAGTTCCGCAAAAAAAAAAAAAAAAAACTTCCTGCCTTTTTGAACACTGCTTCCGTTAGCCTATTTTGTTGTTATGATGTACACAGTATGATTCTCTTGTCTCTCTCTCTCTCCCCCAATTTAATTCTTTGCAACATCTTGGCTTTTGGTCTCTTGATCTTTTTATTTTCAGTGACCTCCACCGCTGTCACCTCAGCCACACACTCCCAGTATTACACCCTGGACCTTGTCTTCACCTAAAATTATTTTGCCTGTAAAATCACTAAATCAGACAACCCATTCTCAGCCTTCCAGCCACCTCTCTTCCCACCCCTACCCCTTTGTCACGTCTCAGCAGGTGAACCTGCCTCTTATTTCACTGTGAAAGTAGAAGCTGGTAAACTGGTACTCCTGCAGCCCTACCACAATATCCTCATACCCACCTGGAATGTGGACCCAACCCCATCTGTCCCTTTTGTTGTAATGTAACAAAATGTATCCTTCCTCTCACTTAAGGCGAATATTTGCATTTTTGCTTTTGATATCACTCCCCATCTCTTCTTAGGAAGCTTGGTCTATTATCCACCTTTCTCTTATAAGATTAATAGCTCCTTCTCCCCTAATATATAAAGAGCTCCTAGAAATTGAGAAGAAAAAGACCAACAAGTCAAATGAAAAAATGGATAAAGACATAAACAATAAGACTCTTTGAGAGACAGAGTTCACTATAAAAAAATGCAAATTGCATTTAAACATACAAAAACACGTTCAACCTCTTTCATAGTAAGATAAATGCCAAGTAAAAGTATAATAAAATACCAATGACCACTGTAAGGTCGGATCTTAACAAACGGCACCGCGAAACAGGAAAGCTTCAAGTGAGCTTTATTAGGGAGCGCTCCTGGGCGAGGTTCACTGGTCCGAGAGAAAGGGGGCCAGAGAAGTCGCACCCGGGCGAGGGTTGGGCAAGATTTTATAAGGGAAGAAGGGAAAGGGGTGTGGTGAATCTGGGAGGGCGCAGGGTATTCCTTATTTGGTGGTCTTTTCGGGTATCCTGGGGGACCGTTAGTCCCGCCCCTCGAAAGGTGGGAAGGCTGGGCTGGGTTCAAAGTCCCCAGGTCAGTTTCCGGAACTGGGTGGTCCGGAGGATTTCGGTCCGATGCAACCTGTGAATCTGATTGTGTTCCCCTGCCTCGGGCCAGTTGGCCTTACAACCACTCATGAGATTACAAAAAAGTCAAAGATGTGATAGCATTTTCTGTAACAGACACTTTCACATAATGCCTGGGAGAACAAAATGATATGAACCCCATGGAAGGCAATATGACAATATCCATCAAAATTAAAAGTGCACCAATCTTTAATCCAGAAATCCCACTTCTGGAATTTTAACCTAAAAATATACCTATACATACAAACTTTCAACTGTATAAGGTTATCCAGTGCAGCATCGTTTATAGTAGCAAACGGTTGGAAACAACCTGTGTCCCTCTGTAGATACTAAGAAAGATATACAGGATCTATTGTTAAGTGAAAAAAATCAAAGCTGAGCTGCTTTTGTGGAAGGAAGAGAGGGAGGATTATTAATTTACATTATCATATGCTCATATCTGCCTAAAGAAATAATAGAAAGATTCCAAAAAAACTAATAGATAGTGGTTACATATAAAAGTCAGAGTAGGGGATGTGGATTGTGGGGAACTAGAGTAAGACTACTCAATGCGTAATTTAAACCAAGTGAATTTATTACTTACTCAAAAATAATTAAATTGAATTTTTAAACATTTTGCCATCTGACCCACATAGCTGCTCCAAATGCTGACCTAATTCACTCCTCCCCTTTGCATTCAAAATTTTTTCAGAGTTGTTTCACTTACTGCGTCTATTTCTTTACCTCCTACTCATGAACACACTACAATCTGGCTTCTGTCCCCATTATTAGTTAAATTGCTGTTACCTGTTCTCTCCAGTGACCTACATATTGCTACATCTGATGTGTATTATCTAGTTTTTCTCTTATGTAATCACTTAGGAACATTTGACAAACTACCTCTTTTCTGATGTACGTTCTTCCCTTGATTTCCATGTCTCCACACAATCCTAGTTTTCCTCCCATCTCTCTGGATGCCCTCATTTTTCTTCTTCTCTTCTCCCTTACATTTTTTTTTCTCTTCTGGTCAAGGGCAATGTCTACAGACAGACTTAACAGTCGCAATTCTAGCAGCCCAAACTCCTGGCAGTTGTGGAAGGGAAATCTGGAGGGAGCATCAAAGCATCCACTGCAGATATATGTACTATTAATATTTTCTCCTAGGGCTTCCCTGGTGGCGCAGTAGTTAAGAATCCTCCTGCCAATGCAGGGGACATGGGTTCGAGCCCTAGTCCGGGAAGATCCCACATGCTCCGGAGCAACTAAGCCCATGCGCCACAACTACTGAAGCCCACGTGCCTAGAACCCGTGCTCCACAACAAGAGAAGCCACCGCGAGGAGAAGCCTGCACACCACAACAAAGAGTAGCCCTGCTCACCGCAGCTACAGAAAGCCACGCACAGCAACGAAGAACCAAAGCAGCCACAAATTAATTAATTAAAAATAAATAAAAGAAATGCAGCAAAAATATTTTAAAAATAAATAAAGACTATAGGGTTCCTGGGACTTCCGTGGTGGCGCAGTGGTTCAGAATCCACCCGCCAATGCAGGGTACACGGGTCCAAGCCCTGGTCTGGGAAGATCCCACATGTCGCAGAGCAACCAAGCCCCTGTGCCACAACTATTGAGCCTGTGCTCTAGAGCCCGTGAGCCACAACTACTGAGCCTGCGTGCCTAGAGCTCGTGCTGCGCAACAAGAGAAGCCACCGTAATGAGAAGCCCGCGCACTGCAATGAAGAGTAGCCCCCGCTCGCCATAATTAGAGAAAGCCCGTGTGCAGCAATGAAGATCCAATGCAGCCAAAAATTAAAAAAAAAAAAAAGACAATAGGTTCCTTTTAAAATATATATACTTTTTTTCTCCTAGTATGTGATTTGCCTTTTCATTTTCTTTTCAGTGTCTCAATGAATGGCTAGTTTCAATTTTTACAAGGTCCAATAAATCATTTTTTTCTTTTATGTTAAGTGCTTTCTTTCTGTGAAGATTTTTTAAAAAATTTTATTGTGGTAAAAAACACATAACATAAAATTTACCATCTTAACCATTTTAAAGTATACAGTTCAATAGCGCTAAGTAGTTCACATTGTTATAAAACAGATCTCCAGAAGTTTTTCATCTTATAAATCTAAAACTGTATACCCATTAAACAACTCCCTCTTCTCTCTTCCTCCAGGCCCTGGTAACAACCTGTAGATTGAAAAAAATGCACCGCCTAAAAGTGGAGAATTTTGTTTTATTTGGCGACAAAACTGAGGGCTTAAGCCCAGGATGCAGCCTCTCAGCTCAGAGAGACTGCTCCAAAGATGTAAGAGAGGAACCAGGATGTATAGGAGTATTTACAACAAATACCAGGTAGTAGGAACTTCAAAAGATTACAGTTGATTAAAGAGAACCAGACATCTCAAGTTAATGAATTTAGTGCTTTTCTATATATGAGAAGATGCAAAGCTCTGGGCTCATTGAGATTATTCCTTTGATAAGCACTTCAGCTATCTGGTGCCAGTATCCTGTGCTTTCTCATTCTGAGTCTCCTCGGGGTGCACCGTTGGGGGGTGCCTGCAGTGACTGATGGCAGCATCCTGTTTCTATCCTGAGTTCCCTCAGGGCTCACCATCAGGGCAGCTGCAGTGTGAGGGCTTGATGGCTACAACATCCTTTGTTTACTGATATGGCAGGCAACATTTTTTCATTGACAAACAATTCTGCTTTCTGTCTCTATGATTTTGACAACTCTATATACCTCATATAAGTGGAATCACACAGTATTTGTCTTTTTGTGACTGGCTTATCTAACTTAGCATTATGTCCTCAAGGTCCATCCATTTTATATCATGTGACGGGATTTACTCTCTTTTTAAAGTTGAGTAATATCCCATTGTATGTCTATACCACGTTTTATTTATCTATTCATCTATCAGTGGACATTTGGATTGCTTCTACCTCTTCTGTGAATAGTGCTACAATGAACATGGGCATGCAAATATCTCTTTTAGACCCTGCTTTCAATCCTTATGGATATATGCCCAGAAGTGGGATTGTTGGATCATCTGGTAGTTCTATTTTTAATTTTTAGAGGAAACTCCATATTGTTTTCCATAGTGACTGAACCATTTACAGTGCCACCAAAAGTGTTCGAGGGTTCCAATTTCTCCATATTCCCTCCAACCCCCCCTTTTTTTTTTTTTCACAGTAGTCATCCTAATGGGTATGAGGTATCTGGTGCTTTTAGTGACTTCTTTTAGAAATATTTACCTATCCCAAGTTTTCAAATATATCCTTCCACATTTAAAGTTTTGGCTTTTAACATTCAAGACAATGATTCATCCCAAGTTAATATTTGTGTGTGAAATGAGTCAAGGTTCATTTTTTTTGGTAGAATATCCAGCTGTTCTGGCACTATTTGTTGAAAAAACTTTACAATACACACTGAACTTTCTTGGCACCTTGACAAGTGTCTTTCTTTTTAAATTTTTATTTAGTTTTTGGCTGCATTGGGTCTTCATTGCTGTGTGTGGGCTTTCTCTAGTTGTGGCGAGCTGGGGCTACTCTTCGTTGCGCTGTGCGGGCTTCTCATTGCGGTGGCTTCTCTTGTTGCAGAGCATGGGCTCTAGCTGCATGGTCTTCAGTAGTTGCAGCACACAGGCTCAGTAGTTGCGGCACGTGGGCTCAGTAGTTGTGGCTCGTGGTCTCTAGAGTGCAGGCTCAGTAGTTGTGGTGCACGGGCTTAGTTGCTCTGCAGCATGTGGGATCTTCCCGGACCAGGGATTGAACCCGTGTCCCCTGCATTGGTAGGTGGATTCTTAACCACTGCACCACCAGGGAAGTCCCGACAAGTGTCTTTTAACATTAGTGGGGTTTTTTTTGGTTTTTTTCTGTTGTTGTTTTTTGTTTTTTTGCAGTACGCGGGCCTCTCACTGTTGTGGCCTCTCCCGTTGCGGAGCAGAGGCTCCGACGCGCAGGCTCAGCAGCCATGGCTCACGGGCCCAGCGGCTCCGCGGCATGTGGGATCTTCCTGGACCGGGGCACGAACCTGTGTCCACTGCATCAGCAGGCGGACTCTCAACCACTGCGCCACCAGGGAAGCCCTAACGTTAGTTTTAAGAAGCATCCCTACTTCAGAAATGTTAAGCTGTGGGGCAAAAACTGCATCTTAGAATTGAGAAAATAGGAACTTCTTTTGGAGTCTCACAGCACCTAGCAACTGTATGTGGGTCACACACAGGGAGTGGCATAAGGAGTTTTGGAATCAGACAAACCTGCATTCTGACTTAACTCTTCATGGCCTTGAACAATTTATCTAATTTCTTTTAGCCTCAGTTTCCTTGTATATACAGTGAGGATCCAGTGTTGTGATGAGAAATTAAACTATGTAAAATGCCTGGTGAAGCTATTTGATAAATATTCCTTTCCCCTCATATTTTCATTTTTTCCAATAAATATTTATTATCTTCATTTGTCTCAGTGACTTGGGATGTAGGAGGAATTTCTCTACCTAATTTCTGTTTTGTTTTTTTTTTTTTTGTGGTACGCGGGCCTCTCACTGTCGTGGCCTCTCCCATTGCGGAGCACAGGCTCCGGATGTGCAGGCTCAGCGGCCATGGCTCACAGACCCAGCTGCTCCGCGGCATGTGGGATCTTCCCAGACCAGGGCACGAACCCATGTCCCCCGCATCGGCAGGTGGACTCTCAACCACTGCGCCACCAGGGAAGCCCAGTTTCTCTGTTTTTAAAAAAGACTTTCAAATTATTTCAACTCTCCTTACCTTTAGCAAGATATACCATCTAGTGTTAATCCTATTTTTCTCTGAAATATTCGACTTTTTCAACTTCTTGAGAGAGAGGTTTGCACATATTTATTTGGAAATTTCATCACGTTAAGGAGAAATTTAATAACAATGCTATTTGATCACCAGAAGTCAGAAATCTTTCAGCTTCAGTTAGATTAAAGCAGAGCCTCTCAACTTTAAGGGGCACACGACTCACCTGAGGATCTTGTTAAACTCTGATTCTGATTCAGAAGGTCTGGAGCGGAGCCTGATATTCTGCATTTCTAGTAGGCTCTAAGGAGATGCCAATGCCTCTGGTGTAAGGATCACATGTGCAGAAGCCAGGGATAAGAGGCTCGAATTCTCTGGGGGAAAAAAAATTGTTTTAACTCTGAGGTTCATGAATAATGTTGCCCTTGGCTGAGAATGCTTTGGTCGAAGGGAGAGAGGGGGTTGTTCATTGCATTTTTACTATGCATATACCGTGCAAGCATATGTATGGGGTGAAGGATACGCCGACTGAGCACAAATATTTTCTCTTTTAGGAACTCTGGATTTGGAGTCAGACGATATAGTTTCCTATCCCAGCTTCCCCACTTAGAATCCATTGTGATCTCTGGCAAGTTGCTGAGCTCTCCAATCCTCTCACAGGGTAGTAGTAAAGATGACATGAGATCATATAAATGCATTTATCCTGACTTCTCAATAACATTTACTAGGTATTACCTAAATATGCATTTCTGTGGCAATTCTTGCCAAACTATTTCACTAAATAAAAATAAAGAGCACTGGGTAGAGTGTCCGGTCCTGGGTTTGAGTCCTTACTCTATGCCCTAAGTAGCTGCGTGATCATTGGACAATTGGGAGCCCAGCATCTCATACATAAAATAAGGAGATTGGGTGGGATATTGTCTTACAGTCCTAAGGGTCCTCGCTCTGTAATGAGCCATGTGATTCTTGAGCACCTCTTCTCTGTAAGGCAGAGGCAGGCAAACATTAAATGAAGCTGTCTCTTGAGTCAGGATTATCTGAATTGACATAGCAAACCAAGAGTCAGGGGAAGAAAGAAAAAGAGAGAGAGAGAGAAAAAAAAAAAGGATCTTGAATGGTGCTGACCCATCTCCTTGGTTCTGTCAGCTCGTGCCAGCTTTCAAAAATGAAACAGCTCAGGGGAGGTGGCTTCCAGAGACACCTCATCTGTTTCAGTACTAATACGGGTTTTCAGCCCCTTAGTCACCACTCACCTTTAGGCCTTAGGACTAGGGGATGAGGGGTGGTACATAAAGTATGCCCAGTGGGTCATTGACCCTGAGGTTTGTTCTGAATGCAGCCATCTCTCTTGCTAGGCATATGTGAGACTTCCATCAAAAATGGACTCACAAGTCCCAAACACAAAATTAGAAACTTTAAGGTAAAGAAACCCAAAATGATACTTGATAAAACTAAAGGGTAAGAAAATAAAGCTCTCAACCACAGTTCAAGTTCAGTGTATTTTGCAGAATTCACAGAAGTATGTACAGAAGACATTAGGTACTAAGTAAACAAAGATCAAAGCCATATCAACAAACCATTATACTACTGTGACCAAATAATTATAGCTAATTTTTTTTAACTGTGAACAGTGTCAATGGGTTAAAATCTTAACATAGATCTCCTCATTTGAATGTTAAAACAACCTTCTGAAGTAGGTGCTGTAATCTACAATGTCTAGTTGGGGCACTAGGCCTTAGAGAAATTAAGCCATTTACCCAAGATCATGGTTAGGGGGCAGCTGTTATTTGAAATGAGGCAATCTAATTCCTGATCCCACTTTCCTGATCATGATACTACACTGCTGTGCAGCTTTGTGGACCTGGCTGAGATTTACTCAGTATCAAGGTCTTCAGTCCAGCTTATGTGGGGTTAAATTCCTCAGAAAATATGAAGTAGAGTCCAAGCTACCTGAGCAGCTCACTGTGAGACAAGATTAAAAACATGGAAAAGAAGTATTATCTTTAATCTAGTAATGATAGCCTCATGACAGTGTGCATGACAAAGCTGGCTTAAACTTCAAAATACAGGAGTGTAGAGATTATTTTAGATGAAGAGACTGAGGTCTAAGAGACTAAGTAATTTATCCACATGAAAGACTAATAGAGTTTTGGGCTGCAAGTAATAGGAAACTTCACTCAAATGGTCTTCAGCAGTGAGGAGATATATTAATCGGGTTTATTAAGTCTAGAGACAGGGTAACCTTCAGAGTCAGCACGTCTGGGTTCCAGCTGTACCTTTCTGCACTTCTCTTGGTTCTTTCCTCCATCATGGATTGGCTTTCATCTCACAAAGAGGCAAAAGTGGTTCCAGGCACCCCATTTAAACATGACAATGTACAAAGGAAGAGGGGACCATCTCTCTCTGAGTCTCTATTTTAGGAATGAGGAAATCTTTTTTAGAAGCGTATCCCAGTAAACTTCACATCTCATTGCCAGGATTGACCCACTCCTACACTGATCAGTGGTAAAGGGAAAGGGGTTGCCACTCTTGGACTTGAGGTGGATGGAGAGTAAGTAGCAAATAACCATCAAGATGACAGCAACATACCATGCTGCATCTCCAGACAATGTCTGTTTTGGCCCAGAAGACCTGCTATGGTCCCTGACCAGACTCTCTTGTTTAGTATTCTCTGCCAGGAACATGTCTCATCACATCTCAGGACTCCTTGGACTAAGAGATGGAGATACCAGACCCACAAGACATTTTATCTAATATAATGGATGAGCTCAGCCTTAATTCAAGTATCAGGGAGACTTTTGAGGGGCCCATCGGTTAGGCCACAGCCACCAGGCGAGGGAACAGGGACAAAGTCCCTAGGAAGAGGGCACTGGCAAGAGTGAGGCAGTGTAGCAAGAGCTAAAGTACACATAGAAAAGAACACCAAGATTCAAGGGGCACAGGGTTCCTTTACTCTCTGAGAACATAAGAGCAACACAGGTACTCACTAATCCATACTAAAACTCCTAGACTGGGAAGACAAATGATACTAAACTTCATCAGATACATGGACTTCAGATTCTTTCGTAATGCTATAATCTTATAAAATTTGGGAACTAGGACAGGGCAGATCCTGGGTCAGACCTGATGCAAGAGCCCCAGTGGAAGAGCTGGGGGGACAAAGACAGAACCAACACTAGGGTCTCCCTCCTTAGATGTGGAAGTCAAATGACCTCCTTTTAGACTATGCAAGGCCCTGGAATTTTAGATAGCTCAAGGAGAATAGGAAGCTCTAAGAGGGAGATCTGGAATCTTCTATTGACCTAGCAGATCGGGGCACTAGTGATTTATTGAAAAAAAATGGACCGTGACAATAATTCTATCCTGATTTTTGGGGGTGGTTTATACTGGTTGTACATATAATGGAATAGCGTACAGCTGATTTAAAAACTTATGATACAGCTATACATTTATTTCACAGAAAGATGTCCACAACATATTGTGAAGGGAAAAAAGCAAGTTACAAAATAGCACATGTACTATGATCCCATTTATGTAAAATGATTCACAAAGATAAGTATCAAGTATGTCTTATTTGCTTGAGTATAAAATAAAGTCATATTCTTTTACTGTTCAAATGATAATAACCTCAAGGCTATTCTTCTCAGCTTAGCAGAAAATACAATTTACCTTCTTGAGTCTCCTGCCCCAAGATTCCTCAGTGACATTCTTCAATGTCAATTTTGTTGATCTTTTCACAGAACCAACTTTTGGTTTTGCGATTTTTTTCCCTAATATTTTTCAATTTTTTATTTCATTGATCTCTGCTTTGGTCATTATTGTCTTCTTTCTAGCTTTGGGTTTAGCTTGTTTGAAGGTGCAACGTTAGGTTATTCCTCAGATGACAAGACTCTTACATGAATCTTCTGAATCAGTGCCCCTTGCCACTGCTAAGAAAGCTTGAGGATTCAAATGCGTCACTGCTTTCCAAAGTAGGCCTTGACTTCCCGACTTATAGCTCCTGATGGACAGGCTTTTCCATTGCTTCCATATACACCACTTGCTAGGATCACAAGCTTCCTCTCATATGAACTGAAACAGGGCAGAAGCTGATGTCTGCTGCCCCATTAACCCTAAATCTTCCTCACACTTAATTTCAGGGAAGAAGCCAGTCTACCACCTTCTGTCTTTTTGTTGGTCATGGGCATTTTTTGTCTCAGGGACCAGTTCTCTGCCACCCCAAATTGTTTAAGACCACTGCTTCAATTACTCTGAATATCAAAGAAGGATCTGGAACTTGCCCCTCTTAGAGGCACCAGTGATCCTTATACACATTTTTCCCTCTGTTGTAAATGTATATAAGGTAAATGTGTATGACTCTGCATATCACACACATACATGGAAATATAACTGGAAGGATTTTCACTAAAATGCTGACAATGGTCATGGACTAGTTTGGGTAGTGTCTGCTTTAAAAAAAAATTATATATTGCTGACTTTTTAGAATGGTAAGCATATATACTTTTTATAATCAGAAGAGTAATAAAGAGCTAGCACTTATTAATTACTTACTATGTGCAAAAGCTTTACATTTAATCCTTCACAAAACTCTATGAGGTAGCTACAATTACTGTCCTCATTTTGCCAATGAAAAAACTGAAGCAGAGAGAAGTTAAGCAACTTGCCTGAGTCACACAGCTGGAAGTAACAGAGTCAGGATACAAACCTAGGCAGTTTGTTTTTACCTGCTATGTACTATACTGTATAAAGAATTTTTCTTGGAGTGGGAAGGAGTAAATTAGTGAGAACCCAAAGATGAATGTAAATTATGTGCTCAATATATTAATATTAAATTGTTTGTGAGTTACTAAAAGAAGAATGTTCTGGTTGGGCCAAGAGATATATTTCAGGATCTTGCCACATTTTCATCACTGATAAAAAGCTGAAAGTATTTAAATGCTCCTGCTGCATATTCATATGCATGACCAAATGTTCTTTGCTTTTCACATTTGGTTTGCTCAGCAATACTTATTGTTTCCAGAAATTATGCTTTTATATTATTGTGAATCTGGAAACTTTTTCTAACGTTTTACTAAAGGCCTGGGGCAAAAATGATCGCTAATCAGATACTGCAAATGGTAGATCTCCAAGAACATTCTGCAACTTAAAGCAAGTTGCAGTTTTATTGAGATGCCCCAGCCAGACAGGCAGTTTTTAGACATTATTTTGCAAGTTAAGACAACATGTATGATTATATAGTCAATCATGTTTTAAAGGAAATGTAGGTGAGCAGGAAGGTAGGTGGAAAAGGTTGGAATGTAGGTGGAAAAGGTTGGGTTATTGCACGTGGGTGGAAAGAACAAGTAAAGGGACTAAGGTGACTTCTAGTTTCTTGACTTGAGTGATCAGGGATGTATCGATGCCATTGACCAGGGTAGAAAACAGAAGAATGGCAGGTTGTGGGGAAAATAACTGGATTTTAAGCATTAAGTTGTGAGACATGTGAAGGATGTCTAGGTGGGGGTGGCTGGTAGAGTGTTGGAGATGCAGGTCTGGGATTTGTGACGTTTCGGCTGGGAGTGCCAGTATGCGAGTAGTTAGCATATATACTTCAAGTTGTCAGACTCTGAATAAGTTACTCAGCTTCTCTGGGTCTTAGGATCCTCACATACAAAGTAAGGATGATTTAGTTGTTCCTTCACAGAGACATTAAGAGGATTGAATCAACTACTGTATGTAGAGTGCCTGGTATAGGGGCCAGCACGGTGCAATGACTGAATGAGTGACACTGAGAGGTGGATCATTGACTGATGGTGACAGGTCTAGGTGGCCAGGGGACTTACAGTATCATCAGGCAGAGTAAGCACCTCTGAACTGGAGCAAGTTGACTTCTGTACCATTATGTTAATAAAACTTGGACTAGATTGTATATATCCAATGTATTAATAAACTCCTCTGAAAGTAGACTAAGACCTAGCAGAGAATTAGTGACAGAGAGGAAGTGACATAAGTATAGTGGGCTTTAAAGGAATATATTCTTGAGAAATTATTGCACAACAGAAGAGGCTATGATAATATCATAATTTAGCTCTATTGTAGAAGTTATTTTTGTAAAAATTTTAAGTTATTTTCATTAATATTTTTCCACCACAATAGGCATTGCTAGCCTATAAAACACAGTATGTTAGAGTACAATGAGCTTTAGGTTTGGAGTCAGAAGGCCTGGGATTGAGTTCTGGATTCATCGTTTACTGGCCCCGAATCCTGTGCTCTACATGTATTTAATGGCAGTCTTACCATCCACCTGGTAGTTCAAACTTGGAGTCATCTTCTGATTCTCCCTTTCCCTTAACCCTCCAAATCCAACTGATTGCCCAGTTCTGACATGTCTGACTCCTAGAATCTCTTTAGTCTGCCTGTTTGTTCTCATCCTCATTGAGTCAGCCTTGGTTGGCACTGTCATCATCCCATGCCTGACTACTCCAACAGCCTCCAACTAATCCACTTCCTCCAGTGAAGCAGCCACACTGGCTCCAGAGTTACCTTCTTAAGACATTACTATGCTGACTTTGTAAGCAGTAGAAATACACAGATATTTTAAAAATCCAAGCTCTTTAGAATGGCATAGAGGCCCTTTACAATCTGGTTGCTACTGAGTTTCCCAGGCTCAACCCCATGACGTCTCATTACGTATGTAACTGATGCTCTCGCTAGTCAATGGAATTTTCACCATTCTCTCACTGCCTTGGTCTTCTGTGCTCCCTTGCACGTGATTTTTTTCTGCCTGGAAACCTCTCATCCCTCTACTTTACATAGCAAATTTACTCACACTCTGTGAGATTCAACTCATTACTCTTAGGAAATACTTCCCAACTCTCCCCATCACAGTGGAGGACTTCTTCCTCTGTGTTATAATTACTTTACATATTTACAGCCAACAGTGAGGTTCTTGAACTTATTTCCCTTTTTATTCCTGGAACCTGGTCAAGGGTGTGGTACATAATAGAAAGTATGCAATTTTAGAGTGCTTTCTAAAAAAGTACTCCTGGACAAATCTCTGCTTTTCTGAGCCTCAGTTTCCTCATCTGTAAAGTTAGAATAATAATACCTACCTTGTAAATCAAACCAAATAATTTGCATAAGAGCACTTTTTAAGCCATACATTTTTGTAACATTTAACTTTTGATGTCTCCAAGTATCCGTTCTCTATGCATCAATCTAACACTTAGGTAATAGACTCTTAATAATGTCTGTTGAATTACGTCCAATTCAAAGGCATTCTGTGTGAGCCAGGCTAGTCACAGTGACAACACAAAGGATCAGGAACATCTGAATCAACAAAAATGTCAAACTAGCCCTTTTATTTGTGTTACCCTGGGGTGTTTCTCCTCTCTTCCTGCTTGATGGCAGCATCGCCCAAGTGCAATATCAAGAAACTACACCAGGGGGCTCCCCTGGATTTTCCAAATGAAGTCTGTAAAACCATCCTTCACCACCCTGAATGGTTCTGAGTTCTCAAGTATTAAGTATTTGCTTTCTTTCAGAACAAGGCAATAGAGAAACACAAGACAAGTCGCAAGCCTGAAAAAATACCTTTTATTTATATCAAACCACTGTCTGAGACTTTCTTAGTTTTTCTTAGTCTTTTAAAGAGCTGACAGGGAGATTTATTAGTCCCCATTACCGAAGGGATTTAGGAACTGTAAGTCATTCAACTGAGGACTACAATGAATTATTTATTATCAACAGGCTTGATCCCAAGTTGAGCTAAATAGAAGACAAACCTGATAATAGAAATATTTAATTACTGTGTTCGCAAAACCAAATAAATGAAAATACATTTGTTGCTTTTCTTCTAAAAAAAGCTACAAGTTGTAATGCAAATAGACCTAAATAAGAAGTCAAGGACTGGTTCTAATGCTGGATGTACTTCCAACTTCCGCTACTTGTGTGATCACTCTCCTTTAGATTTCAACTTTTTCATCCTTAAGTGAGGTTTTGGGGTGATGCTGTTTTTAAAAATCAGCTTTAATGACATATTATTTGCATATGCAATGCACCATTTTTAAGTGTAATTTGAAGAGTTCTGAAAATGTATTTAGTCTTGTAACTACCACCATTATCATGATATAGAACATTTCATTTTCATCACCACAAAATCCTGACCCTTGGCAAACAATCTCTTTCCCTTATCCCTGGCCCATGGAAAACACAGATCTGATTTTTATCACTACAATTTTGCCTTTTCAAAAATTTCATGTCTGGTTTCTTTTATTTGGCACAATGTTTTTGAAATTCATCAGTGTTGTGCATATCAGTAACTTGTTTATTTATTGCTGAATTGTATGCCATTGTATATGAATGTATCAAAGTTTTCATCTAATTGTCAACTGATGAACATTTTGGGTTGTTCCCAGCTGTTTTGGGTTTTTAAAAATTTTTATTACTAAGTCTACTGTGAAGACTCATATACAAGTCTTTGAGTGAACATATTTTTTCATTTCTCTTGGGTAAACACCCAATAAGTGGTATTGCTGGGTTAGATAGTAAGTGTACATTTAGGTTTATAAGGAACTACAGACTGTTTTCTAAAGTGACTCTACCATTTCTCATTCCCACTGGCAATTGTAGACAATCTAGTCATTCCACATACTTTTTAACACTTGGTACTGTCAGTCTTTTTCATTTTAGCCATTCTTTTGCAGGAGGGGGCCCCCTTCCAGGGCCTGAGAGTGGGCTCTTGTCTAACACTCGGAAATGAATTGTCTAAGGAGACACACACGCTGACAAAGCAAAAGGCTTTATTGGGAAGGGGCACCTGGGGGCAGAGCAGTAGGGTAAGGGAACCCAGGAGAACTGCTCTGCCACGTGGCTCACAGTCTCAGGTTTTATGGTAATTATGGGGTTAGTTTCTGGGTTGTCTATGGCCAATCATCTTGCTTGGCCCATGTTTGGTGACTCAGGGTCCTTCCTATTGGTGCATGCATCTCTCAGCCAAGATGGATTCTAGTGTGAGGGCTTCTGGGAGGTTGGCAGGACATATCATCTCCTCCCTCCTCCTTTTGGCCCCTTCCAAATTCTCCCAATTAATTTTAGGTAGCACTGCATTCTTTATCAGGACCTCCTGTTGTGAGACAACTTGGCCAAGCAGTTATCATTGTGCCTGGCCAAGGGGGGTGGTTTCAGTCAACAGTTCCCTAACAGTTCTAGTGGGTATGTAACTGTCTCTAATGGTTACTTTAATTTGCATTTCTCTAATCAATAATGATGTTGAGCATCTTTCTTGTATTTATTTGTCCTTCATATGTCTTTTTTGGTCAAAGAAGGTATCTTTAAATCTTTTACCCATTTTTTAAATTGAGTTGTTTGTCTTTTTCTTACGGAGTGCCTTGTATATTCTGAATAAATGTCATTATCAGATTTTTTCAAATATTTTAACCCAGCCTGTGGCTTGCCTTTATAGTTTCATAATAGTTTCATTTGAAGAGAAAACCACTGGTACATATGTCAACACTCAAATTCTTTAGATCTCAATTTCATCACACTTAAAATGAGGTCTTTGGGTAAATGTTCTTTTCTTTTTATAATGCTTTGATTGAGGAATATTTCATATACCATAAAATTTATCCTTTTAAAGTATGTAATTCAGTGGTTCTTAGTATAGCCACAGAGTTGTGCAACTATTGAAACTGAGCAGGACCCTGTGGGGCCCTCCTGGGCACAAAAGCCTTTCACAACCCAGTTTCTTATTTGCAAGATAAAGGCTTCAGCCTCCTAGAACTCCGTGAGTTCCAAAGAGCAGATTCAAACAGTTGCTAATCAGGGAAGTAAAGTAATGCAGAAACAAATGAGGAACAATCAGGAAACTATAGTGCAGCTATTAAAGCAGGATCCTGGTTCCTCCTGAAGGAATATACATAACAATGTCTTTAACTCAAGAACTAAGGCCCCCCATTCAGGGGGAGGATGATAACTTCAGGCTGAGCACAAGATTCCTGGAACACCGCCTGGTTACCTCAACCAATCAGAAGACAGTCACACACCCTGTAGCCTTCACCCCAAATTTTGCCTATAAAAACTTGTCCCCAAAAACCATCGGGGAGTTTGGGTTTCTTGAGCATGAGCCACCCATTCTCCCTGCTTGGTCCTGTAATAAACCTTTCTCTGCTTCAAACTCCAAAGTTTTGGTTTGTTTGGCCTCACTATGCGTCAGGCACAAGAACTTGCATTTGGGCTTCCCTGGTGGCACAGTGGTTGAGAGTCCGCCTGCTGATACAGGGGACACAGGTTCGTGCCCCAGTCCGGGAAGATCCCACATGCTGCGGAGCGGCTGGGCCCATGGGCCATGGCTGCTGAGCCTGCGCATCCGGAGCCTGTGCTCTGCAACGGGAGAGGCCACAACAGTGAGAGGCCCGCGTACCACAAAAAAAAAAAAGAACTTGCATTTGGTAACACTATCATCACTATGTAATTTCAGAACATTTTCATAACCCCCAAAAGAAACTCTATGCTTATTAGCAGTCATTCCTCCCTTTCCCAGCACCTGGCAACCATTAATCTAAGTTCTGTCTCAATGAATTGACCAATTCTGGACATTTCATATAAAAGGAGTCATACAATATTTGGTATGTTGTGTCTAGCTTCTTTCATTAGCATAATGTTTTCAAGGTTCATCCATGTTGTAGTATATACTAGTACTTCATTAATTTTTATTGCTGACTAATATTCTGTTCTATAAATATACCATATGTTGTTTATCCATCCATCAGTTGATGGATATTTGGATCATTTCAACTTCTTACTTTTTATGAATAACAATTTTTATGAACATTTGTGTGCACATATTTTCAGTTCTCTTAGGTACATACTTAGGAGTGGAATTTCTGGGTCATATAACTCTATATTTAACATTTTGAGGAAATACCATATTGTGTTCCAAAGTGGCAGCACCATTTTACACTTCCACCAACAAGGTATGAGAGTCCAGTTTCTCCACGTTCTCACTAAAACTTTTTTTCACTACATATTTCTTTCCTTAAATAATTTTCTGCATTATTTATTGAAGTCTTTTTTTCCCCTGCTAATTCTTAGTAATGTTTGTATTTTTTTTTAATACCCATCCCATGGGTATGCAGTGGTATCTCAATTGTGGGGTTTTTTTTGTTTGTTTTTTGTTTGTTTTTTTTACTTGGCTGCATTGGGTCTTCACTTGTGGCATGTGGGATCTAGTTCCCTGACCGGGGATCAAACCCCGGCCTCCTGCATTAGGAGCATGGAATCTTAGCCACTGGATCACCAGGGAAGTCCCTCAGGTGTGGTTTTGATTTGCATTTCCCTAATGACTAATGATGTTGAGCATATTTTCATGTGCTTGTTGACCATTTGTATATCTTCCCTGAAGAAGTGTCTATTAAAATCCTTTGCCCATTTAAAAATTGGATTGTTTGTCTTTCTGTTGTTGAGTTGTAAGAGTTCTTTATATACTCTGAATATAACTCCTTTATTTAATATGTAATTTGTAAATATTTTCCCCTATTCTCTAGGTTGTCTTTTCACTTTCTTGACAGTGTCCTTTGGCACAAAAGTTTTTAGTTTTGATGAAGTTCAATTTATCTTTTTTCTTTTGGTTGCTTGTGCTTTTGGTGTCATATTTAAGAACCCATTGCCTAATAAAAAGTCACAAAGATTTACTCCCATGTTGTCTTCTAAGAACTTTGTGATTTTAGTTATATTTAGGTCTTTGATCCATTTGAGTTGGATTTTGTTTGTGGTGTGAGTAGGAATCCAGCTTCATTCTTTTGTATGTGGATACTCAGTTGTCCCAATATCATTTGTTAAAAATACTATTATTTCTCCATTGAATGATCTTGGCATCCTTGTCAAAAATCAAGTGACATAAACAATGTGGTCCTGGCATATAGACAGACATATATGTAGACCAAAGGAATAAAATAGAAAGCCCAGAAATAAATTCTTTTCTTATGTGGTCAAATGTTTTTTGACAAGGATGTCAAGACAACTCAATGGTAAAAGGTCAGCCTTTTTAGCAAATGGTGCCGGCAAAACTGGATATCCACATGTAAAAGAATAAATGGACTTTTATCTAACATAACATACCAAAATTAACTCAAAATGGATCAAAAACTTAAATGTAAGGCCTAAAAGTATAAAACTCTTACAAGAAAACATAGGACAAAAGCTGCACAATATTGGATTTGGCAATGATTTCCTAGATGTGAGACCAAAGGCACAGGCAACAAAATAAAAAATAGACAAATTACACTTCATGGAAAATTTTTAAATTTTGTGCATCAAAAGACACTATCAATAAAAGGGCAATCCAAAGGATAAAGGAAAATATTTGCAGATCATATATATGATAAGGGATTAATATTCAGAATATATAGAAAACTCTTAAAACTCAACAACAACAAAAACAAACAAACTGATTAAAAATTGGGCAAAGGACTTGAAAGGACATTTCTGCAAAGAAGATATATAAATGGCCAATAAGGGGGAATTCCCTGGTGGTCCAGTGGTTAGGACTCCATGCTTCCACTGCAGGGGGCATGGGTTCGATCCTTGGTTGGGGAGCTAAGATCCCACACAGCTGCATGACATGGCCAAAACAAAAAACAAAAATTAAAAAAGTTGTCAGGACTTCCCTGGTGGTCCAGTGGTTAAGAATCCACCTTCCAGTGCAGGGGATGTGGGTTCAATCCCTGCTAAGGGAACTAAGATCCCACATGCTGCAGGGCAACTAAGCCCATGTGCTGCAACTACTGAGCCTGTGCGCCACAACTAGAGAGAAACCTGCGCTGCAACGAAGATCCCATGTGCCACAACAAAGACCCCACACACCCAAAAATTAAAATTTTTAAAAATTAAAAAGTTGTCTATAAATGGCCAATAACCACATGAAAAGATGCTCAACATCACTAATCATTAGGGAAATGCAAATCAAAACTATAATGAGATACCTCCCCACGTCCATTAGGACGGGTACTAGCAAAAAAAAAGAAGAGACAAAAAAAACACACATGTTAGTGGGGATGTGGAGAAACTGGAACCCTTGTACATTGCTGGTGGGAAAGTAAAATGGTACAGCCACTATGGCAGTTCCTCAAAATATTAAAAATACAATTACCATATGATCTAGCATTCCACTTCTGGGTATATGCCCCAAAGAATTGGAATCAGGGACTCAAATAGACATTTGTACACCCATGTTCATAGCAGTATTATTCACAATAGTTCAAACATGGAAGCAACCTAAGTGCCCATCGATGGATGATTGAATGGTACAATGTAGTATAAACATACAATGGAATATTATTTAGCCTTAAAAAGGAAGGAAATTCTGGCATATGCTACAACATGGATAAACCTTGAGGACATTATGGTGATTGAAATGAGCCAGTCACAGAAAGACAAATACTGCATGTTTCTGCTTATATGAAGTAGATATTTAGAGTAGTCAAAATCTAGAGAGAGAAAGTAGAATTGTGGTTGCCAGGGGCTGGGAGGAGGGGTTATTGTTTAATTGGTATAGGGTTTCAGTTTTATAAGATTAAAAGTTATGAAGATGAATGGTGGTGATGGTTGCACAACATTATGAATGTACTTAATACCACAGAACTGTACACTTAAAAATGACTAAGATGGAAAATTTTAAGTTTGACATTCTACCTCAATAAAAAGAATTTTTTTAATTAACTGATAATAAACGTAATGGTTTATTTCTGGACTTTCAATTCTATTCCATTGATCTTTATGTCTAGTCTTATACCAGTACTGCACTGCCTTGATTACTGTAGCTTTTCAGTACGTTTTGAAATCATGAAATGTAAGTCCTCCAACTTTGTTCTTCTTCAGAGTTGCTTTGAATAAGAAAGCAACTTTGTTTCTTTCAACTATGTGTTCTATGAGGTAAATATTTAAAGAACGTTTATAATATACCCAAAACTTACATAAGTATCTAATATAATCCTCATAAAAATCCTGTAAGGTAATATTATGATTTTATTAATTAAACAATCATATTTTTACCATCTATTATGTGTCAGGCATTGTGGATGCAAGATACTGGGGCTGCAAGATATGCAACATGATCCCCGTTCTCACACATGAGGGAACTGAGGCTCAGAAAGTTTAGGTAACTCTCTTGAATTAGAATGGAGTTCTCGTGACTCCAAGTCCCATAATATTTTCACTGCAAAAAGGCTGATAGTTTGATCCCTTTTGCAGTTCTCAAACATCTTCTATACTTCCTCTCTGGTCTGAGCTAGGTAAGTGGCCACCTGAGTGGCATGAGGACCAGGATAAATACTGGATCTTACAGCCTTCTCATTTAGGTGGGAGTTCATTCAATTGTTTGTTCATTTAAAGAATATTTATTCAGGGACTACTGTGTGCCAAGGATTAGTGATATAATCAAGAATAGACAATGTCACTGCCTTCGTGAAGTTTACTTTCTTGCACAGGAGACATATAACAAGAAATTTCACAAGTAACAAAATAATTACAGCAAATAATTGCATATTGCTGTAACGAAAAGGAAAGTCTGCCATAATTGAGAATATCAGGGATAACTACTAAGCAAAGAGCACAGTGATACTAGAGAGGTAAGCAGCCAATGATTACAAGGTGTTGTAGGTTATTCAAAAACTGATTTATCCAAAATACAATTAGAAGCGATTAAAGGATTTTAAACCAAAGAATGTTGTGATCTGATTTATCTTTTTAAAAGCTCACTCCTGCAATATGTATAGAATGGATTGGGTATATAGAGTAAACAAGGTTAGAATCTTGAAGTCCAGCTAAGAGGCTATTGAAGCTGTCAAAATGAAAGAAAGATGTGTTAGACAAGGATAGTACTAGTAGAGATACATGGAGAAAAGTAAAAATATTCTAGATGTATTTTAGAAACAAAAGTAACAGGTTGACCCTCAAGTTTCTGGCTTTCCGAACTCACTGGATGGTGGCATCATATGCTGAAATGGGGAAGAATAGAAGAGAACTAGAGAATATATAGGTTTTAAAAAATCATCCAGAATTCCATTTTAGACATGTTGTATTTGAAATGCCTATGAGACATTCAAAAGGCATGTAGGATAAGGGTCAGAGTCTTCCAGCAAGAAAAACAGCTGAGGAAGGGAGCTTACTGTAAAGGGAAGTCTGACTTCTGGGGTGCTGGAGCAGGTGTCAGATGAAGGAGACCATTATCATGAGAACAGAGAAAAAAGAACCAAGAACTAAGAGTGCTACTGCAGCTCATCTTAGCAAATATTTATTGAAGGCCCATAAGAATCACCCTGAGACTACTCTCAGATAATAGGAAGAGGTATGAACTTGAAAAGAAAAGACATGGTTTAAAGTCTGGTGACTTTGGCAAAGTTTAAACTTCTTTGATTTTTGTCAGATGATTGTGAAGATTAAATAGAAAAATTCATGTGAAAGCTTCTGGCTGTGTAAATGGAGGTTTATATTGTACCTTGTGGGAGCAGGCATTGGTATGAGCAATCAATATGAAAAATACTCTATACCTATAACATTGTTTTCTGAAAAAAATCCAAAAACTTTGATGATGACTTAGGATCAAAATAAATGTATTTCACCCTGTACAGGCCAGCTCTTGCATCACCCAGGTGAAACAGATCAGGACAAAATGACACCAAGGAGACTGACGTGTATGTTGCGTTCCCATGTGGGTAAAGAACACACCTCAGAATCAATGGGTCTCAGCAGATCTTACCTTGATTGCATGTGACCATGACTAACAGCAACAGCTTGGTTACACTGGCTGCAGTCTCTTTGCCACTGCATCACAAACATATCAGAGTGTTGTCTGTACATCTTGTACGCTCTTTTAGAGCCCACCTGTCAGCATTAGCCCACGATGTTGGTAAACATGCCAGTGATGATCTGCCTTCCCTCCCATATAATCTCATAGACTTGCTGCTTCAACAGAATAGGCACTTTTTTCACTCCTTTGCTCTAACCATGCAGAACAACTAATTTTTCTCAAATACCATATACTTTCACATTACCAAACTTTTGTTCTTACAAAGTTTCCTTAGGCCTAGAATGTCTTCACTACTCACCTTCCTGCTGATTTACTATTTATACTTACAGGCTCAGATAAATGTAAATTACCATTTCTCCTCAAAATACTCAATGGAATTCATTGCATCCTCATCTATATTTCCAGTTCGTGCTGTTTATAGTTCAATATACTTATTCAGCAAACATTTATAGAATGCCTCCTGAATATCAGGACCTTTTAAGATGCAAATGACAGAAACCCAATCCAAGTAGCTTAAACAAACTAGCTCACCATTTTTCCATCCTCACCTATATTTCCATTTTACTCTATTTATAATTCAACATACTTAGTCAACAAACATTTCTAGAATGCTGCTAAATGTCAGGACTTTTTTAGATGCAAATGATAGAAACTCAAATCCAAATAGCTTAAACAAACCAGCTCACCTAATGGAAAAGTACAATGAAAAACATGGTGAGATCCAGCCATGCAAATGATGTTATTTGTATTCATCTTTCTTTTGTACCGCTTGATTAGGTTGGGTTCCCTAGAAATAGAGCCGGAGGTAGGATTCTCATGAAAGTGATTTATTGAAGGGATGCTTTCAGGAAAAGATGTGAGAGGAAAGAAAGCAGGGGAAGAAAGCTAACTAAGAATGCGGGCTCCACTGGAGAAAAAGCTCCACTAGTTTCAGCTTTTTCCCATGGGGAGATTTGAAGCATAAATCACACCATAGAGTTTATCCCACCTGGAGTCAAGGGGGGTTTGCCTTTTGCACTCCCTTGCCAATCAGTCAAGAATTGTTAGATGCGAAGGTTTGTGCTAATCTCCCCTGTGAACAGGACATGGGTGAGGCAGCAACAGCAACCATGTGGGAGGCATGGTGGCTGCCAAGATTCATCTGCAGCTTGGCCACCCTCCAAGGAAAGATCTTCTCCTTAAGTCTCTGAAAAGTTCAGGGTGAACTCTGATGTGTGCAATTCTTTTGCAATACAGATGGGATCAGAGTCAAGTAAACCACATGCAGTAGATGCTTCACAGGAAAGAGGGTTCTTTTATTAAAGAAGACGGAAGAAGGCTGGGTAGGCAAACACTCTACCAGGTTCCAGGCACTGGTGGGGGCAAAAGTGAGCAAAAAAGTACACACATCTCTGTTCTCACAGAGCATATGAGCCTTGTTTAGTGTATGACAGACTAACAAGAAACTGCAATGACGTAAAATATATGCTTTGGTCGGGGACGGATAGATTACTATGAATGCATTATGTGGGAGGGGTACCTTACTCTTCTCGAGGGCCCATATTTTATCCAACTTTATATATCCAGTGCCCAGATAGTACCCTCAGTATTGTAAGTGGTCAGTGAAAGAGTATATGCAGCTTGTTGTGTGAATTCAGGGGTTTGAGGAGGAAGTAGCGCCTCTCTAGGAGTTGTCTTTTTAGTCAGTTTATGGGCTGTGCAAGATAATCACTCACTACTTAATGGCCACATCATGCCTTTAAGTAGAATGATTCTTATACCTGACTTCTAATGACTTTTTACCTATTCCCAAATTCTGAAACCATTTTCAAATGGTAGATCTGCCAACTTTGAGGATATTTAATTTATCTCAGTTTAGTTCAACATACAACTCATTGATCAACTTTGTGTTAATAGAATGCTAAGTGTTGCAAAAGGTACAGAGATGAATAAACCATAGTGCCAGCAAGCTAACAATTTAGGACAGCTGCCTAGCAGGATCCATGTAATGACTTGTAATGGCAAGGAATGCAAATTTCACTTTGTGCATTCTCTGGTTAGCTGCTAGGGGAATTGCAGATTTTAAAATGTGCTCTTGATCATATTCAGTGTCATTGAATCTAAGGCCAAAAGGACATAAACTCAGAGAGAGAAGCATTTACATAAGTGCACTCAAGACAGGAGCAGCTGGGCTTCCCTGGTGGCGCAGTGGTTGAGAGTCTGCCTGCCGATGCAGGGGACATGGGTTCGTGCCCCGGTCCGGGAAGATCCCACGTGCCGCGGAGCGGCTGGGCTCGTGAGCCATGGCCGCTGAGCCTGCGCGTCCGGAGCCTGTGCTCCGCAACGGGAGAGGCCACAACAGTGAGAGGCCCGCGTACAGCAAAAAAAGAAAAAAAAAAAATTTATTTGGCTGTTTCGGGTCTTAGTTGCAGCATGTGGGATCTTCATTGCAGCACGTGGGATCTTTCATTACGGTGTGCTGGCTTCTCTAGTTGCGACGCATGGGCTTCTCTCTAGTTGTGGCACGTGGACTCCAGAGCATGCAGGCTCAGTAGTTGCAGTATGCAGGCCCTTTAGTTGTGGCATGTGGGCTTAGTTGCCCCATGGCATGTGGGATCTTAGTTCCCCAACCAGGGATCAAATCCACGTCCCCTGCATTGGAAGGCAGATTCTTAACCACTGGACCACCAGAGAAGTCCCTCCACTGTTTTTCAAGAAAATAAAAACAACACAAAAGTAGATGTTTTAGATGAAGCAGCTCAGTTTTCTGTTTGATTACATAAATTTGATGTGTTTTAGCAGTACTACTCTGCAGAATTTGTGCTTACTTGGGAAAAATTATTCTTTCTTTGATTGAATTTAAACAGCTTTATTGTTTGTTCTTATGGAAATATGAGAGTGTGTTTTTACTCCAAGAGATCTGGAAATCTGAAAAATGTACCAAAATATGAGATCCCAAACTTTTTCTGGAGCTGGAGAAAAGAATAGGAAGAAAGGAACTAGACTGAGCTAGACTGGACTGTTGGTTATTATCTACAGGTAATTTGAAGGAATAACCCAATTGTGCTGATGCTGAAATATTTTGATCTGAGATTTCATTTCTGTGAGCCATTGTGCACTGTAACCCTCCTGTGGATAGTAGAAGGGGTTTCTCATGGATGAAGTGGATATTTCCACTCCCACTCGTCCTGTCAGCCTAGAAAGACATTGGTTCTGGAACAGAAAATGAGGACTAGAGTGATAGACCTGAAACCTGCTTCATCATAGATGGAACTTCAACTTCACGTCAGGCGAGATGTTGAGGCAATTCTCTTTTGTGAGACAGAAGATGGTACCAACCAGAAGGTGATGGACCAGCAGCCAGACATCCTTCCATGACCTTGACAGGATGGGTCTGAAGACTCTGAGCAACCACATTGAGCAACAGGTGTACATTATTTTCTCTGTTCTACTTGCTATCCACTATCAATTAAAGGAAGGATTTATTTCCTTCTCTCACTGCCCATGCCAGAAGGGTAGTGGTAGCATATGCTTGACCATGGATGATAATCCCCAAATTGCAGCATGTGATTGGCAGGAAATGAGTGGCCATGCTTATGGATAGAAAAACCAATATTCTGAGGCCAGCAGCTTAATTAGGTAGCATACCCCACCAGGTTGGATTTGTGGGACATGTAAGCTTCTCTGCTGTTAAAACAACTTGGGAAAAGAGCCCGGGGAATGACTAAACTTTCTTCAGTCAAGTGAGATGGGAGCACAAAGCCCTCATAATTTGAATATTAAAGGAAATCACTTCATATTCTCAGTTTGGAGACATTTAGAATCATTAAGTCTATGACAGGTACCACAAGGAACACGAAAAGATTTTGCAGCAAGTTATTTCCCCTCTCAGAGCCCCAGACTCTTTGTTAGTGTCTCAGTCTGTCCAGGTGGCTATAACAAACTGCCATAGACTGGATGCCTTTATAACAAAAACTTATTTCTGTTCTGGAAGCTGGGAAGCCCAGGATCAAGGTGCCAGCAGATTCAGTTCCCAGTGAACCAGCCTTCTGGACTCACAGACAGCTGTTCTCTCTGCATCTTCACATGTAGGAAAAGGGTGAGGGAGCTCTCTGGGGTCTCTTTTATAAGGGCAATAATCTCACTCATGAGGGCTCGCCTCATGACTTAATCACCTCCCAAAGACCCCACCTCCAAATACCACCACATTGAGGATTAGGTTTCAACATATGAATTTTCCGAGGACACAAACCTTCAGTCTGCAGCAGTTAATAACCGTGAAGGTGTTTAAATCATCTCTAATGGCCCTTTTAAATCTGAAACTATGTTTCTTTCAGGTTCTCTTCTCTTTGATCTAGTTGTAGAGACAAGATATACCTGTAAAACTTTTAAGTAATAATGTAATTCCTTACTTTCAAGACCCAGCTAGAAGGCTACCTCCTCTGAGAAAATTTTCTTTACAACCTCTCCACCCCTATCCTGGGATCCGACAGCAGTTTGTGTTTCCATAGCTACCATTAAGACATTTATCCCATACAGTTATGTGGATGTTGGTGTGGAAAAAAATCAAAGACCAACCAAATGAAAAAAGCTAAGTCTATTTATTCTAAGCTTGCTACAGCAAGGGAGTCAGCCACTGTCACTTGTATTTTGTCATAGACTCAAAGGCAGGCAGAGGAGGGATAAACGTTTATAGTGGAAAAAGGGGAAGCTTTAGATATGCTCTGATTAGAGGCCGTTGGCATGGTGAAGCTGTAGGTGGACTAATTAGAAGTAGAGCATCCTATGTGGTTGGTTAAGGGTACATATTTGGCTTCCTCTGGTTGGTCCTCAGTTGAAAGCAGGGACAAAATTAGAGGAACCGTTATCAATCAAGTCTTTGCCATTAGGGGCCAATTGTTACAGAAATTACTGTTTAGCTTCCTGGGCTGTTACCAGAGATAGCAGCCTGGCTTTCTGCAAGTCTGATTTACAGCAGACTGGCTTCCTGTGTTGTTTATTTTGATGAGGGGCTGGTTTCCTGAGTATGTTGCTGCAGGTTGTGGGCCAAGGTCTTGCTTTTATATATGGCCTGTCCATTGTCCATTTGTATATCAGCCTTTCATTGGCTTCTGGTTCTCTTCCCTAAATTGTGAGTTCCCCAAGGTTAGATACTGTTTATTCTCACTTTGTTTTATGCCACACCTAATCCAAGCCTGAAATATAGTAGGCTCCCAATAAATATTTGTTAATGACTTTTTCAAGAAGCCAGTTAAAGCATGACATTGATATTTTCAGTTTGGACACATGGAGTTGGAGTGCAAGTCATAGGATCCAGTTAACAAGTGGAGATATACAATCAGAATTTGGGTGAACACTCGGGACTAATAAAAACATTTTAGAGTCATTGGAAGATTAAAACTTAAACTAGGGCTTCCCTGGTGGCGCAGTGGTTGAGAGTCCGTCTGCCGATGCAGGGAACACGGGTACGTGCCCCGGTCCGGAAAGATCCCACATGCCGCGGAGCGGCTGGGCCCGTGAGGACGGGCCGCTGAGACTGTGAGTTTGGAGCCTGTGCTCCGCAACGGGAGAGGCCACAGCAGTGAGAGGCCCACGTACCGCAAAAAAAAAAAAAAAAACTTAAACTAAAAAAAAAAAAGAAAATCAGTATTTCAAATTTAGAGAGATGACTTTAGCCCCAGACAATATCTTGACTGCAACCTCATGAAAGACCTATCACAAAACTGACCAGCCAAGCCACTGCTGAATTCCTGACCACAGAAAGAGTAGAAATCACAAATAATTATTATCGTTTTAAGCCACCAAGTTTGGGGACAATTTGTAATGCAGTATTGGATTACTAATACATATAGTATAACATAGTGTTAGAAACGGCCCCCCTGGCCTCAGTTTGCACCATGGTGCTAAGTACAGAGATATCAGACATCAAAGTGTATATGAAACAGAGCTCCATAAACAGAATTTACAAAGGAAATGAGAGAAAACCCATTCCATGACTCTTGAACTTTCTCACCCACTTTTAGACTATGAAGCAGTATAGGAGAGATTTTGTGGAAAAGATATCTTTGAAGAAATTGCAATTTTACCTTAAAACCTAGTAAGGGAGGCTTCTGCAGTGCTGTGTAATATGTGAGCCCTACAGTTAACAGTGCAAAATTGACTGTGTATGTATATGTAAAACAGGAGGTTAAAGTGGAAGAGACTTGGAAGGCTTTCCATTGGTCCTAGAAATTAATGGCTTGGAGCTTAGTGGGGACTGAGGGCAACTGGAAGGTGAATGGAATTTGCCATGGAGGAGCCAAGAAAAATCTGCATAGTATCTGGCTCAGAGACACATAAAATTGCTCACTGTTGTTTATACCCCGTAGCTCCCAAGCACATGAGCACTTGATCTCTCTCTTTAATCTCAGATAATTTAAGACTGATTGTGGGGGTTCATGGCAAACAAAAAAATTCAAATATGAAAAGAAATGATGACAGTACTCAAAACCACTATCACACAGCTTTTGTTTTCCTGAAAAGACAAACTCCAAGTCTTTATTAGCCCTCGTTTTGATATTCTTTGGTCAGTCTGCAAGTGTCACAGCTTAGAAGTTAATGTGAGAGGGCTTCCCTGGTGGTGCAGTGGTTAAGACTCCGCCTGCCAATGCAGGGGACATGGGTTCAAGCCCTGGTCCGGGAAGATCCCACATGCCATGGAGCAACTAAGCCCTTGCGCCACAACTACTAAAGCCCGCATGCCTAAAGCCCGTGCTCCGCAACAAGAGAAGCCACTGCAATGAGAGGCCTGCACACCGCAAGGAAGAGTAGCCCCCTCTCAGCGCAACTAGAGAAAGCGCCCACACAGCAACGAAGACCCAATGCAGCCAAAAATAAAATAAAACAAATAAATAAATTAAAAAAAAATCCTGCATTGGTGATGTAAACCAGGAAAATCTTTAAAAAAAGACAAAAAAGAAGTTAATGTGAGAGACAGTGAGAGTAATAGAAATAGCTGGACTTGGGTTCCAGCCTTGGCTGCCATTTTCAGTGCTTTGGTAGAGATGAGTACAAAGTGCCTCAGGAATATCTCAGTGTTCATGCAGGCATCACAGATGAGGTTATAATTGGTCTGGATCTTAGAGATGGGCAGGTATTTGTCAACTGGCCAAGGAAAAACCAGAGCCTCAGAAGAGAGACTTGGCTCATGTAAAATTGCATAGGGGTGAGAAGCAGACTTCTCATTAGTGATTTGAAATTGTTCACATTATCTGTTGAGTAGTGGGATTCTGAGGAAATTCTACTGTAGGATATTTTTTTAGTAGAAAAGGAGGGGGAGAGTGAAAAGAGGCGAGGTAGACAGAGGTCACTTCATGTCCAGCCTCTTTGGCCATGGTTAGGAGTTTGGATTTAGGTAGGTGTATGATGTGATCTGTTTCTGTTTTTAAGTGACTGTTCTGGCTACTGTGTGGAGAATGGATTTTCTGGAGGTTACTTTAGTGCCATTATCCAGATGCAGGGTATTTACAATGACCTGGGTGGTAGAGTTGCTGTAGAGATACTTTGTTTTTTTTTAATTTTTTTTTATTATTTTATTTTATTTTTTAATTTTTTTTAACATCTTTATTGGGGTATAATTGCTTTACAATGGTGTGTTAGTTTCTGCTTTATAACAAAGTGAATCAGTTATACATATACATATGTTCCCATATCTCTTCCCTCTTGCATCTCCCTCCCTCCCACCCTCCCTATCCCACCACTCTAGGTGGTCACAAAGCACCGAGCTGATCTCCCTGTGCTATGTGGCTGCTTCCCACTAGCTATCTACCTTACGTTTGTTAGTGTATATATGTCCATGCCTCTCTCTCGCCCTGTCACAGCTCACCCTTCCCCCTCCCCATATCCTCAAGTCCATTCTCCAGTAGGTCTGTGTCTTTATTCCTGTCTTACCCCTAGGTTCTTCATGACATTTTTTTTTCTTAAATTCCATATATATGTGTTAGCATATGGTATTTGTCTTTTTCTTTCTGACTTACTTCACTCTGTATGACAGACTCTAGGTCTATCCACCTCATTACAAATAGCTCAATTTCGTTTCTTTTTATGGCTGAGTAATATTCCATTGTATATATGTGCCACATCTTCTTTATCCATTCATCCGATGATGGGCACTTAGGTTGTTTCCATCTCTGGGCTATTGTAAATAGAGCTGCAATGAACATTTTGGTACATGACTCTTTTTGAATTTTGGTTTTCTCAGGGTATATGCCCATTAGTGGGATTGCTGGGTCATATGGTAGTTCTATTTGTAGTTTTTTAAGGAACCTCCATACTGTTCTCCATAGTGGCTGAACCAATTCACATTCCCACCAGCAGTACAAGAGTGTTCCCTTTTCTCCACACCCTCTCCAGCATGTATTGTTTCTAGATTTTTTGATGATGGCCATTCTGACTGGTGTGAGATGATATCTCATTGTAGTTTTGATTTGCATTTTGTAGAGCTACTTTGAAGCAACGACACAAATGTAAGAGGGGTAATATTATTTGAAAACATATTTATGTACCTCTTTTTTTGCATTTTTGAAAGTATGATGTTTTGTCTAACAGAATCTAAGCATCATCTGCTTGAGAGAGGTTGGAATTTGTTGCAGAAGGACTACAAAGAAAAAGAAATAAGTAATATCCAGCAAATTTAATGTTTAAAATAGGATATTACAGCAAGAAAGCCAGGTTTTGTGAAAGAATTTTCTAAATTCCTTTAGCTTATATTTAAAGTATCAAAAGTTAGATCTGAATCAGATCACAGTGTTCCTTCCATAAAGTTCCTTCCTTCAAGATAATCCCTCCACTTACTATGATTAGCACAGGAGATGTGCTGCCCGGTGGTAGGAGAGTATGTCATAGGTAAATTAAAATAAAATCCCACCACTTGTGGTCAAAATGGGGGTGGAAGGGAGACTTGTTGGAAGAGCAAGGAAGACTAAGAAGAGGAGAGGACAAGAGAGGAGAGGAGAGGAGAGGTAAGAAGTTATAGTCATGGATTCTCTTCACCTCTTCAGGATTTGCTCTGAGACAGAGTGGCATTGGATAATTTAAAATAAATTCCAAGAGCAGAAGAGTTCTTGCACTGATCCCCGTTTGAGACTTTGTAAGGAAATCACTATCCTGTGTGACTCCATAAAAGAAGGGAAGGTACAGCATAGCTAAGTGAGTTGAGTGGCCTTCTCAGGTAGAGAGAGCTTTCAGTTTGCTCTCTCATGTTCCCTGGGTTCCCCTGTGGTGGGTACTCTGAGTTGAGGGCCAGTGGTTCTGGCATGGGCTCACAATAGCAAAGTAAGATGATATAGCAGCAAAGTCATGAACAGTGGACAGGATAGGCCAAGGCCTGGTTCGAGATTGTGACAGAATCTGGGAGTGGAAACTGTAATACCTAGAGACAAGAGAAACTAAACCAGCAAGGAGAAGCCACTGGAAACTAAGTGAGTAAGAAGACCAAAATTTCATGCCAAAGGTCAGGGATGAACCAACTGTATCTGAATAGATGGCAGGTTGTGCATGTGCGTGGACCAACTTAGGTACAGGACCTTTTACTCATCAGTCTCACAGGATCATGTAGGCCAGAACCCTCCAACTGTGCCCCTGGATACCATCTTGGAGAGGAAAAAGGAGAAGGGGTAAATTTAGAAAGTTTAAATTAAATTTAGAAATCCCTTTAACTGAGTGACTTGAACTAATTTTTTGGTTTTATTTTTTATTGTGGAAAAATATACATAACATAAAACTTACCATTTTAACCATTTTTATGTGTGCAGTTCAGTGGTGTTAAGTACATTCACATTGTTCTACAACAATGACCACTACCCTTCTCCAGAACTTCATCCTCCCAGGCTAAAATTCTGTATCTGCTAACAACTCCTCACCCACCCCACCCTCTGAGCCTCTGGCAACCACTATTCTACTTTCCATTTCTATGATTTTGACTATGCTAGGTACCTCATATAACTGGAATCATACAACATGTGTCCTTTCGTGTCTGACTTATTTCACTTAGCATAATGTCTTCAAGGTTTATCCATGTTGTATCATGTGTCAGAATTTCATTCTTTTTTAAGGTTGGATAATAGTCCATACTATGCCTATGCCACATTTTGCTTATCCATTCATCTATTGATGGACATTTGGGTTGTTTCCACCTTTTGGCTGTTATGAATAACACTGCCATGAATATGAGTGTACGCATATCTGTTCTGGTCTCTGCTTTCATTTCTTTTGGGTATATACCTAAAAGTAGAATTTCTGGATCATATGGTAAGTCTATGTTTAATTTTTTGAGGAACCACCATGCTTTTTCCACAGCAGCTGCACCATTTTACATTTCACTAACAGTGCACAAGGGTTCCAATTTCTCCACATCCTCACCAACACTTATTATTTTCTATTTTGCTTTTGGTTTTGATTTTGGTTTTAAATAGCTATAATGATTGGTGTGAAGTGGTGTGTCATTGTGGTTTTGGTTTGAATTTCCCTAATGACTATTGATGTAGATCATCTTCTCATGTGCTTATTGACTAAATGTATGTCTTCTTTGGAGAAGTAATAAATACTCCTTATTCAAGTCCTTAGCCCATTTTAAAATCAGGTTCTTTTGTAGTTGTTGTTGAGTTGTTGGAGTTCTTTTTCTAATCTAGATATCAATCTCTTATCACATATATGATTTGCAAATATTTCCTCCCATTCCACAGGTTGACTTTTCACTCTGTTGTCCTTTGATGCACAAAATTTTACAATTTTTGTGAAGTCCACTTTGTCTGTTTTTTATTTTGTTGCCTGTGCCTTTGGTGTCATATCCAAGAAATCATTGCCAAATCCAATGTTGTGCAGCTTTTGGCCTATGTTCTCTTCTAAGAGATTTATACTTTTAGGTCTTACATCTAAGTCTTCCATCCATTTTGAGTTAATTTTTCTTTTTCTTGGCCGTTCTGTGCAGCATGTGCGATTTAGTTCCCCCACCAGGGATGGAACCCACACCCCCTGCAGTGGAAGGGCAGGGTCTTAACCACTGGACCGCCAGGGAAGTCCCTTGAGTTAATTTTTTTATATGGTGTAAGGTTGAAAAGACTGTCCTTTTCCTATTGAATTATCTTGGCACCTTGTCGAAAATCATTCGACTATGTATGCAAGGATTTGTTTCTGGGCTCTATTCTATTCTATTCTGTCGGTCTTCATATCTGTCATTATGCCAGTAACACACTATGTTGATTACCATAGATCTGTAGTAAGTTTTTAAATTATGAAATGTTGTTTTCAACTTTGTTCTTCTTTTTCAAGGTTGTTTTACCTACTCCAGGGTCCCTTGAGATTCCACATGAATTTTAGATGGATTTTTCTATCTCTACAAAAAAACACGACTGAGATTTTTATGGGGATTGTACTGAATCTGTAGATTGCTTTAGATAGTATTGACAGCTTAGGAATATGAAGTCTTCTTGGGAATTCCCTGGTGGTTCAGTGGTTAGGACTGTACTTCCACTGCCAAGGGCCCGGGTTTGATCCCCGATTGGGGAACTAAGATCCCGCAAGCCACACGGCATGGCCAAAAAAAAAAAAAAAAAAAAAAATTAAGTCTTCTAATCCATGAGCTTGAGCTGTCTTTCTATTTCTTGGTGTCTTTAATTTCTTTCAGTAATGTTTTGTAGTTATCACTATACAAGTATATAAGTCTCTCACCTCCATGGTTATGTTTATTCTTAAGTATTTTATTCTTTTTATGCTATTATAAATGGAATTGTCTTCTTAATGGGGGGGGATGTTCTTTATTAGTGGAAATAAATGCAACTGGTGTTGTTGATTTTGCATCCTAAAACTTAGCTCTAACAGGTTGTGTGTGTGTGTGTGTGTGTGTGTGTGTGTGTGTTGGAATCTTTAGGATTTTCTATGTACATATTGTCTGTGAACAGAGATAATTTTACTTCTTCCTTTCCAATTTGGATGCCTTTTATCTCTTTTTCTTGCCAAAGTGCTCTGGCTAGGACTTCCAGTATTATGTTGAATAAAAGTGGCAAAAGCCAGCATCTTTATTTTGTTCCTATTCTAAGAGAAAAGGCTTTCTGTCTTTCATCTTGGGCATGATGCAAGCTGTGAATTTTCATATGTAACCTTTATTATGTTGAGGTAATTTCCTTATATTCCTAGTTTGTTGAATGTTTTTATCATGAAAGGGTGATGAATTTTGTCAAATGCTTTTTCTGCACCAATTGAGATGATCATGCAGTTTTCCCACCTTCATTCTGTTAATGTTATACAGCACATTAATTGATTTTTGCATGTTAAGCCATCTGTACATTCCAGGAAGAAACCTCACTTAGTGGAAATTCCCTGGTGGTGCAGTGGTTAAGAATCTGCCTGCCAATGCAGGGGACAAGGGTTCAAGCCCTGGTGCAGGAAGATCCCACATGCCGGGGAGCAACTAAACCCGTGTGCCACAACTACTGAGCCTGCGCTCTAGGGCCTGCGAGCCACAACTACTGAGTCCACGTGCCACAACTACTGAAGCCCACACACCTAAAGCTCGTGCTCTGCAACAAGAGAAGCCACTGCAATGAGAAGCCTGAGCACCGCAACGAAGAGTAGCCCCTGCTCGCTGCAACTAGAGAAAGCCCATGCTCAGCAACAAAGACTCAATGCAGCCAAAAATAAATGAATAAATTAAAAAAAAAAAGTACACTGGAAATAACATTTAAAAAAAAAAGTTGGTTGGAAAGGAAAGGTTGCTGTATTCATATGGCCAGCAACCTGGGGAGAAGGAAGACTCGTGTTCAAGAACCAACTCCAAAGATTCTGCTTGACCATGAAAGTTTTTAAAGGGAAAAAGGGGAAGTTAATTGCAGGGGAGGGGATGAGAGTCTCTGATATCTTCCACTGTATGCAGACTTTCTTCTGATTGGTTGGTACTGAGGTAACAGAGTGCTGTTCCAGGAATCTTGTGCTCAGCTTGAAGTTACCATCCTTCACCTGGGTGGGGGCCTTAGTTCCTGCAGAAGATGGCAAAGATATTGTTATGTATATCTCTTGAGGGGGAACCAGGACCCTGCTTTATCACCGCACTATTATTTCTTGACTGCTTCTCCTTTGTTTCTGCATTCCCTCCCTTCCCGGATTAGCAACTGTTTGAATCTCCCTTTGGTCAGGGAAGCTCAGGGAGGCTGAATGAAGCCTATTTCCTACAAACAAGAAATGGGAGACACAGAAAGTATTTGTACCCAGGAGGGTCCCACAGAGTCCTGCTGGGTTTCAAATATACCATAATTATTATAAGTCATACTCCTGTGTCCAAATCATATCTCTGCCACTATAGTTTGATAACCCCAGACAAGTTTTAAACCTATTTATGTTTCAGATTCCTCAGTTGTAAAATAGTTGTCAAAATAGTCCCATTTTATGACTGTTGTAAAGATTAAACATATAATGTTTATAAAGTACTTAGAATAGTTCCCAGCATATAGTAAGGGCGCTATAAGTGTAACTATTATTATATTATTGCACTCTGACTAATGAAAGATATGAGTATTTCGCTGAATCCAAGCTTAAAATCAAACTGCCAGCTAAATTATTTAGTGGCAAGGAAAGCACTTACGGTTGAAAAACTATAGGCAGAAATCTTTATACTAGATAAAAGATTGTCAGCTTTATCACTTGTGAGTGTCATCTTATTTACACCTGAAAAGAAACCAAGATGCCTATCCTTCAGTGTTCCCTCAGGTAAAAAGAAGTAATCTTCAAATCTGCAGAGACTGCATTTAAGTGAAGGAGTCTGACCTTGAAACTTTTTACCACTAGCAGGAATGAGGTTGTGTGCACATTAAACACCTACATCTGCCTCTCCTTCCCACTCCAATGGTCCTGGTATTATTGTAAATCATATTTGTCTGTCTTCCCCCCAGCACAAACATTCATCAAGGTCAAGGTTCATGCCTGACCTTCTCTATAATACCATCCCTTCCAACACCTTAGCAGATATGTTCTGGATTGAATTCCCTTCTTCCATTCTATTCACCTGTATTCTCTGTAATCTGACATTGCAGGAAAAGCCATGGATATAAGAGACATAGATTTAAATTCAGACCTTGTTCCCTCACTAGCTGAGTAAACTTGAACCAGTAACTTCATAAGTCCAAGCTTCAACTTCTCACTTAAAAGATAGGAATAATGTTTACCTCAAATATACTGTGAGAACAAAATAAGACAATGTATAATATGAAGTGCTGTGGAAAGTGATAATAGATGATCAAAATAATCTTATTTGACTGAATTTTGCTGTATTGTCACCACTCTAATTCTCAATTTAATTCCTAAACTTTTTTTTTTTGCTTAAATTACCACTCATTTATTTATCTTGGCCTGCGATACCTCCATGAACATTTAAAAAATTAATGGAATTCAGGGACTTCGCTGGTGGTCCGGTGGTTAAGAATCCACCTTCTGAGAAACAAGAAGAACTACAATCCAGCAGCCTGTGGACAAAAGACCACGTTCACATAAAGATAGACAAGATGAAAAGGAAGAGGGCTATGTACCGAATGAAGGAACAAGATAAAACCCCAGAAAAGCAATTAAATGAAGTGGAGATAGGCAACCTTCCAGAAAAAGAAATCAGAATAATGATAGTGAAGATGATCCAGGACCTCGGAAGAAGAATGGAGGCAAAGATCAAGAAGATGCAAGAAATGTTTAACAAAGACCTAGATGAATTAAAGAACGAACAAACAGAGATGAACAATACAATAACTGAAATGAAAACTACATTAGAAGGAATCAATAGCAGAGTAACTGAGGCAGAAGAATGGATAAGTGACCTGGAAGACAGAATGGTGGAGTTCACTGCTGCAGAACAGAATAAAGAAGAAAGAATGAAAAGAAATGAAGACAGCCTAAGAGACCTCTGGGACAACGTTAAACGCAACAACATTTGCATTATAGGGGTCCCAGAAGGAGAAGAGAGAGAGAAAGGACCAGAGAAAATATTTGAAGAGATTATAGTCAAAAACTTCCCTAACATGGGAAAGGAAATAGCCACCCAAGTCCAGGAAGGGCAGAGAGTCCCATACAGGATAAACCCAAAGAGAAACATGCTGAGACACATAGTAATCAAATTGGCAAAAATTAAAGACAAAGAAAAATTATTGAAAGCAGCAAGGGAAAAATGACAAATAACATACAAGGAAACTCCCATAAGGTTAACAGCTGATCTCTCAACAGAAACTCTACAAGCCAGAAGGGAGTGGCATGATATACTTAAAGTGATGAAAGGGAAGAAACTGCAACCAAGATTACCCTACCCAGCAAGGATCTCATTCAGATTTGATGGAGAAATCAAAAGCTTTGCAGACAAGCAAAAGCTAAGAGAATTCAGCACCACCAAACCAGCTCTACAACAAATGCTAAAGGAACTTCTCTAAGCGGGAAACACAAGAGAAGAAAAGAACCTACAAAAACAAACCCAAAGCAATTAAGAAAATGGTCATAGGAACATACATATCGATAATGAGCTTAAACGTGAATGGATTAAATGCTCCAACCAAAAGACACAGGCTCGCTGAATGGATACAAAAACAAGACCCATATATAAGCTGTCTACAAGAGACCCACTTCAGACCTAGGGACACATACAGACTGAAAGTGAGGGAATGGAAAAAGCTATTCCATGCCAATGGAAATCAAAAGAAAGCTGGAGTAGCAATACTCATATCAGATAAAATAGACTTTAAAATAAAGAATGTTACAAGAGACAAGGAAGGACACTACATAATCATCAAGGGATCAATCCAAGAAGAACATATAACAATTATAAATATATATGCACTCAACCTAGGAGCACCACAATACATAGGGCAACTTCTAACAGCTCTAAAAGAGGAAATCAACAGTAACACAGTAATAGTGGGGGACTTTAACACCTCACTTACACCAATGGACAGATCATCGAAAATGAAAATAAATAAGGAAACTCAAGCTTTAAATGACACAATGGACCAGATAGATTTAATTGATATTTATAGGACATTCTATCCAAAAACAACAGATTACACTTTCTTCTCAAGTGCCCACAGAACATTCTCCAGGATAGATCACATCTTGGGTCACAAATCAAGCCTCAATAAATTAAAGAAAACTGAAATCATATCAAGCATCTTGTCTGACCACAACGCTATGAGATTAGAAATCAATTACAAGGAGAAAAACTTAAAAAACACAAACACATGAAGGCTAAACAATATGTTACTAAATAACCAAGAGATCACTGAAGAAATCAAAGAGGAAATCAAAAAATACCTAGAGACAAAAGACAATGAAAACGCGATGGTCCAAAACCTATGGGATGCAACAAAAGCAGTTTTAAGAGGGAAGTTTATAGCAATACAATCCTACCTCAAGAAACAAGAAAAATTTCAAATAAACAATCTAACCTTACACCTGAAGGAACTAGAGAAAGAAGAAAAAACAAAACCCAAAGTTAGTAGGAGGAAAGTCATCATAAAAATCAGAGCAGAAATAAATGAAATAGAAACAAAGAAAACAATAGCAAAGATCGATAAAACTAAAAGCTGGTTCTTTGAGAAGATAAACAAAATTGATAAACCATTAGCCAGACTCATCAAGAAAAAGAGGGAGAGGTCTCAAATCAATAAAATTGGAAATGAAAAAGGAGAAGTTACAACAAACACCACTGGAAAACATCCTAAGACTACTACAAGCAACTCTATGCCAATAAAATGGACAACCTGGAAGAAATGGACAAGTTCACAGAAAGGTATAACCTTTCAAGACTGAAACAGGAAGAAATAGAAAATATGAACAGACCAATCACAAGTAATGAAATTGAAACTGTGCTTAAAAATCTTCCAACAAACAAAAGTCCAGGCCCAGATGGCTTCACAGGTGAATTCTATCAAACATTTAGAGAAGAGCTAACACCCATCCTTCTCAAACTCTTCCAAAAAATTGCAGAGGAACACTCCCAAACTCATTCTATGAGGCCACCATCACCCTGACACCAAAACCAGACAAAGATACTACAAAAAAAGAAAATTACAGACCAATATCACTGATGAATGTAGATGCAAAAATCCTCAACAAAATACTAGCAAACAGAATCCAACAACACATTAAAAGGATCATACACCATGATCAAGTGGGATTTATCCCAGGGATGCAAGGATTCTTCAGTATATGCAAATCAATCAATTGTGATACACCATATTAACAAATTGAAAAATAAAAACATATTATCATCTCAATAGATGCAGAAAACGCTTTTGACAAAGTTCAACACCCATTTATGATAAAAACTCTCCAGAAAGTGGGCATCGAGGGAACCTACCTCAACATAATAAAGGCCACATATGACAAACCCACAGCAAACATCATTCTCAATGGTGAAAAACTGAAAGCATTTCCTCTAAGATCAGGAACAAGACAAGGATGTCCACTGTCATCACTATTATTCAACATAGTTTTGGAAGTCCTAGCCACGGCAATCAGAGAAGAAAAAGAAATAAAAGGAATACAAATTGGAAAAGAAGAAGTAAAACTGTCACTGTTTGCAGATGACATGATACTATACATAGAGGATTCTAGAGATGCCACCAGAAAACTACTAGAGCTAATGAGTGAAGTTGTTAAAGTTGCAGATTGCAAAATTAATGCACAGAAATCTCTTGCATTCCTATACACTAATGATGAAAAATCTGAAAGAGAAATTAAGGAAACACTCCCATTTACCACTGCAACAAAAAGAATAAAATATCTAGGAATAAAACCTACCTAGAGAGACAAAAGACCTGTATGCAGAAAACTATAAGACACTGTTGAAAGAAATTAAAGATGATACCAACAGATGGAGAGATATACCATGTTCTTGGATTGGAAGAATCAATATTGTGAAAATGACTATACTACCCAAAGCAATCCACAGATTCAATGCAACCCCTTTCAAAGTACCAATGGCATTTTTCACAGAAGTGGAACAAAAATTTCATAATTTTTACAGAAACACAAAAGACCCCGAATAGCCAAAGCAATCTTGAGAAAGAAAAATGGAGCTGGAGGAATCAGGCTCCCTGACTTCAGACTATGCTACGAAGCTACAGTAATCAAGACAATATGGTACTGGCACAAAAACAGAAATATAGATCAATGAAACAGCACAGAAAGCCCAGAGATAAACCCATGCACCTGTGATCAACTAATCGATGACAAAGGAGGCAAGGATATACAATGGAGAAAAGACAGTCTCTTCATTAAGTGGTGCTGGGAAAACTGGACAGCTACATGTAAAGGAATGAAATTAGAGCACTCCCTAACATCATACACAAAAATAAACTAAAAATGGATTAAAGACCTAAATGTAAGACAGGACACTATAAAACTCTTAGAGGAAAACATAGGAAGAACACTCTTTGACATAAATCACAACAAGATCTTTTTTGATCCACTTCCTAAAGTAATGGAAATAAAAACAAAAATAGGCAAATGGGACCTAATGAAACTTAAAAGCTTTTGCACAGCAAAGGAAACCATAAACAAGATGAAAAGACAACCCTCAGAATGGGAGAAAATATTTGCAAATGAATCAACAGACAAAGGATTAATCTCCAAAATATATAAACAGCTCTTGCAGCTCAATATTAAAAAAACTAACAATCCAATCCAAAAATGGGCAGAAGACCTAAATAGACATTTCTCCAAAGAAAACATACAGATGGCCAAGAAGCACATGAAAAGCTGCTCAACATCACTAATTTTTAGAGAAATGCAAATCAAAACTACAATGAGGTACCACCTCACACCAGTTAGAATGGGCGTCATCAGAAAATCTACAAACAACAAATGCTGGAGAGGGTGTGGAATAAAGGGAATCCTCTTGCACTGTTGGTGGGAATGTAAACTGATACAGCCACTATGGAGAAAGAGTATGGAGGTTCCTTAGAAAACTATAAATAAAATTACCATATGATCCAGCAGTCCCACTACTGGGCATATACCCAGAGAAAACCATAATTCAAAAAGACACATGCACCCCAATGTTCACTGCAGCACTATTTACAATAGTCAGGTCATGGAAGCAACCTAAATGCCCATCAACAGACGAATGGATAAAGAAGATGTGGTACATATATACAATGGAGTATTACTCAGCCATATAAAGAATGAAATTGGGTCATCTGTTGAGACGTGGATGGATCTAGAGACTGTCATACAGAGTGAAGTAAGTCAGAAAGAAAAAAACAAATATCGTATATTAACGCATGTACGTGGAACCTACAAAAATGGTACAGATGAACTGGTTTGCAGGGCAGAAAATGAGACACAGATGTAGAGAACAAACGTATGAACACCATGGGGGGAAAGCGACAGGGAGGTGAGGGTGGTAGTGTGATGAATTGGGTGATTGGGACTGACATGTATACATGTTAGTATATATTTTTATATTATAAAAATATAAATAAAATAAAATTAAAAAATTAAAAAAAAATAAAGAATCCACCTTCCCATGCAGGGATCACGGGTTTGATCCCTGGTCGGGAAATTAAGATCCCACATGCCACAGGGCAACTAGACGTGTGCGCTGCAACTACAGAGAAGCCCACATGCTGCAAATACTGAGTCCGTGCGCTCTAGTGCCTGGGTGCCACAACTAGAGAAGCCCACAATGAAGAGCCCACACGCCACAATGAAGACCCAGCGCAGCCACACTAAAAAAATAATAAAAAACAAATAAATAAATAAGTAAATAATGGACTTCATTTTTAAAAAATTAATTAATTTATTTAGTTATTTTTGGCTGCGTTGGGTCTTTGTTGCTGTGCGTGGGCTTTCTCTAGTTGCAGCGAGCGGGGTGCTACTCTTCGTTGCGGTGCGCGGGCTTCTTATTGCGGTGGCTTCTCTTGCTGCGCAGCACGGGCTCTAGGGTGTGCGGGATCAGTAGTTGTGGCGCACGGGCTTCGTTGCTCTGCGGCATGTGGGATCTTCGCGGACCAGATCTCAAACCCGTGTCCCATACATTGGCAGGCGGATTTTTAACCACTGCGCCATCAGGGAAGCCCAATGGTCTTCATTTTTTTGAAGAGTTTTAGATTTACAGAAAATTTGACCAGGTAACCCAGCACGTTCCCATAAACCCACCCCTACACACAGTTTCCCCTATAGTTAGCATATTATATTAATATGGTACACTTTTCATAATTAATGAGCCAATACTGATACATTTTTATTAGTTAAAAACTGTAGTTCAAACTAACATGCCATTGTAAAGCAATTATATTCCAATAAACATGTTAAAAAAAAAAAGAAACATAGTTCAATATTTATCCTGTTCAAACTGGAAGATTAAATGATTTCTGTAATTTTGTTGGCATTCAGTATTATCCAATTCTCTCACATTTAAAAGCCCACTGACTTCTCTTTCACAAACACAAAGAATGCTCAGTTTACTTGATGCATTAAAATACTTTTTAAAGAAAACATTCCCCAAATTCTTGTTGACTTTTTAAATACTCCATTAAATGGAGCCTTATTTCTTGTTCACAGTTTTCAATATTTCTTTGGCAATCAGATTATGCAAATTAAAAGAAGAACAGCAGTGTTATTAAAGTGCTCCATTGTTTATAGGAACTTTTAAAATATGTTCAATAAGAAAGAATTGATGAAAAGTGTTTCCCTTTAAGTACCTGTTCTTAAAACGGATAACATTACTTATGAATGGGAAAAAAAATTCCAACTTGAAGTGGACAGTAATTATGACACTTGCCATAGCTATCTTTTCCAATGGATTTCATCCCTTGAAGAATTTGATTCTTTTACATGGATAGTCCTAAATACTTATCCAGCATGGAAACAAGTGAAATCATCATGTACAGTGTTGAAGAAGAGGGGAATCAGAATTGGTGACAATATTCTTTTTTGTCAGTGGATAGCAATTTAAAGAGTCATTGATCAAGAGATGAAATGTAATTCTGAAGAAAGGGAAAAGCAGTTCATACCGTGAAAGATGATATTATGTGCTTCAACAAATCAAATTTGAAGAGCAGTTCTTAGAGTTGATTTTATTCCAGTACATGTTCAGGATACCCGCTCATATGATAATCTTGAGCATGTTTTCACATTAATGTATGTTCAGTCCAGAAAAGAATGAAATAATTTGGATGTGGCCACTGTAGAAGCTATGTAACAATGTAATTGGAACATAGACTGTAACTGCAAGAAACCTGGTAAGCAAATTCTACAAAATAGGACCTATTAAAAAAAACCAAGTCATTAGGGAAATAAAGAAAGAGGTACAGAATTCAGATATTTGCTTCAGATAAACTCAAATAATTTTTTTTACACATATGTCCCTTCCCTTGCAATATCTTTTTTATTTTTTTGCGGTACGCGGGCCTCCCACTGCTGTGGCCCCTCCCACTTCGGAGCACAGGCTCCGGATGCGCAGGCTCAGCGGCCATGGCTCACGGGTCCAGCCGCTCCACGGCATGTGGGATCCTCCCAGACCGGGGCACGGCCCGCACCGGCAGGCGGACTCTCAACCACTGCGCCACCAGAGAATCCCACAATATCTTTTTTAATCTCAGTGTACATTTGCATAGGTAATTAGAACTAATTCAAATTTAACTTCTTGTCCTGTGGGATTTTTTTAATTCCTTCTTTTTTTTTTGGCCGAGCCACACAGGGATCTTGGTTCCCTGACCAGGGATTGAATCCATGCTCTTGGCAGTGAAAGCACTGAGTCCTAACCATTGGGCCACCAGGGAATTCCCTAATTCCTTTTTTTTTAAATTGTGGAAAAAACAAAAACATTTAACATGAGATTTACCCTCTTAATAAAACTTTAAATATAGAATATATTATTGTTGACTGGTATTCTGTGTTTTTATTATTGAAACTGGTGACCCTAGTGATTTCAGGATCTGAACTCAGGTCTTCTGACTCCAAATCTAGTGCTCTTTCCACTATCACCTTCCCTCTAATTGATTTTGTAAAATAACCAGCCACATGAGTATGTTTGGAATTGTTTCACAGTGACTTTCCATACTTTACTGCTGCCCTAGACATCTGGAGAATGTCCGTGGCAGGGAAATATAGAATCTCATTTTCATGCCTCTCTTTGCACCCATTAGATCATTCTTTTGGACAGTTTGTTGAGTTAGGCCATGCTGAAGATTCTCTTCATTGTTGAAAGACGAAGTCAATAGCATTCTAGGTTAAGCCTTTAGAGTATCTCTGTGATGTTTGAAATGCCATGCAATCAGCTTAAAATGGGGACACAGAAAGCTACCAATTGGAATTATATGACCTTAACAGGATTCATGAAAATAATAATAATTATTATTATTATTTTACAGTCCAGGTCTTTTATTTTCTTTATACCCATCATGCCATGAATTCATAGGGAATGGGCTCCAACAGTTCAGGCTCCTTTCCATTGGTTCTCATGAAATGTGCTTCTCTGGGTGGTGCAGGCTGGCGCTTCAGTTGAACACAAGTACCTTTCTCTTTGGCTTCCTTCTTTTTCTGATCATTTTCCTTCACCCGTTTCAGGAAGCTATCTTGGCTCTTAGAGTGCTTAATATGCTCGATACGCACATTAATTCTCTTGGCAAGAATCTTGCCCTTAACTTGTTTGTTTACAAGGATGCCAACAGCATGCTGAGTAACATTGTAGACTCTCCCAGTTTTGCCATGGTAACGTTTGTGGGGCATTCCTTTTTGAACAGTGCCCATTCTCTTGACATCTACAATATCACCTTTCTTGTAGATTTGCATGTGTGTGGCCAAAGGAACAGCTCCATGTTTTTTAAAAGACCTAGAGAACATGTAGCGGGTGCCCCTCCTCTTTCCCTTTGTGTTGGTCATTTTGGCGAATTACTGGAAGATGGCGGTTCTGGCCGAAAAGCCATGAAAATAATTATTATTGTTAGTTGTGATTTTAATCAATACCATGTATGCAGTTGACAAAGTGCATTCATATATATTATTCTATGTGATCCTCACAATAACTCTGTGGAGTAGTTCATATCTATTTTTCTGTAGAAATTAAGGTTCTGTGCTAAAATGACTTGGGTTGTGCAACTAATAAGTGCCAAACATTTACCCTCATCTTCCATATTCAGGTCCTGAGCGTTTCACTGCATAGTGCTGCTAGGTGGATGTGAGAAAAACATAGCTTCTAGGGCTGCCTGTCAGTTTAACTTGCATTGGAGCCCACTCTCCAGTCACACTAGGCACATTTTACTACGAACAATAGAAAGATATGCTTAGTTTTAGTTTAAATTTTACAATTCTTTGTGCAATTAGCAAATTCAAAATGGAATTTATGAACACCATAACTGCCTACTGCCTCAGAATTCTTTGCACTTCAGGGGGCTGGGCTGAAGGAGGAAGAGAGCAGATTGAGCCCAGGAGCTCAACACTCTCCATGTTTAGTACTGGGGACTCCTGGAATGAGGTGGACGCATGTGAGAGAATGGGCAAGGGACAATTACCTTTCAGATTTAGATTCAACATGCATTTTTGTTGTTGTTGTTGTTCTGTATGCGGGCCTCTCACTGTTGTGGCCTCTCCCATTGCAGAGCACAGGCTCCGGACGTGCAGGCTCAGCGGCCATGGCTCACAGGCCCAGCTGCTCCACGGCATGTGAGATCTTCCCGGACCGGGGCACAAACCCGTGTCCCCTGCATCGGCAGGCGGACTCTCAACCACTGCGCCACCAGGGAAGGCCCCACATGCATTTTTTGAATGCCATTTACAGTCAAAACACTTTCACATATGATAGCTCATCTCTGAAAGCTCATAACTAAAAGGAGGGAAGGCAGTATTCTACTTTGAGTTGTAGAATTTGAGATCTGAAAAGTTAAGATGCTCTAACTTAAAAAAAAATCACAGGAAAAAAAAGTTAAGGGAGAAGATTGTGAGCAGGGAAATTGCTACTGTTTCTAGACTGGCTTATTTTAGGTGCTCAACAAATCTTTACTATGTTGGATTGAAATGGTAATTTGGACTGACATGCTGGCATTCCTAACTCAGAGTCTGAGCACCCAGATCATTTGACTTAAAGCTTCACTAATGGGAAACCAATACCCCCTGTCCTGCTTTATTTTCCCCACACTATTTTAAAACATAAAGAAAGAATCAAGGTACACAGACTATTGGCTCCAGTTGACTATTGGGAAGGGATGTGAAAGACATTGTATTTCTTTTTCTGATGTCATATATTGCATATAATATTCTACCAAGGGTAAAGGGAAAATGGAGCAGAACTAGGAATCTATTCCAAGGGAAGATTCACATTTACTGAGGAAAACATATTGTCTATACTCCAAATGAGAACACTTGGTCTGAAAAGTATATTTACGAGACAATAAAAGAAGAACGTTTAGAATTAGCGGTGACATCAGTGGTCTGGTCAGCTCACTGAAAAGGGTCATTAAAAATGTGAGACTTTACTTCTTCATTAAATTGCTATGGCCGTCCAACTTCCTTATGGTTCCAAAAATAAAAATGAAAACTCTCAAAGCCTACTTTCCCCCCGCACCTCCATTTCTTTAAGAAACAGAGGGTACAATTAAATCTCAGGGGGCTTTTGAATGAGGAACACTCAAGGACTTGTTCCAGTGCTTACCTATATCATGAGAACATTACAGAGGCATCTGCACTACTAGAAGTCTTTTCAATCAGTAAAGATCCCAAGGCTTCCCCAAGTGACACCCTGGTTTACACTGTGACATTCCTTGCTGTACTTAGAAGGACTCTCTCATCCCAGGCATCCAGAATCTTTTTACCCTCAGTCCCCACCTGCAGAGATGCCTTTTTCTAACTGTGAAAACAGTGCATGTCATTTTAACACTCCTCCATTCCACATAAACATGGAGAAGGAATACAGGCAGGGATGGACGCTCACAGATAGAATGGACAAAAAGCAACAACTAGTATTTTATTTGTGAAAGTAGCTGCATATTTCATCTTTGAAGGGCTACTCAGGTATAATGTATCCCAGGGTTTATAACAGCTTATACATTATAAAGAGATCAATGGCTTATTAAACACTGCCTATCAGAGAACCACATTTGAAATATCCATCAATAAAGATTATGGAGAAAGAAAAATAAAGAAATGAATATTATAAAAAACAAGTGGAAAATTAAACAGTTATTATATGCTGTCCTTTAAAACATTTTTACTCATTGTCTCTAACAACAGAAACGTCTGGGGGCTGGTGAGTAGGAGGGAGGAAAATTGTGTCTGACAGATTAAGAATTCAGTAGCTCAATAACCCACAGGAGAGCTTAGAGCAAAAGAGTAGGTCAACTGTTAAAGACAGTCACCAATTAATCTGTTGACAAAACATGGAAGTAGGAGAACTATAGCTGGATTTCCCAGCGCTGGAAGTTTCTTCTTGATGTTAAGTCCCCAAAGCCATACTAATTCCTATTGAGCAAACAGAAGGAAAAAGTATCAGTCTCAAATTAAACCTCCCATAATGCAAGGGGAAATAACACATGGCCCTTTATCCTTACCAAATGTGAGGAGGAATACAGTAGGTTGTCTGATTCTAGCTTCAGAGAACTTGAGAGCACTGAGAAAGGCTGAGCTTTTCAAAGGAAAAAGCTACGCTCAGCTCTTTTCTGTCACTCTGACATCAGCCTCTTGTGCCCACATAGCCCTTAGCCCTCTTATTCCTAAATGGTTTCCTTCTATCTAATGTCTACAGTCCCAGAGGCTGATGGTTCAGATAAACTATGTGCCAAATCTTGGCAGCTGTGTCTCTTCTTTGTGGGAAGGTCAAAGTAGTACTTTACAAAATCCCAAGGACACAAAATATTACTAATGCACACATGTGTTTAGAGAGGACTACAAGATAAAACTCCTAGGCATACACACAGAAGACTTCCATAACTTGTACCATACTTATTTTTTTAGGGTCATTACCCATCTCCCCTCTCCTCCCACTAGCGTGTATTCAGTCTTCATTGCCCCTATGCCTTTGCACATGCTGTTCCTTCTTGTCCTTTCTCACCTTCTCTGATGGAAAACTCATTCATCCTTGAGAATACTTAAGCTTCTCAGGAAAACCACTTGCAACAAGTACAGGGAAATTAGTCACTTCTTTCTCTGTGTTTTTTGTAAGCCTCTGTTAATATGGCTATTATAACGCCTATTATATTATATTCCAATTTATATGTCAAGTTTCAGGGCAAGGATCATGTCTCAATCATTTAGTGATTAACACAGCCTCCGGCAGATACCTAGTATATACTCAATGCATTTTTTGAATGAATAAGCTTTGTCTGTTTTCTTCATTTTTCTGTAAAACTAGTTTAATAATGTGGTTATCTTCAATATGGCAGTTTATTCTTAAATAATTGTAATAAGAGGAAGACAGTGAAAACAGTGTGCATTACTCCTGGAAGGCTGTCAGTTATACTGAACTTACCCAAAGAAGTGGGAAAAATCTCCAAATTAAAATGTTAAACATGGCTTTATAATAACAATCAAAAAATGTGTTTATAAAACCATTTATTTTTCCAGTTCTTCTACTTCTTAACAGAGCATAAGAAAAAATGGTACACAAACATCAGGTTTAGACTTTGCATCAGAAGAGGTCTTTTAAAGGATCAAAACAATAGATTTTTTTTTTAGTCGAAAGGGACCTCTTGGTTATCTAGTTCAACTCTCTGCTCTGTATGAATCTCTATGATATCTCTGATAGATGCTCACCCAGCTTCTACTTGAACACTTCCAGTGATCGGGAACTCACTACTTAGGAAGGTAATTGATTCTTTATTTTGACAATTACGATATCCAAGTTGAGCCCAAATCTGCCTCCTTGTAATCTTTAGCCATTGGACTCAGTCCTTCCTCCTTAAACCACAGAAGATATTCCTTCTTCCTTATAGAAGCCCTATAAAGAATTAAAAACAGCTACATCATCATCCCAAGTCTTTTCTTTTCCAGACTTTTCCAGTTTGATTCAACTCCTTCTGATATGTCATGTTTATCAACATTTTCACCAACCTGGTTCATATCCTCCAGGCACATTGCAGTTTGTCTCTAAGACTTCTGAAACGGAGCCTGGAACACTACTCCAAATGAGATTTGCTCAGTGTAGAGGATTCCTCAGAACAGCACTAACACATATCTTTCATTCTAGCCTCTGTACAGGTATTTGAAATTTGGACTGGCTCTTACTTGATGTAGAGTCAAAGCTTGGCAAGAGTTAGCAGGAAAGAGGATAACATGAAGCCTGGATAGGAGCAGAGCTAAGAGAACTGATCCAATTCTGGGGCTTTAGTTGGGAGGCAAGCTGCCTAAATGAACCCTAGATATACCAAGGGGATTCAAGGGGTTTTGATCGATAGATGGGGACAAGGCTGTAGCAATATTTGAAATTAGTCAGGTGGTAGCATCTTGCCTCTATTAGGTTTTGGAGCAGGCCCTCCATCACCAGGTGGGGAACATGAGAAAAAAGACCCAACTCCTGGCAAAGAGTCTGGAAAGGGTTAGGCAAATTAGAGTCAGGGAGACTGGGGTTCAAAGAAGGGCTACATTTCTGAGGGGAAACTGAGGTAGTAAGAATTAAAATAGCTCTGGAATCATAAAGACCTTTGTTGAACTCCATCTTCTTCATTTTCCAAACCTCAGTTTCCTCATGTGAAGATAATAGTATTTACTTTAAAGGATGGCTGTGAAGACTTAGTTGGGATGATACAGGTAAAGTCTGGCATACAGTTACTGCTTTTCAAATGTTTTTATTGCAAATTAAAATAAAAAGAGACAAAATGTAAGTTAAATGAATTTTAAAATAATTTCACCTTTGAAGCCTTTCAAATTAATTATGTACTAAGAGCATATTCTCAAAACATTTTTAACACTTCCTTTAAGAAAAGCACTATACCTATTTTTTTGAAAGATGATCAGGAATGATATGGATTGGTTGAATATGGCTTGTAAAGTAAGCATGATGTAATATGATTCATTATAATCCTCATAATAGTTGTGCCAATATTATGGTTATAAGAAATATACTTATTTTCAGATTTTACTTTCAAATAAGTGATGACTTTACCATAAATCTCTGAAGTCAGTCTTTTTTGTAATATAAATTCACTAATCCAGTCAGAATTACAATTCACTATTTGTTAGAAATCTTTGCATAAATCCTTTTCCCAGCCCCACACTGTTTTCCTTTTAATATCCAATTATCTAAAATTTAAGAGGAATGAGCACCGCCCCATGGGAGTGTGTGTGCTGCTCTGATCCTATAGTTAAAATTCAGAGAATTGGGAGTGACGTCATCCGTAACAATAAAAAAGCTTCTCTTGGTGTGTGGAAGACCTATATATAAAAGTCACATTTAAGGGTCTACAACTCAATTCATCAGCTTTCTCAGGTTTACTCAACTTTGAGAAAGCATCAGCTGCTAATACACCTGAAAGAAGATCGTGTCCTAAGACATTGTGTGGTGAGTAATCTTTATTTTCTCTTTTAAATTTCATATGAGTTCTTTTTTATGATCAAGCAGTTATTTAATGTGTACCATTTTCTACAATGTCATGCTGCTTGTTCAAGGTAAAATGTTAAGGGAGGGTTTGAATATTATTTAATCTAAAAATGCTGTAATAAAAAATAAATTTATGCTACTAAAATATGGTTAAATCATTTATTTTTGTGATTAAAGTCTTTTGAGAGGCCTTGCTTTTTATAAACTCATCTGAAATTACATGAAAAATAATTAAAATTTGGCATGATGTGCTTTAATGGTATCTTATTAAAATTTTGAAATAAAACAGCCTAATGAGAAATGAATAATTCTGATTTAAGTAATCAATGTAAATTTATTTCTCTGAGTTAAAATTCCACTTTTCCTCCAGAATATCCTCATAGAGAGCTCAATCTGTGTACTATAGTTGGAGAAACTCAAGTTTTACTGCTGAATATTTATTCCCTTTACATAAAGCCTTTTCTAATTTTCTATTCTGAAAACTGTACATGAATTTTAAGGATGTTTTACAACCATTTTTCAGCTTTTCAAATGACATTCTTGTAAGAACCTCATCTCTCTATTAAGAACAAGGAAGCAAGGCAGAGGCGTTTGGTGAATGTGACAAGGCTAGAATAGGACACCAAAGCTTCTGTCCTCTGGCTATAATGATTGTTTCTAACACAAACCAAAAATGAAGAATATTCATTTGTTCCTCCTTCAATAGCTTTATATTGCACAGTGAAAATAAATATAGTAGATTATAATGCTCCTTATGCTACTTCTAAATGATGCAGATTCCCTTTAAAATATGAGTACATAGCCACCCTATGTGTATGTTAAAACGGAGAACCTTAAGTATTAAGAAAAGGCACGTCTATGATAAAAGGCTTTGCAATTGTTGAAATGCAGATTACGGTAAGACTTTTCTATTTTGAGATGAAAAGCTTAAAAGCAAAAGAGGAATGTACTAAAAATTATACTCAAACAAAATTGTTAATAAAATAAGCTGAAAAGATAAGATACAGACAGGCATTTTATATGGAGTCAAAGCTCTAAATTCATATAACAAGTAATTAATTAGATGATGTTTAAATGCTTTGACACATTCTTTTGAACGGTAGGAGAAGTGTGTGTTAATTTAGTAAAAATCTCTAAATCAGAGCCTATTCATTTGACATTTATGTTTATCATTGCGTTGAAATGAAGTTTACTTATGAAAAAGAGATTTGCTAAGTCAACAAACACTGTTGACAATTTACCTAATTAAAAGAAGTAGGGACTTCCCTGGTGGTCCAGTTGGTAAGACTCCATGCTCCCAATGCAGGGGGCCCTGCATTGGATCCCTGGTCGGGAACTAGATCCTGCACGCATGCCGCAACTAAAGATCCCACATGCTGCAAGGAGGATCCTGCGTGCTGCAACTAAGAGCCGGCACAGCCAAAATAATAAATAAATACATAAATAAATAAATAAGAAGTAGCCATTTTCAAGCTTCTTGTGTATTTAGTCATAACACAAAATGTGGGAGGAAATTCTAAACAGTAAGGTTTTTCATTCTTCATGTAGCTTAAATTCATATATTAAAACTTGCACAAGAACTCTCAAAAAGATACCTAAGAAAGTAAAGCTAATCTGTCTGATTTCTAAGTCAAATTTTGTGTATACATAATATATACTAATTATCTGTATATATAATATATACTTATATATACTGTAAAATAAAGAGGCTGATTCCAAAAGTCTCTCATGAAAAACAATCCAATTAGTTACTGTCACACTCTGTACAAAGTTGTATGATTATAAATATAAACTACTATAAATTTAATTGTATTGTTTGGAATATTAAAAATATTTTAAATGCCTCCATTTCGCTTTTTCTTTTAGTGAAGATGATGTCTGCAAAAGACATGGTTAAAGTAATGGTTGTCATGTTCGCGGTTTGTTTTCTTGCAAGATCAGAAGGGAAGTCTGTTAAGTAAGTACCATAGCCTGTTCTGCACGGTGAGGGCATGGGAATTGGATTTTTAAGGTTGGCTTTATGATTTGGAAGAGGGGAGCTAATGGAGTGATCCTCTCTGATTCTGTTCCCTCTAGGAAGAGATCTGTGAGTGAAATACAGCTTATGCATAACCTGGGCAAGCATCTGAGCTCCATGGAAAGAGTGGAATGGCTGCGTAAGAAGTTGCAGGATGTGCACAACTTTGTTGCTCTCGGAACTTCTATAGCTTACAGAGATGGTAGTTCCCAGAGACCCCGAAAAAAGGAAGACAATGTCCTGGTTGAGAGCCATCAAAAAAGTCTTGGAGAAGCAGACAAAGCTGATGTGGATGTATTAATTAAAGCTAAACCCCAGTGAAAACAGATATGATCAGAGCACTGCTCTAGACAGCATAGGGCAACAACATTACATGCTGCTAATGTTTTCAAGCTCTATTAAGATTAAGTGCCAATATTTCTAATATTACCAAACTTTATGTGTAATCTATTGCTAACTGTGGTAGCAGCAATTTTAATTGATTATTTTGATTTTACTTTTATTCATCTAAGAGCTCTTTTAATAATTCTATTTCTATTGATTCTAAATAAATGAAGTTAAGTATTTCTTCCCTGTTATAAAAATATCTTTTGGTTATGAGTAACACCAATATGTTTAAATTGAATGTGACTAAGAAGAACAACACAAATTTTTTTTTAACCCTATGTCTAACATTCTGATATTTTGAAATTATCCTTTAAATATTATCAAAGTACCAGGTCCCCGAATCATCACTAGCTAGTTACTATTGTCCTCTTCATTTCAGGAAAGGAAATGAAATGCCCTGGTCATATTCCTAGTCTGGACCCCAAATTGCAAGGCATAGAATTTTTGTGTTTAATAGAATATAACTTTGTTCATTTGTCCTTCCTCACACGCATTTCTAACAAAACGGACTGACTTCACCAAAGACAATTTAGAATATCCATGGGCATTATGGGGAACTTTTGAAATCCCCAGACTCAACGTTCTTAAAACCAAATTGGACTACCACAGCTCTAAGAGTTCCAAAACTGAATGAAATGCCTATTTTGATTGGTATTTTGAGGCCTCCAAATATCACCAGGACCCTAAAATAGCCTGTCTGCAAAATAGGATTTTAAGGTTAACTGAGGCAAACAAGCAATTAAAGAAAGATGAAGCGGCTTCGGAAGCCTCGTGCTCCTCCTCCTTGGCGCCTTGTGCTCAGGCTTCACGTCCGGCGCCATCTTCCGCCTTCCCTTCTATACTTCTATACCCACACCTCCTCCACACCCTCAGCTCCCCCTTACTAATTCTCTCATTGAACTTTCATATTTCTTTGAAACCCTCCCCACTCCTTCTTCCTCTGAACTTATCAGAACCTGTCCCCTTAACATTAAGCCTTCTGAGGATCCAGAGACTAAACCCTGAATTTCTTATATTCTCTGGACTAAAGCTAAACTGCGAGCCACAGTCAAATATTTCCCCAAAGTAACCGAAGATCTTCACAGATTTGCTGAGGAATTTAATAGAGTCTTTCAAACTTGTCAACCTTGTTTCTCTGATTTAAATCAGTTAGTTCATATGCTTGTTGGTAAAGGCCCGGCCCAGCACTGCATGAAAACTGGTAATTGGGAAAATCCTGAAAGTCTCTAGAATCACAACTGGGAGACCAGCTTGCTAACTTATTATACGATCAAGCTTGGACAGTTGCTAGGCAACTTCATGAAGCAACTCCTAGGCCTTTTCCAAAGCCTGTTGATTGCAGCAAAATTTAGGTTTGCACAAAAAAATCAGATGAATCTGTTCATGACGATTACAATTGACTTCAGATTACTTTTAAAGAAAATTCTGGTCTTCCTTCAGATGTTTATTCCACCTGGGTAGCTTTTAACTCTATGTTTATTAATGGACTGAACCAGGACCTTTCCCTTCTAGTAAAAAGGATCAGGATGGAATGGGAAAATATGTCCACTCCAGACTTAGTTAATCTGACAAACTTACTCTCTTGCACTCTAGATGACTCACCTAAAAGAAAGACCACTAGGGAATTCCCTGGCTGTCCAGTGGTTAGGACTCCACGCTTCCACTGCCATGGCCCAGGTTCGATCCCTGGTCAGGGAACTAAGATCCCACAAGCTGTGTGGAGTGGCCAAAGAAGACCCCAAAAAACAAAACCAAAAAAAACCACACTAAAATTCTTCAACTCCAGCAAATAAAAACCCCTAAACAAAAACAAAACCCTCCTAGTTTCTGCTATTATTGCAAAAAGCTAGGACACTGGAAAAGAGATTGTTATACCTTTAAGTGCTTTAGGCACCTTCAGCCCTCTAACAAGCCTTTCCAACGTCCTCCCAATTCTCAATGATGGGGCTCTGAGAAAATACAGGGGCTCTTCCCAATCATCCCTCTTGATCTGCTTGGAGAAACGTCTCTCCAGATTGGGTATGAATCTGTTCCAGTCCTAACTGACACCAGAGCCACACTCTCGGTGCTTGACTCCACTACTATGAAATAGCCCCTGCCTCGAAGTACTAAAACAGTTCAAATAGTGGGGATCTCTAATCAACTGCAAGAGATGCCTCTCCCTGAACTTATTTCCTTTTGTTTGGCCCTTTGAGAGATACATGCCTTTTTCTCCTTAGTTCCTCAACCCCATCCATCTATCAGGCTGAGACTTCTTAGAGAAGTATCATGCTGGAATTTCTTTCTTCCAAAGGGAGAAAAAAAAAATCATAAAGGGAATTCCCCGGCAGTCCAGTGGTTAGGACTCCACGCTTTCACTGCCAAGGGCCTTGGTCAGGGAACAAAAATCCCACAAGCCACACAGTGCAGCAAAAAAAAAAAAAAATTGCAAAGGTAGAAATAATTCTAGAACTTCAGAGTAGTCATTGAAATAACAAACCAGGTGAATTAAATGACCCCTTGACATCTTTTATTTGTTCCATCTCTAATGATTCTAGAGCTGATTCTGGAAACACTGACAGTTTGTCCCTATCAATCCAGCTACCATCTTTGTTATGGGCAAAATCTCCAACTGATATTGGCAAAATTCACAGCACACCTCCCATCAATATTCAAATAGATCTCTCAAAACCTCTGCTCAGAATTAATCAATATTCTATAGGAAAGAATCTCTAAAAAGCATAAAGCCCATAACAGAAGATTACAAGGGCCAAGGCATCATTATCCCTTGCACTAGCCCCTGCAATACTCCCATTTTGCTAGTGAGAAAACCTAAGGGCCAAGGGTGGATGCTTGTCCAGGACCTTTGAGCAATAAACAACATTGTTATCCCTCAACACCCTGTTGTTCCTAATATCCATTACTAATATCCACTCCCACTGAAAGCAATTTCTTTACAGTAATTGATTTATGCAGTACATTCTTTAGTATTCCAGTTGATGAAACTAGCCAATACCTTTTTTTTTTTTTTAATGTTTGGCTGCGTTGGGTCTTTGTTGCTGTGCACAGGCTTTCTCTAGTTGCGGCGAGAGGGGGCTACTCTTCTTGCAATGCGCAGGCTTCTCAGCGCAGTGGCATCTCTTGTTGTGGAGCACAGGCTCTAGGTGTGTGGGCTTCAGTAGTTGCAGCATACAGGCACAGTAGTTGCGGCATGCAGGCACTAGAGCGCACGGGCTTCAGTAGTTGTGGCTTGTAGGCTCTAGAGTGCAGGCTCAGTAGTTGTGGTGCACGGGCTTAGTTGATCCGCGGCATATGGGTTCTTCCCAGACCAGGGATCAAACCTGTGTCCCCTGCATTGGCAGGCAGATTCTTAACCACTGCGCCACCAGGGAAGTCCCCTAGCCAATACCTTTTTTACTTCACTTGGTAAGAAAAACAGTTCACATGGGCAGTAATGCCTCAGCCCTTACTTATTTCTCACAAATCCTGAAGGCTTATCCAGGTGATAAAAAGTTCCCTAGAAGTTCTATTTTGTTGTAACTTGTGAAAGAAATCTCTGTGCTCTCCTTCTCAAGCCTCTTCACCGGAAGACAGCATCCATATGTCAAAGCTTTTAGCCTTAAAGAGACATAACATTGTCAAGGAAAAAAATCAGTTTGCCCAAACCCAAGTTTCATATTTAAGGCATCTGATATCAGAACAAGGGCCACACCCAGATCCAGATAGACTTCGTGGTGTCCTAAGTTTCCAAAAACCCAAAACTAAGTGCCAACTGCTAGTTGCTTGTTGCCAAAATTGGATTCCAAATTTCTCTTTTATGGCCAAAACTCTGTATGTTTTACTAAGCAATAACAACTCCAATCCAATTTGATGGGAAGAACCAGACAATATAGCTTTTAAGGCCTTAAAGGAGAGTTTGATGAACCTGCCTGTGTTTGGACATCCCAGTTATCAAATTCTCTTTTTCCTTTTGTATATGAAAAGGAAGGGAATGCCCTGGGGGTACTCACCCAAAAACACTGGGACCACCATTGACCCATATGGTATTATAGCCAATAACTGGACCCTGTGGCATGGAGATACCCTTCTTGCCTTAGAACAGTTACTGTCTCTGCCCTTTTGGTTAAGGCCACAAGAAAGTTATTGTGGGATCCCCATTACCCATTTTTATACCTCATGCAGTAGAAGGCCTCCCCAATTCTCATTACACTCAACCTTTCTCAGTGAGCCCCCTTAACTCCTATGAAGCCCTTTTGTTAACTACTCCTCACGTAACTCTTTTACAGTGTAATAACTTTAATCCTGGTACTCTTCTTCCCACCATCACCAATGACATCTCTCATGACTGCCTAATGCTGATGGATCACCTCCTGACTCCTGGTGATAATCTACAGGCAATTCCTCTGGGTAACACTGGCTTTTCATGGTTCACTGATGGTTCTTATTTAAAAGGTGACAATGGCAAATACTGTGCTGTTTAGTCTATTGCAACTCCTTTTGATACTGATGAGGCACCATCTATACGTATGACTACTTTGGCCCAACAGCCTGAATTATATACCATTACACAGGCTTGTACTTTAGTCAAGGGCAAAACTTCTAATATTTATACTGATAGCAGATATGCTTTCAGAGTAGTTCATGATTTTGGACTGTTTTACAAGCAATGTGGCTTCCTTTCTTCCAGCAGATATAAAATTTTAAATGGCCCCTTTGTTCAGGAATTGTTGGATGTAATGCTTTTACCCTCCACTTTAGCTGTTATTAAGATTCCAGAGCATTCTATTTTTTTAAAATTTATTTTGGCTGCAGTAGGTCTTAGCTGTGGCACGCGGGATCTTTTAGTTGCAGCATGCGGGCTTCTGAGTAGCGGCATGCGGACTCTTAGTTGCGGCATGCATGTAGGATCTAGTTCCCCAACCAGGGATCAAACCCAGGCCCCCTGCATTGGGAGCTCGGAGTCTTACCCACTGGACTACAAGGGAAGTCCCAAGATTCCAGGGCATTCTAAACATGACTCCTGGAAGTAAATCTCCGTGCTGGAATTTCCACAAGGAATGCTGCCCTTAAAGGAACCAAGAGCAATCAGACCTCTGTCATGGTCCAAAGAGATATTTCCCCAAATGACAAGTTAGAAAAACTGGTTAGAGAAGCCCAACAGTTGGCCTCAGAAAAGAAAAAACAAGGTTGAAAATTCACAGTTGTTGGTTTGAAAAAAGAGAAAGCTCTGATTCAAACCAAATAACATTCTAGTCCTACCAGAAACTCTAAAAATCCCATTGCTAGCCACTGTACATGCATTAAACCATTGGTCTATTCATAAAGTGATAGCATTCATGCGTCAATATTGGTGGAGAAACATTAACAAAGTCACAAAATAGTGCCTACCTCACTTGTCGCACTTGTTATAAATACAATCCAGGAAGCCTGTTTGTACCGCTCTCAGACATTTTAAACTGCCTCATGGACCGTTTGAGTTCTGCCCAATGGGTTTCATACAACTTCCTCCATCTCATAGATATACATATGTTTTAGTCATGGTATGTATGTTTTCACACCGGACTGACAGACTACTGCCTGTTCCGTGGCTAAAGTCCTTTTGGATATGATTATCCTTACCTGGGGAACTCCTCTTAAACTTCACAATGATCAAGGAACCCATTTTTACTGTTCATGTACTTCGACCAGTCTGCTCTGTTTGGCTGGTTTTACAACAACTTCACTGTGTTTATCACCTTCAATCCTCTGGTTTAGTTGAAGGTACACAGCATTATTGAGTCAACTGACAAAATTTGTAGAGGCCTTCCAAATACCTTGGCCAAAAGCCTTGCTGGTGGTCCTTCTAAATCTCAGATCTACCTCTTTTGGAACTCATAAACTCTCACCCTTTGGGATAGTCAGAAGATGCCCACTGTACTTGGCTCTTGCCTCTTTTGACCCATAAGAGATGAAAGATACTCCAATATTGCAAAGGTCTAATTGCTTCTACTACAAATAACTATGTTTGATAGAGCAATCTTTTCACAGTGCATTCTCGGGAGAGGAAGACCTTAAGCATTCTACCCTGCAAGCTGGAAAATGCACCTCCAGAAAGACTCTCTTCAACCTTGCTGGAAAGGCCCCTATCAGGTACTGCAAACTAATCCTGTGCTGCCAAACTCCAGGGAATAAACTCTGAGAACATGTGACACACCTAAAGAAAACACCAAACACTGACTGGACCTGCACATTATCTAGTGACCTGAAAGTAAAGATTTCCTGGAATTGAGGCAGACAATATCTGATGAGATAGCTTTCCAAAGATATCTGGACCAGGCCTGTTGGAAGTTTGTCTGCCAAACCATTGATGATGACATAATGCTTCAGGTGATCTCCAATGCCTAATATCTTGATAATATATAAACTTTAAATTAAAAGTGCCTGGGAGTTCTCTCTCTTACCCTCCTTGTTACTCAAATGTGACTTCAATAGGTTTCCACTCTGTGTTCTTTCCCTCTGATGTGAGACATTATACCCAGGAAAAGTCCTTCCTGGCATTGAGGGACAGGGAGCTGCTGAAACGAGAAAACCTGACTCGATCAGTGATACTTTCAAAGAAATATCTTGATTAAAAGAGGGAAATGTAAAAAATTAATAAACAGAAACCTCAAGTAGTCAGGAAACCAGAACAGGGAGCTCTCACGCCCTGCTACCAAAGTAGGACCCAACTGGAAGAAGAAAGACCTCCTCTTCTTTCCTGGCAACAACTCAGCCAATGAAAAGCCCTGGACTGTTTGTTTATTATAGCCCTCCCAACATCCTTTTGCCTTTTGAGAAAGAGTTCTCCTTCCCTTGCTATGTGAGGACTTACATGTTGCTCTCCATGGTGGCAGACCCTGAATTGTAATTCTTTGCTTAACACAAATAAACTTTTTTTTGCTGGGGAAATAACTAGGTTTATTTTAGCTCAACACCTTAAACTGTGAGCCTCCTGGGTCTAGTTCAACATCATCCTGAGCAAAGCTCAGTATGTAAATTAAGTTAGGTTTTAAAATCAATTATTTGTTTTTGTAATTCTTAGATAGTTTTCCCAATCATATAAACTCCTGGTAATATCAGGAAAGCTTGGGGATATATGATGCATCAGTTTCACCCTATATGCTCTTCTTTGGGGATAAGACATAACATATCTCTTTGAAAGGACTGTGGCCAAACTGCAACATCTGTAGCATTCTTGGCACAGATCTTCATGGGTTGTACATTTTCACCTCCTCTTGAGATCCCCAGGAAAAAGGGTGGGCACAGGAGACTCCAAGGTAAGACACATTTTTCATTCTCACCAAGAACTTTTTGAGCAGTGTATTCACTAACTGAACGAACTTTTTGGCCAACTCAATATTTGTGAAGATATATAAATGAAAACCATCAGAGGCATGGAAAAATAAAATGGCTTTCAGGTCCCAGTCCAGAAAAATCCTCACCTCTGTAAGTCTGAGTTCACGTGGAGAACAGTCCTGGTTTCTGTACTGGCAGTGACTTAATGTCTCCTCCTGAGGCTCACAACCCAGAACCCCAGACCTGAAGATACCAGGAAAGGGCAATCATGATATGCAGGATCCCTGCAAACAACCACAGCCAATTCCAGTGTTTCTCCAACTTCCACCTCCTAATAACGTCAGTCAGAGGTGAAGCAGGATGACCCCAGCACACAAGAAGCAGAGATAAATGTTTTGGCATTCTCTGGTTGTCTTGTCTGAACCTACCCATATTCAATGCTCTGCAGGTCATTAAGAGAATAAGAGGAAGTCACTGGCTATCACCAGAGCTAGAGTCATTTTCACATAGAATCTCAGCACAGACATCATCACTTAGATCTCAGTCTCACCAGTTTCCCCAGGGCCATGCTGGTCTGGATCCTCTGGATCTAGGAGATGTCAAGACACTGGAGACAAGAGAAAAGACTGTCCTGATGCCTAAGGCAGGAGAAACAGAAGTTATGTTTGCAGAATGTCAAACAGGGATCTTGGAAATAGTTCAGGCAGGTGAAATGTGTTGATTCTTTTCTGAGTTTTTCTGCCATGGCCATCATTTCAATACGGCTGTTATTAGTTTTGTGCTTCTCTGGGGTGCTGCAACTTCTTAACTGGATCCTAGACTTCTCATGAAGGTATTTTGCTCTGTATATTATTGCTAAATCAGTGTTTCTGTGAGGAACCAAGGCCTAGGACTTCCTATTCCACCATCTTGCTGATGTTACTAACATAGGTTTATTTTTGAGCTCTATGTGTTTATTCTGTTATATTGATGTATTTGTTCTTGCAGTATAAAGTACATACACACACACACACACACACACACACACACACACACACACATATCCTTCTTTATAGACCTTTATTCTACCATTCAATATTTACACTGAATTTGTTGGGTTCTCTTCTAAAAAAATCCAGCTGCAATTTTGATTGGGATTGTATTAAAATTATGTTAATTTTAGGAAGAATTGTCATCTTTATTATATCGTCCTATTCATCAACATAGTAAGCCTTTTCACTTATTCTGACCTACTTTAATACCTTTTAAATAGAGTTTAAACATTTTCTCTAGAAAATCTTATGTATCCTTTGTTAATCGCTAAATTCTATATGGTTTACTGTGAAAGTTATATAAATGTTTATTATATTTTTAATTGGTTATTTTTGGTATAGAGAAACATTGTTCATTTTCCTAATTTTCTCTTATAACCAATAAACTTGCTGAACTGTCTTATTAATTCTAATAACTTATGTCTTGTTTACATTTGCTTTTCTATGTAGATGATCATATAATCTCAAATAATGACACTTTTATCTCTTTTCTCCCTGTGATTACACTTTGTTTTTCATTTCTTATAGTAGTATCTGGCACCTCAGTACCATGCTACTGAATGATGCTACTGGGTTTCTTTATCATATTCTGGACCTTAATGGTAACGTGTATGTAATTTCTCAACAAGAGAATGGTTCTTAACATATTGATGACATTCCCTTCTATAACTAGTTTTCTAAGGGTTCTTTTGAAATTATAAAAGAACTTTATAAAATGCTGTTTCTCCAAAAATATGTAACTTTTCACTTTTAGTCGATTAATGTAATAAATCAAATATTTTTGCATGCCTGGAATAAAATCTACTTGATATTGACGTGTTTTTACTTTTTAAAATAGTAAAATTTATTGTACATACAAAATTTCTTGTACAGGACTTCCCAGGTGGTGCAGTGGTTGGGAATCTGCCTGCCAATGCAGGAGACATGGGTTTGAGCCCTGGTCCGGGAGGATCCCACATGCCGCGGAGCAACTAAGCCTGTGTGCCACAGCTACTGACCTGCACGCCACAACTACTGAAGCCTGAGCTGTGCCTAGAGCCCGTGCTCCACAACAAGAGAAGCCACCACAATGAGAAGCCCATGCACCACAACGAAGAGTAGCCCCTGCTTGCCACAACTAGAGAAAGCCCACACACAGCAACGAAGACCCAACACAGCCAAAAATAAATAAGTAAATAAATAAATTTATTAAAAAAATTTGTACATATATGTAGATTTTTTAAGGAAAAAACACCCATGACTCATTATTCAGATTGTGAAATAGAATATTGCTAGTACCTCAGAAATTCCTGTAAGTTCTTCTCTGTTCATATCTCCTTCATCCTCACTTCCTTATTTTTATATTTATCATTATTCTTTTGCTTTTCTTTATAGAAAGTCAATATCCCTTGGTTAGATTGGATAGTCTAATATGTATATTTCAAATATATGCTGTTGCATAGCATAGGCTCTGTCTTTCCAGCCTGTGGCATCTATTTTCTCACCATCCACTATGGCTAAGCCCCTGCTCCATATTTTTAGATTTTTACCAGTCAGCACCCCATTTAAAGGTACTCATTTCAGAATTAGTTAGGGTGAGCAAATTGCTGTAAAAAATAGTTCCCAAATATATAACCACCTAAATTAAATAGAAGTTTCTTTCTTATTCACATAATATTACTGGAATGTTATATTACTGGTCAGGTGAACAATTCAATAGGGTAGCCAGAGACTCAACTTCTACCATGGTAGCCCTAAGGTTGTCTCCTCTCTAGATAACTGTATGTGGAAAAGGTAGGAATGCCATGTGGGAAGTTTTTACTGGTCAGGCCTGGAAAGGTGACATCATCTCTTCCTATTTCATTAATTATATTGTAGTCATGCAACCATACCTAATATTTTAAAGTGGGGTGGGGTGGGGCAGCTGAAAAATGTAGTCTCTGGCTGCGTAGATACTTCCCAGTGACAACTCTGTACTAGGAAAGCACAGGTTTTGGTGACATATCTATCACAGTTCATATATATATATAAAACATTCTGTGTGTGTGTGTGTGTATATATATATCTTAAAAATTTTTTGTCTGGTTTTGGACAAAATGTCCAAATTTACCATATTATTTACCATATTTAGTATTTTGCATTCTGTTCTTTTCACTTGTGAGATTCATCTCTATTGATGCATGTAGCTGTAGTTTTTGCGTTATGCGGGCCTCTCACTGTTGTGGCCTCTCTCGTTGCGGAGCACAGGCTCCGGATGCACAGGCTTAGCAGCCATGGCTCACGGGCCCAGCCGCTCCGCGGCATGTGGGATCTTCCCGGACCGGGGCACGAACCCATGTCCCCTGCATCGGCAGGCAGACTCTCAACCACTGCGCCACCAGGGAAGCCCTGTAGTTATTTTAATTGTGTAGTATTTCATTGTAAAGTATACTTCAGTTTATTTATGCATTTATTCTTAATGGATATCTGGGTTGTTTTCAGTTTTGAGCTATTACTGACAATGAGCATTCTTTTAGATGTCTTTTACACCTGTAAGAGTTTCCTTAGGATATGTACCTAGAAATGGAATTGCATGTTCCACTTTTCTAGGAGATGCTAACCTATTTTCCACAGTGGTTGTAACAGTTTATATCTCATGCCTCCAGCAACGTATGAAAGTTCCTCTTGCTCTACATTCTTGCCAATGCCAAGTATTGCAAGACTTTCAAAATTTTGCCAATATAATGGGCATCTCATTGTTCTTTTTTTTTTTTTGCAGTACGCGGGCCTCTCACTGTTGTGGCCTCTCCCGTTGTGGAGAACAAGCTCCGGACGCACAGGCTCAGCGGCCATGGCTCACGGTCTGCGGCATGTGGGATCTTCCCGGACCGGGGCATGAACCCGTGTCCCCTGCATCGGCAGGCAGACTCTCAACCACTGCGCCGCCAGGGAAGCCCCTCATTGATCTTTTAATTTGATTTCCCAGGTTACTTGTGTGGTTTAGTGTCTTTTCATATATTTATTTGCCATTTGGGTTTCTTTGTCTGTGAAGTGCCTATTCAATTCTCCTTTCCATTTTCTTTTTTGGGTGTTTGTCTTTTGATATTGATTTATGAACATTATTTATTTTTAAAAATTTGTATTTATTTATCTATTTTTGGCTGCATTGGGTCTTTGTTGCTGCGCACAGGCTTTCTCTAGTTGTGGTGAGTGGGGGCTACTCTTTGTTGCAGCGCACAGGCTTCTCATTGCAGTGGCTTCTCTTGTTGCAGAACACAGGCTCTAGGCACACAGGCTTCAGTAGTTGTGGCATGTGGGCTTCAGTAGTTGTGGCTCGCAGGCTCTAGGACTCAGGCTCAGTAGTGTGGCACGTGGGATTAGGTGCTCTGCGGCATGTGGGATCTTCCCAGACCAGGGAATGAACCTGTGTCCCTTGCATTGGCAGGCAGATTCCTATCCACTGTGCCACTAGGGAAGGCCAAACGTTAATTTTTGAATACCACATTTTTGTCAGTTTTCTGTATTGCAAATATATTGTACATTTTGTGGTTTGCCTTTTCAGTTTCTTAATAATATCTTTTGATGAATAAGAATTCTTAATTTCAGTGTAATCAAAGTACTCAATCTTTTATAGTTTACTGCTTTGTGTCTTTCTTAAGAACTCATTAGTTAGCCACAGCAATCAGACAAGAAAAGGAAATGAAAGGAATATAAATTGGAAAGGAAGAAGTAAAACGTCACTGTTTGCAGGTGACATGATACCGTACATGGAAAATCCTAAAGACATTGCCTAAACAACTACTAGAATGCATCAATGAGTAAGTTGCAGTTTACAAAATTAGTATACAGAAATCTGTTGCATTTCTATACACTAACAATGAACTATCAAAAAGAGAAATTAGGAAAACAATCCCATTCACAACCACATCAAAAAACAATAAAATAAACAATAAAATATCTGAGAATAAGTCTAAACAAGGAGGTAAGAGACCTGTACTCAGAAAACTGTAAGACAATGTTGAAAGAAATTGATGACACAATCAAATGGAAAGATATACTGTGCTCATAGATTTGAAGAATAATTATTGTTGAAATGAACTTACTACCCAAGGCAATCTATAGATTCAATACAATCCCTATCAAAATAGCAATGGCATTTTTCATAGAACTAGAAGTAACAATTCTAAAATTTGTATGGAAACACAAAAGATCCCAAATAGCCAAAACATTCTTGAGAAAGAACAAAGCTGGTGGTATCACTCTCTACAAAGCTACAGTAATCAAAACAGTATGATACTGGCACAAAAAACAGACACGTAGATCAATGAAACAGAATAGAGAACCCAGGAATGTTCCCAAATTTGTATGTCTATTCAAGTCCTTTGCCCATTTTAAAATTCAGTTATTATTATTATTTGCTATTTGCTGTATAGTATGGTAGCTTTATATTTAACTTAAAAAAAATCTAACAATCTGTTTTCCAAAGTGGCTGTAATATTTTATGTGCATGCCAGCACTGTATGAGGGCTCTAACTTCTCCCTATCTTCATCTACACTTGTTATTGTCCGATGTTTTATTATATCCATTCTAGTGGGTGTGAAGTGGATTTCATTGTGGTTTTAATTTACATTTACTTAATCACTAATGACATTGAGCACCTTTTCCTGTGCTAATTAGCTATTTGTATGTCTTCCTATAAAAGTCTTTGCAAATCTTTTGCCATTTTTTGATTGGGTTGTTTGTCTTATTTATTATTGAATTGTAAGAGTTCTTTATGTATTATGGGTACAAGTCCTCTGTATGATTTGCAAACATTTTTCTCCATCTATGGTTTGTCTTTTCATTCTCTTAATACTGTCTTTTGAAGCATAAACTCAAAAAGTTTCCATTTTAATGAAGCCCAATTTATCAATTTTTTCTTTTATGCCTTGTGCTTTTGGTGTCATATCTAGGAACTCTTTGCCTAACCCAAAGTCATGAAGATTTTCTCCTCTAATTTTTTTTAGCAAATTTATAGTTTTAGTTCCTATATTTAGGTCTATGTTCCATTTAAAGTTAATTTCTTTGTGAGGAGAGGATCTAAGTTTTCGTTTGTTTTGGCTTTTTTTTTTTCTTTCCATACAGACATCCAATTGTCCTGGCACCACATACCATGTTTTTAAAAAGACTATCTTTTCCTTACTGAAGTGAATTGTCTTGGCACATTTGCTGAAAATCAACCATAAATGTAAGGGTTAATTTCTGGACTCTCAATTCTATTCCATTGATCTATATGCTTAGCTCATTGCCAATACCACACCATCTTTTTAAAAAATTTTTTATTGGAGTATAGTTGATTTACAATGTTGAATACCACACCATATTGATTCCTATAGCATTGTAGTAAGTTTTGAAATCTTGAAGTGTTAAGTTCTTCAACTTTGTACTTCTTTTTCATAATTCTTTTTGGCTATTCTATAGAACTTTTGCATTTATACATACATTTTTGGATCACCTTGTCAATTTCCACAAAAAAAGCCTAAAAGCATTTGTCAAAAACTGTGAAAAATCTGAGATTTCACTCTATTGCAAGCTAACAAGTTACAGAAAAAGTGTACAGACTCCTACTTTAATCTAATATTCCAAGGTCTTTTTGTCCCAATTTCAATCTTCCTATTCATTTTTTTTTTTTTTTTTTTTGCGGTATGCGGGCCTCTCACTGTTGTGGCCTCTCCCGTTGCAGAGCACAGGCTCTGGACGCGCAGGCTCCGGACGCGCAGGCCCAGAGGCCATGGCTCACGGGCCCAGCCACTCCGCAGCATGTGGGATCTTCCCGGACCGGGGCATGAACCCGTGTCCCCTGCATCGGCAGGCGGACTCTCCACCACTGCGCCACCAGGAAAGCCCTTCCTATTCATTTTTTAAAATATTTATTCATTTGGCTGTGCTGGGTCTTAGTTGTGGCATGCAGGATCTTTGTTGAGGCAGGTGGGATCTTTAGTTGCAGCATGTGGGATCTTTTAGTTGCGGCATGTGGGATCTAGTTCCCTGACCAGGGATGGAACCCGGGCCCCCTGCATTGAGAGCATGGAGTCTTAACCACTGGACCACAAGGGAAGTCCCGTAGTCATTCTTTTTAATTGCTTATTGTTGCCCTTACAAAATACTGAGTTTAGCTATTTAAATACATACCTTTGTTGATCTTTCCATAGGGATGCCCATTCCTACTATAGCTTCAAGCCAGACTCCTATCTATTCTTTAAGACCTCCAGATCAAACATCCTTCCTCTCCTCTCCTGTTTCTGCACCTTCTTCATATCTTCAGTTGGTAGTAATCTTTCCTATTTCTGACCTCCCATAGCACATTATCTCTATCTCTGTATGACCCAACTTCTTTTCCTTTTGTTGTTTAATTACACATCTTATTTTTTTCAGTAGAACCTGTCTATTAATAATGTCTGTATCTCCCCTAGTATTCTTACACAGGGACTTGATCAATACACATATTTGCTGAATAGGGATACAGTTTTTTTTGTGTGTATGATTTTCCTGTTCCTGACATTAGGTGAATGTGCTCAAACCATACTACAAAGAAATCCCAGGCTTTAAAGTTAAATAGGATTCTGGGTATGTGGCTTATCATTTAATTCTTTGAACAAGTATTCAACCAGAGGTCTATCTTATCCTCTGCTTTGAAACAATCTTGTGTTAACATGCTATGAAGTACAATAATATAGACAACCAAAAGAACTTGTTCATTCATTGTTTCTCCATGAAACTTCTCTTTATTTCTGTTCTGACCTCTTTGATACGTGGATTGATATTGTGGAAGGAAGACTTGCATTAAGGATCTGTACCTTAGCTCATTCAGTGAGCTAGCATTTACAAATTATTGTGCAAAGCAGGCTGTGATCAGTGGCATTACCTACTAGATGTATAGGTGCTACCATGCTCCCAAATATTTGAAAGATTAATTTTTTTAAGTGAATGACAGTGATAGCTTTATTAGATTCTTTCTTTCTTTCTTTCTTTCTTTCTTTCTTTCTTTCTTTCTTTCTTTCTTTCTTTCTTTCTTTCTTCCCTTCCTTCTTCCTTTCTTTCTTTCAAGAATAACAGAATAGGGCTTCCCTGGTGGCGCAGTGGTTAAGAACCTGCTGCCAACACAGGGGACATGGGTTCGAGGCCTGGTCCAGGAAGATCCCACATGCCACGGAGCAACTAAGCCCATGCGCCACAACTACTGAGCCTGCGCTCTAGAGCCCATGAGCCACAACTAGTGAGCCCACGTGCCACAACTACTGAAGCCCACGTGCCTAGAGCCCATGCTCTGCAACAAGAGAAACCACCACAATGAGAAGCCCGCACACTGCAACCAAGAGCAGCCCCCGCTAGCCGCAACTAGAGAAAGCTTGTACAGCAATGAAGACCCAATGCAACCAAAAAAAATTAAAAAAAAAAAAAAGAATAACAGAATAAAATGAACTATAGGCCCCTCAAAGCAAGTTTAAATGATTTGACCAGATTCCAGCATGGAATAAAGTTTCCATACTTCATCTGAAATCTTGCACTAATTCTTCCAATGTTTCCTGGAAAATTCCTAGAACTTGGAATAGAATGTGTGAATTATGCTAAGCAGAGCAACTGACTAGCTCACAACAGAGTTTGAACTACTTTTTCTAAAATTTTTAATTTTTTAAAAAATTGAGGAATTGACATACATTATATTATTTTCAGGTGTACAACATAATGATTCAGTATTTGTTTATGACCTTTTTTTTCTATTGGTACAGTAAGCCAAATGTCCCTATAGTATACATATACATAATAATATGAAAATAATATGTCTAAAGGGAGATTGGCAGAAATCCTATAGTAGAATATCAGGGTCTCTCTTTAGGAAATGATAGGTTCTATTTTGATATAGGGAAATAATTCCTCTTTGACAGACCTCACTAAAACTTGGACTATACAACTACTTCTCTTGATCTTATCTTATAGAAGAAAGCTATGATAATAAATAAGTCCAGTGAAGTTTTTGTTATTTTGTTGCCTGAGGGTTTTCCTGAAGTTTCTCCATAAGATACACCTGTATTACAAAACTATTAGATTCTTCTTCTGTCTTAGAAATCTTCAAAGATTTCCACTTTAGCAGAATGTGGCAATGATAATAACTTGGGATACTACGACAATAATCTGTTTCCCTTAGGTCTCTCATAGGTAGTGTCCTTAGGTGAGGACGAGGATGTTCACTATCCTCTATTGTGCAGCTCAACTGCTCATCTCCTTAGCATAAACACTGGTTTGAAAAACATTTTGGTTAGCACATGTAGAAGCCAGGGAGTTTTCCCTTCCCAACTCAACAGTGAGTAAAAGCTTTTCAGGACTTCCCTGGTGGCGCAGTGGTTGAGAATCCGCCTGCCAGTGCAGGGGACGCGGGCTCGAGCCCTGGTCGGGGAGGATCCCGCATGCCGCTGAGCCCATGCGCCACAACTACTGAGCCTGCGCTCTAGAGCCCATTTAAAAAAAAAGAAAGAAAAAAAAAGCCTTTCAGTAAAGTTCTTTCTGGCAAAATCTGTTTTCATAGCAAATTACTCAAACCAGGTCCTCTTCCTTTACGCTTCCTCTGCTTGCAGCGCTCCTACCACTCTTCTCAAAACTGGGGAACTCTTACTCATCCTTCAAGACTCAGCTCAAATGTCACTCCCTGGTGGAAGCTTCCTCAACATGGCAGACAGAGCCGGTTCCTCCCTCTCAGCTCACAGCTCGGCCTTTACCACTGTGTAACAGGATTATCTGTTTTCGGGTGGGTCTCGCCCCCAGGGTGTGAGCTTCGAGGTTGGGGACTGTGTCTTTCATTTTTCTGTTTGTGTAGTCCAGCATGTGACACACAGTAGGCTCAGTAAAGTTGAGTGACCGAAACTCTATTACCGGCACCTTCTGCCACAAGAAGCAATAATATCCCATCCAGGTTACTGTCGACGTTCCACAGGAGCCCAACTGCAAGAGCTCCAGATGGCACACCGGTTCCCGCCAACCCAGCGTTTAAAAACAAACAGCTGCGGACGCTAGGCAATAGAAGGTGGCCCTCACTAGGACCGCCTTTCCTCAACCCAGGCGGGTTAATACCCGCCAGCTGAGCCGCCAAAGGCGAGTTTGGAGTTCGCTCAGTTGAGGGAAACGCTTTCCTTGAGTAAACTCAGCGTCCTTGAGGTATTCTCCAACTCTGGGCTGGAGACGCTGTCCGCTTTTTTCTAACGGTGACAGGAAATCAAGGAAAAACGTGGGATTCAAAGATTTGGGGGGTAACTCTGCTCGCAGCCACTCAGATTCGAAGCTTGCGGTTGATCCCGACCTGACGTCTGTGAGGACCCGCGCCTTACACTCTGCGTCGCCTGCCCCCAGGCTCAACGCCCACCCCATGCAGCCACTCCCTCAACCGCCCGCCCTCTTCGCGCCCCGCCCAACTCCTGAGCGGCGAGCCACCATTCTCGCGACAACTCAGCTAATCTCGCCTTTTTGAACAGCGGGATCTCGCGAGAAGCAGCTTAGGAGCCGGCCTGTAACCTGCTGGGGCGGCTCTTCTAGTCGCAGCTGCCGCAGCGTCCGCCGCCTCAGACACCTCCGGACGGATTCAGTTGTGGGGGAAGCGGAGGTGTCGCTGGCCCCGGCCTGTGCCTGGACACTCAAGGGGGACTACAGGTTCGAGGGTGACTGGACTCAGCTGGAGAACTCGGTGGGGGCGGCGTTGGAGGCTGGGCTTTGGTGGGGACGGAGGGCGAGTTTGGGCTTGAGAGCCGGACTCCTCTGGTGGTGGTCTGGACGTCCCGGACCCTGCTAGGGGACCGTGGGTGAGGTTCTGGGCTCTGGCCGCTGGCGCCCAGTTCGGAGAGGCAGGGAAGGGAGTTGGGTTTCGGGGGTGCTGTTTTTGGGTTGGGAGTCCTGAGGCCTTTCCCCGGAGATGAAGGCGGTACCCTTAACCCTCCTTAACAGGGCAGAGGAACAGTTGTGCGCCGCCCCTTTTCTGTCATCCTGGGTTAACGCCGCGAGGTCCTGAGGAGGGTGCATCACAGTAGGAGCTAAGGTGGCCCGAGTCTCGCTCGCTTTGGGTGAAGAGTGAGACCCCAATAAGGTGTTAAGTGGTTTTATGCTGTAATGGTATCACGTGCGGTAACGCTTTGTTTTCCCCAAACTTGCACAGAAAAGCTGCTTATTTTTTTCTTTTTCAGATTCAAGTCTCCTAACACCCTTTATCCTCGGGAATGGGGTGCAGGGAGGTGAGACATCACTTAGTGATTTGTTAGTGTGGGCGCAATGTGACCATCACTGGGCTTCACAGATTTCGTACTAATCTTTCTCCTCAGTATTTTGAGTTCATGATAAGTCACTAGTCCTGACATGCTAAAGATAGAGCATCACTCGCTTGTCGCTTTATGCACTTAGCATATAAAATTTACTTAAATGTTTTTTAATCTTTAAGAGTCTTCATGCTTTTTATTTAAATTAACAATATCAGAGAAAAATCACAGTATATTGATTTTCTTTGGACAACTGGGTACACCCCCCCCTACAATTTGATCAAGACTTTAGAGAGGGAGTTACAGATAAATTTTGAATGAAATAGATTGTAGAAATTGGTATAAGAGATATAATAAGGAGTGCAACTATACCAGCCAAAAAAGTTTCTGTACTGGGGAGCCCGTCCAGGACTGAAGCCCAAGCCTTGAAAATGAGGACTCTAGTTGTCATTAGAATACAAAGCGGAAAGCAGTAGAAAATACTTGGGGGAGGATTTGATGGTGGATAAAGACTGTTAAAAAAGTGTGTGAGGAGAATTATTTTTGAAGGTGTAAATGTGTTTCATAAATTTCCTAACATTTCTCAGAGTTTATGACCTAACTGCTATTACACATAAAAAAGTGGGAAGGAAGGTTCTGAAGCATGGAGTATGGCAAGGAACCATGGAGTCAGGAAAGCTTTCAGTGTCTTGACAATGTTTTTGGGATTTCACCTTTTTTTTTCTCCCAAAAAAACTTTCAGATGGGCTTTTTACATTCTGTATGTCACCCTTCCACCAATCTGAATTTTTTTCTTTCTCAACCTTTCTTCTAAGCCTTGTGAAAATTTTTTATTATTAACCATGGAGTTACAAACCAGTATGTCCTGCTTTATGGCTTTTTACATTAGGTGGCTTAGTGAAGTGTTGAAGTGATCTGGAAAATATTATGCACCTTTCAGAGGAATAGGTTATGAATAGCAAACTCACATGCCTCCAGATACTACACATATGAAAATAAAAATGAGTGAAATACACTAAAGAGTTTATGCCTCATCTAAGAGGGATATCCAGTTCTCACATTCACCTGATCAGTGCCATAATGAATATGGGCCCAGTGTTCAGCCTTCTCAAGAGAACACAGGAAATCTAAATTTTTGCTTGCGGGTCTCCTGACTTTTAAAAATATTGACAGCTACTCGAAACAGTTAAAAATAACTTCATGTGGCCCAAGCAAACCCAAACCTGTCAGTAGTTGTATCCTGCTCTCCAGGTTTGGACCTGTGTTATGAGTAAGAATTAATAAATTTTACAACTGGAAAAAAAAAGATTTAAAGTAAGTATGCCAATTAGTTTGGAATTTCAGACCTAGGAGTAATTGGGGGAAAATGTCAACTCTTAATTGAAAACAGGTGAGTTTAATAGGCAAGTTTAATAGCCTTTAAATATGGTAGGGCAGATTGAACTGATACTTAGTAATATTTTAACTGGAAATAACTGAAGAAAAACCCTCTCAGTATATATGGTTTAATAACTGAGGGTTCTGAGCAAAGCAAAGGTATCTTGTAAGGCAATTGATTTATTGAGAAGCCCTTTATTGTATTTGCGATTAATATGTAAAATAAATCTAGAAGACCCTCTACTGACTCATCTATGGTTTTGAATGTTTACTGTTTGCTGTACCATCACACTTTGTCTTCCCAGTAATTGACTTTTATTGGAAGCAATATTGAGTCCTTGGATTTTATTCCGTGGCTGATGGTGCAGGGGGGAGGGGCATCGTGAGGGGAAGAAATGGGAAGGGGAAGCGTGAGGTGAAGCAAGCACTCATGTGCTTCTCTTTTACATTGTGCATTACAAGATTGATTTGAGTTAGCTAGTTTTTCTTGTTAAGAAGAATAGGTACTTTGATTGATTAAACACAGTGCCTTATACATAGGAGAGCTTAATGATATTTGTGGAATTGAGCCCCGTGGATTAAACCACATTTATCCATTAGTGGGAAGTACTTTAATCACATAATCTGATTCATTCTTAGTTGGGCTGCGGGGAATGGGAGTTTAGAGGTCAGTCCTAGGAAAGAAGTGAATCTTAGGCTTATAGAGGGCAAGGTGAAGTCTTCCATGGGAGTAAGGGTGAGAAAGGAGGCTAGGTGAAGGAGAGTTTGAAAAAGCAAGATAGAAATGGTCAAGTACCACTTAGTCTACCGTGCAGTTTTACAAAGAGCTCTGCTTTTTGCAACTAAATTTATCATAACTTATGCAAAGACTACATAGAATATTGTTTTTTTAATAGATCTTCATTGGAGTATAATTGCTTCACAATACTGTGTTAGTTTCTGTTGTACAGCAAAGCGAATCAGCCACATGCATACACATGTCCCCATATCCCCTCCCTCTTGAGCCTTCCTCCCATCCTCCCTATCCCACCCCTAGGTCATGGCAAAGCACCGAGCCGATCTCCCTGTGCTATGCTGCTGCTTCCCACCAGCCAGCTATTTTACATTCGGTAGTGTATATATGTCGTTGCTACTCTCACTTCGCCTCAGCTTCCCCCTCCCACCCCATGTCCTCAAGTCCATCCTCTATGATCCTCTATGTCTACCTCTTTATTCCTACCCTGCAACTAGGTTCATCAGTACCTTTTTTTTTTTCTAGATTCCATATATATGCGTTAGCATACGGTATTTGTTTTTCTCTTTCTGACTTCACTCTGTATGGCAGACTCTAGGTGTGTCCACCTCACTACAAATAACTCAGTTTTGTTCCTTTTTATGGATGAGTGACATTCCATTGTATATATGCGCCACATCTTTATCCATTCATCTGTTCACCCACCTCCTAGAGTAACAAAATAGAGTATTGGTTTTTAATCAGGACTACTTTGGGAGTTTGCAGACTTAGTTTTCTTTCTTTTAGCCCAGTCTTCTTAGGTCAAGTTAGTCTAATACCTCTTCACCCAATCCTTGCCTCTCTCTGGTGTGGGAAGTGAAATAGGAGAAGATGTGTATTCTGTGAGATGTTCCTCTTTGAGAGTTTAAAAAACATCCTGAAGAATCTGTTATGTATTTTTGGAGATTATGTTTGTTGAAGGAAGAACCATCATTTTCCTCTCCCCATGTTTCTACATGACTTGTAAAGTAAGGAAGTTCTCTTGGAAGTAGCTTTCCCCCTTCTTTCAACTCCTTGGGTGAGATGCCCTCTCAAGGAAGGATTAGGTGAGGACTGGAAGGAATTGAGTATGCTTTTGCTCAGTGACATCTGGTTCTGTTTTTAGAGCTCTCAATTCTTAGGACATAACATTCTCTACTCCCCTGTAGGATGGATTTATCTGAGCAGCCTGGACCCTATGAGGGAGAAGAAAATAAACGTATACAGTTCTAAGTTTAATTTACAATTGAAGTTAATAGGTAGCTGTTTTGGCCACTGATTTCAGCTATAATTTTACCTTTGTCTGACTCCTTTGTTTCTTTGTTGGTTATAAACCCACAGTAAGGGAGAAGGATGCTCATTAATGGAAGAAGAACTATTTTGAAATCTTGTCTCCTCTTGGATAGAATGTTTATTAGGGTTTAAGCTAATGTTGCATTTCCCTACTATGGCTTGCTCTGGTTTGCTTTGGCATCTTGAAACTGAGAACTGCCTTGTTAAGCAGGTAGCAATCTAGAGCTCAGAGGTGGAAGGTAAGCAATCAGAATTCAAAGAGATCCTCTTTGGGAGAGGATTAAGAGGTTGGTAAATGTTCGATGTAAGCAGTGAGAATACAATGAGCTAAAATACTTGAAATAGTAGAAACTTGACATTAAAGAGGAAAGATTTTATGTGGAATATGTGACCTTATGTCACAGAAGATTTCTGAAGATTTGTAAGATGCTAAAAGGTATCTATGCCAATAAAAGCATCTTTTTAAATCCTAATTAATAGTTTAATTATATTTTTCTGTTTAAAAATGTAAGATATCTGATTACATGGTACTTATTTTTATCTTTGTAGTTGAAATGAATGGTCTGTTAGTACTTTTGGTCATGAACTGAAATTAACATTTGTTATTTGGTTGAGGGTGAGTCTGTCATAGTGAAGTACTAATTGAAGTACTTGATTAGAAACTATGAATAACACTTTTCTAAGGTCATTTAACATTGTAATCATACTTTTCTTTTCATTGTAATCATACTTGGAATACCTTATTTGGGATCACTTAGATCTGTGTTTAAAGCCGACTGTTAGCTTTATGACATAAGTTACTTAACTACTCTGAGCTGTTGTTGGCTCACATGAAAAATGGAGGTAGAACACAATTGTCAGGAGTTTAAGAATGAAATTAAATAAAATATACACAAGGGCTATGTAAATAGTAAAGTGAATATAACTTGTTAGCACTTTGTACTGTGTTTATGCTCAGAAAATAGCATACTGTCTGGTGATCTTAAGACACATCAGGGGAATTTACATTTACATCTAGCTGTCTCATTTGTAGGGAACAAATTCAAATGGCTATTTGCAGCCTTGACAATATGACTCTTCCACTGGAAATTACAAAAGTTTTTTTTTCTTTTTCTTTATTCTAGTCCACAATGAACAGGAGGAACCTCTTTCTTTTCATGTTGGCATTGACTATCCATTGACACATCTGGTATTCTAAGTAATCTTTTAAAAATTGAAATATAGTTGATGTACAATATTATGTTAATTTCAGGTATACTACATAGTGATTTGACATTTGCATATATTGTGAAATGACAATAAGTCCATTAACTATCTGTCCTGATAAAACTTACTGTATAATAGTACTGACCATATCCTTATGCTGTATATTACGTCTCTGTGGCTTGTTTCGTAACTGGAGGATTGTACCTCTTAATCCCCTTCACCTATTTCAACCCCCCACCTGTCTCCCCTCTGGATACCACCTGTTTGTTCTCTGTATCTGTGAGTCTGTTTTCATTTTGTTTTGTTTTTTAGATTCCACATATAAGTGAGATCATATGGTATTTGACTTATTTCATTATAGTATAATACCCTCTAGATCCATCCATGTTGTTGCAAATGGCAAGGCTTCTTTTTTTTAATGGCTGAAAAATATTCCGCTGTATTTATATACCACATCTTCTTTATCCATTCGTCTATTGATGGGAACTTAGGTTGCTTCCATACCTTGGCTCTTGTAAATAATGCTTCATTGAACATAGGGTGCACATATTTTTTCAAATTGGTGTTTTTGTCTTCTTCAGGTAAATACCCAGAAGTTAAATTGCTGGATCATATGGCAGTTCTATTTTTAATTTTTTGAGAAACCTCTATACTGTTTTTCCTTCTGGCTGTACCAGTTTACATTTCCACCAACAATGCACGAGGGTTCCCTTTTCTCCATCCTTGCCGATACTTGTTATTTATTGTTGATGATAGCCATTCTGACAGGTGTGAGGTGGTATCTCATTGTGGTTTTAATATGATTAGTGATCTTTTCATGTGTCTGTTGGCCAGCTGTATGTCTTCTTTGGGAAGATGTCTAGGTCCTCTGCCTATTTTTTAATTGGGTAGTTTGTTTTTTTGATGTTGAGTTGTATGAATTCTTTGTATATTTTGAATATTAACCCATTGTTGGATATGTTGTTTGCAAATATCTTCTCCCATTCAGTAGGCAGCCTTTTCAGTTTGTTGATAGTTTCCTTTGCTGTACAAAAGCTTTTTAGTTTGATGTAATCATATTTGTTTATTTTTCTTTAGTTTCTCTTGCCTGAGGAGACAGATCCAAGAAAATATTGCTAAGACTTATGTCAGAGAGCTTACTGCCTATGTTTTCTTATAGGAGTTTTATAGTTTCAGGTCTTACATTTAAGTCTTTATTCCATTTTGAGTTTGTTTCGGTATATGCTATGAAAATTAGTACATTTTGATTGTCTGTATGTAGCTGTCCTGTTCTCCCAACACCATTTATTGAAGAGGCTGTCTTTTACTCATTGTATATTCTTGCCTCATTTGTTGTAGATTAATTGACCATATAAGTGTGAGTCCATTTCTGGGTCCTGTATTCTGTTTGTTGATCTGTGTGTCTGCTTTGATTTGTAGTGTAGTTTGAAATCAGGGTGCATGATATTCCAGCTTTGTTCTTCTTTCTCAAGATTGTTGGCTATTTGGGATCTTTTGTTTCCATACAAATTTTAGAATTACTAGTTCTAGTTCTGTGAAAAATACCATTGGTATTTTGATTTAGACTGCCTTGGGTTATATGGTCATTTTAACAATATTAATTTTTCTATGAGCATGGTAAATCTTTCCGTTCGTTTGCGTTGTCTTCAGTTTTCTTCAATGTCTTATAGTTTTCTGGGTCCAGGTCTCTTATCTCCTTAGATGTATTCTTAGTTATTTTATTCTATTTGATGCAGTTGTTAATGAGATTGTTTTCTTAATATCTTTTTCTGATAGTTTATTGTTAGTGTATAGAAATGCACAGATTTCTGTATACTGATTTTGTATCTTGCAACTTTACTGAATTTATTAGTTTAGCGGTTTTTAGTAATGTGTTTAGGATTTTCTATACTTAAAACATGTCACCTGTAAACTGGGACAGTTTTATTTCTTCCTTTCTAATTTGGATTCCTTTTAATTCTTTTTCTTGTCTGGTTGCTATGGCTAGGATTGCCAACACTATGTTGAATAAAAGTGCGAGAGTGGGCATCCTTGTCTTGTTCCTGATTTTAGATGAAGTGCTTTCAGCTTTTCACTGTTGAGTATGGTGTTGGCTGTGGTTTTGTAATATATGGCCTTTAATATGTTGAGGTATGTTCCTTCTATACCCACTTTGTTGAGAGTTGTTATCATAAATGGATTTGAAATTTGTCACAGGCTTTTTCTGCATCTGTTGAGATGATAATATGATTTTTATTCTTCAGCTTGTTACTGTGGTGTATCACTTTGATTTGCGTTTATTGAAAAATCCTTGTATCCCTGGGATAAATCCCACTTGATCATGGTATATGATCCTTTTTTATGTATTGTTGAATTCAGTTTGCTCATGTTTCGTTGAGAATTTTTGCATCTGTGTTCATCAGAGATACTGGCATGTAATTTACTTTGTGGTATCTTTGCATGGTTTTGGTATCAGGGTGATAATGGCGTTGTATAATGAGTTAAGAAGCATTCCTCCCTCTTCAATTTTTTTGTAATAGTTTAGGAAGGATGAGTGTTAACTCTTCTTTAAATGTTTTGTAGAATCCACCTGTAAAGCTGTCTGCCTGGACTTTTGTTTGTTGGGAGTTTTTGTTTTTTTTAATTGATGCAATTTCATTACTGGTAATTGGTCTGTTCATATTTTTTTATTTCTTCCTGATTCATTTTTGGGAGATTTTTATGTTTCTAGGAATTTATCCATTTCTTCTAGATTGTTCATTTTATTGGCATATATTTGTTCTTAGTAATCTCTTACGATCCTTAGTGTTTCTGTGGTGTCATTTCTGATTTTATTTCTTTCATTTCTGATTTTATTTATTTGGGCCCTCTCTTTCTTGATGAGTCTGGTTAAAAGTTTATCAGTTTTGTTTATCTTTTCAAAGAACTCGTAATTTCATTGGTGTTTACTTTTTTAAAATTTTTAATTTTTTTAGTCTCTATTTCATTTACTTCTGCTCTGATATTTATGATTTCTTTCCTTCTCCTAATTTCGGGTTTGTTTGTTCTGCTTTTTCTAGTTCCTTTAGGTGTAAGTTTAGGTTGTTTATTTGAGAGCTTTCTTGTTTCCTGAGGTAGGCTTGTATCACTACAAGCTTCTTTCATAGAACTGCTTTCGATGTGTCCCAGAGATGTGGATTGTTGTATTTCCATTTTCATTTGTTTCCAGGTATTTTTTGATTTCCTCTCTGATGTCCTCAGTAAACCATTGGTTGTTTAGTAGCATGATTTTTTAGCCTTCCCATGTTTGTGTCTTTTGTAGTCTTTTTCTTGTAGTTTGTTTCTAGTCTCATACTGTTTCCAGAAAAGATACTTAATATAATTTCAGTATTCTTGAATTTATTGAGGCTTGTTCTGTGGCCTAGCTTCTGATATGTCCATTTGTGCCAAAAAGAATGTGTATTCTGCTGGTTTTGGATGAAATGTTCTATACATATCTATTAAATCCATCTGGTCTAATGTGTTATTTAAGGCCAATGTTTCCTTATTGATTTTCTGTCTGGATGATCTGTCCATTGATGTAAGTGAGGTGTGAAAGTTTGCTACTGTTATTAGTGTCAGTTTCTCTGTTTTTGTTTATTAATATTTCTTTTATGTATTCAGGTGCTCCTATGTTGGGTGCATATATATTTACAATTGTTATATCCTCTTGTTGGCTTGACCTGTTTATCATTATATAATGTCCTTCTTTTACTCTTGTTACAGTCTTTGTTTTAAAGTCTATTTTGTCTGATACAAGTATTGATACTCCAGCTTTCTTTTCCTTGCCACTTGCATGGAATACCTTTTTCCATCCCCTCAATATCAGTCTGCATATAACTTTAAATCTGAAGTGAGTCTCTTGTAGGAAGCATATATATGGTTTTTTCTTTTTTTTTAATCTGTTCAGCCACTGTCTTTTGAATGGAGCGTTTAGTCCATTGACGTTAATTACTGATAGGTATATACTTTTTCCATTTTAATTCTTTGCTGGTTGCTTTTGTAGTTCTTTGTAGTTCTTCTCTTCTTTTGCTTTCTTCCCTTGTGATTTTTTTTTTTTTTTTTGCGTTACGCGGGCCTCTCACTGTTGTGGCCTCTCCCGTTGCGGAGCACAGGCTCTGGACACGCAGGCTCAGTGGCCATGGCTCACGGGCCCAGCCGCTCCGCGGCATGTGGGATCCTCCCAGACCAGGATTGCACCTGTGTCCCCTACATCGGCAGGCGGACTCTTAACCACTGCGCCACCAGGGAAGCCCTTTCCCTTGTGATTTGATGACTGTCTTTAGTGTTATGTTTGAATTTTATTTTTTTTTGTGTGTATGTATCTATTATAGGTTTTTGGTTTATGGTTATGATGAGGTTAACAAATAGCTATATGCACGTGTGTGTGCGCACACACACACGTATGTGATTGTTTTAAGTTGATAGATCTCTTAATTTTGAACAGATTCTAACCACCCTGAATTTTTACCCCCTGCACATTTAATATTTTTCACATATTTAAAATCTTTTTGTTGTTGTGTCTTATTATGGATATATATTATTACTTTTGTCTTTAGCCTTCCTATTAGCTTTATAATGGTTGATCTATTACCTTTACTGTATGTTTGCCTCTACAAGTGATATTTTTCCTTTCATAATTTTCATATTTCTAGTGGTGGCCTTTCTGTTTAGAGAAGTTCTTTCAACATTTCTTGTAAAGCTGGTTTAGTGATGCTGACCTCATTTAGGTTTTGCTGGTCTGTAAAAGTCTGTTTCTGCTTCAAATCTGAGTGATAACCTTGCTGGATAGAGTATTCTTGGTTCTAGGTTTTTTTCTTTCATCACTTTGAATATATCAGGCCAGTCACTCTGGCCTGCAGCTTCTTCTGAAAAGCTGATAGTCTTTTCAGAGTTCCTTGTATGTAACTAGTTGGCTTTTCTTTCACTGCCTTTAATATTCTCTATCTTTAACTTTTGCCATTTTAATTATAATTTGTTTTGGTGTGGACATCTTTGGGTTCATCTTGTTTGGGACTTTCTGTGCTTCCTGAACCTGAGTGTCTTTTCCTTTCCTAGGTTAGGGATATTTTCAGCTGTTATGTATTCAAGTAAGTTCTCTGCCCTCTGTCTCTCCCTCTTCTCCTTCTGGGACCCCTATAATGTTAGTATGCTTTATGTTGTCCCAGAGGTCTCTTAAACTAAGCTTATTTTTAAAAATTCTCTTTTGTTTTTTTCTCTTCAGCATGGGTGATTTCCAGTACTGTCTTCCAGATTGCTGATCTGTTTTGCTGTATGATCTAATGTACTGTTGGTTTCTTGTAGTGTATTTTTTATTTCACTTTATTGTATCTGTTTGGTCCTTCTTTGTATTTTCCAGCTATCTGTTTGGTTCTTCTTTGTATTTTCCAGCTATTTCCAGCTTCTCACCATGTTCATTCATTCTTCTCCTGAGTTTGTTGAGTATCTTTATGATCACTACCTACCTTGAACTCTTTATCAGGTAGATTGTTTGTCTTCACTTCATTTAGTTCTTTTTCTGAGGCTATACGTCTTGTTCACTCATTTGGAATATATTCCTCTATCTCCTCATTTGGCCAAATTGCTGTATTTCTTTTGGTGTATTAGGTAGGCTGCTTATGTTTCCTGATCTTGAAGTGGCCTCATGTAGGAGATGTCCTATGGGGCCCAGTAGCACACTCCACTCTGGTCACCAGAGCTCTATGCTCTAGAGGTGCCTCTTATGTAGGCTGCATGAACCTTTATGTTGTGCTGGGGCTGAGTACTGTGATTGTGCTGGTAGGCAGGGCTGTCTGCTGTCCAGTTAGCTGTGCCTTATGTGGTGGCTGCAAGCCTCCTGGAGGGCAGGGTTGGCTTCTTGTGTGGCTCTCTACAGGGCCTGGTGGGCACAGGGCTGGTGCTGGCTCATTGGAGGGTTGTGTTGGGTCCCTGGCACTAATTGGCTAGAGGGAGGATTCCAAAATGGAGCTTGTCTGTACTGGTGTTATCATGGTAGAACAAGCTCCACAAAATGGCTGTTGCCATCATTTCCTCCCCCAAGGGGTGTCCCATTTGCCTCCTACCTCTCTGGGAGGCTCTCCAAGATCAGCAGGTGGGTCTCGCCCAAGCTCCTTTCAAACTATTGCCTCTGGTCTGGGACTTGGAGCATGTTGAGATTATGTGTGCTCCCTTTAAGAGCGGAGTCTGTTTCCTAACACCCCTTCCCCACCTCCCATGCTCCCAAATATAAGCTCTCCTGTTTTCAAAGCTAGACATTCTGGGGGCTTGTTTCCTGGTGCACAACCCCTTGGACTGGGGAACCTGCTGTGGGGCTTGGACCCATTGCTCCTTGGGGAGGACCAGTTGTGATATTCCTCCCATTTGTGGGTTGCTGACTGAGTGATGTGGGTCCTGACAATACTGTGTCTCCGCCCCTCCTACCCCTCTCATGTCGTTCCTTTATGTCTTTAGTTTTGGAAAATCTTTTCTGCTAATCTTCAGGTTGTTCTTATAGATAGTCGCTCTGTAAGTAGTTGTAATTTTGGTGTGTCCGTGGACAGAGATGAGTTCAGGGTCTTCCTACTATACCATCTTGGCCATCTCCTCTATTCTCTGTAATTTGAATGCCAGGTGGAACAGTTGAGAAAAGAGAATATATTGTAGAGAGAAATGGCATGACATTTTAAAAACCGTCTATTGGGATACTGTTAACATCTCTAAAAATTTTTTTATTTTTATTAATTTGGATTATTTTTCTTTAAGATCTTTGACTGTCATTGCTGGTAGCAGATGAATAGAAAATTATCCTGAGTTTTCTATTTGTGGACTATGTTAAAAATAAATTTAAAAGCTCAGATACCTGAGGAAGTATCTCAGGGCATAATTGTGCAACAAAATGTTTTTATACTTTTCTCATTCTTAGATGGTCATGCAAGTAGTGCTGAATTATTTTAAAGGGAATTATTTCATTCAGGGCAGTTTGCTTTATACAATGCAGGATTGAATTTTATTTTTCTCACATCTTGAGAGCAAGCAATGCAGTCTGCTCTGTCCTTTTGTCTCCTAATTTGTTAATTTAGAATTTTCCTAAAGAAGTTCCTGTAAGATGGGTAACTGTGGGACACTATTATTTTCTTCTTGTTGAATATTCCAAATTGTGTGAGTTTCTCTTTTCAAAGAGAGAATATTTAGTTATTAAGAGACTAGTGAAGTTATAAAACTGTAATACTGGAAGTATTTTAAAATCATTAATACTCTAGTGTTTGGAAGAGATAACTAAACTGCAGATTAGGCCTCATTACCTGAGTTTGATAAAACTTATTTATTGTACCATATGAAGAAAACAGCAAAACTTCCATTTTTACTTATTTTTTTAACTCAATCTCTTTTTCGTTTTCATTTTTTGTGTATGTGTAATATATACATAGTACTATTTATATACATGTATGTGCATTGTTTATATATGTATGTGCAGCTACTCAAGTTAGTTGAATTGAAAACATTAAGAAAGGGAAAAAGTGTCATATTTTAGAATAAGAGTGATATGACATCTTTGATCATCTTTGCTTCCCTAGTGAATGATACTTTTTAACAGTAGCCTTGAATACTTGTTGGTTTTGAAATTGTTTTATGAGTACTTTGAAAAATTACTTATAAAAGTAGATTATTTGGAGTAATTTCTTTCTGAATATGAACATGCAATGTATTGCATGCAATTTGGGACAGTCACCAAAAAGCAAAGAAGAAAATGGCATCTTAATCCCATGACCCAATGATAATTGCTTCCAGTCATAAACACATGTATACACATACACGTGCATACACACACACAATTGGGATCATTATGTAATGACTTAAATTTTTTATTTTGAGAAATTAAAATAATATAACAAATACATAACTAGATTTAAAAATGAACATTCCCTTCCTCCTCCCCTTCCCCCTTTCCCTCTCCTTCCCCTTCCACTATAAATTCTTTGATAAACATATTTCTCAGGATAAAAATTTAAAAGTGGGATTCTTGTGTTAAAATGTGTGACACCCTTCAGGTTTTACAGTTTATATTCCCACAAGCCTGAGTAGCCTTTTCCCCTCTTCTTTAGCCATCACTGGTTATCATGAAAACAAACCAAGAAATCTTTGACAATTTGATCAGTTAAACATCTCACATTTAACTTGGGTTTCTTATATTACTAGTGAGGTTGAATATTTCCTCTTTTCCCCTTTTTGGCAGCCAGTATTCTTTTTGTAAATTGCTAACTTAATGAACTCTGTGTGTTTTTCCATCACAGTGTTCAGATTTTTTTAATATGGATTTATAAATATTCCTTATATTTAAGATTAAAATCTTATCTATTTGTTATATACATTTTTATAGCTTTTCCTTTATCTTTTATAGTTTGAATTTTTATGTAGTCTAACCTAATGCTTTTTGAAAGTGGTCTGCAGTCCCAATTCTGATCCCTGATGAAGTTTTCACTAGTCTTTGTTGCAAATGTGAGCATAAAGTGTCTGACTGCACGTTCCTGTTTCTCATATTTTTTTTCCTCTGATTTGAGGCTTAGAAATTCCTTCTTTATTCTGAGAGTCAGATAAATGTTCATTTATATTTTTTTCTTAATTCTTTATGGTTTTGTGTTCTACTTTTATTTTTTTTTAATAATGTGGAATTTGGGAGAGATAATATGTGAGGAAGGAAAGGATCTTCTGCCGAAATAGTTGATCAATATTTTAGAACCTCTCTATCTAACCTCGAATCTGTCATCTAGCTATCTGTCTCTTAGTGATTTGAAATGTGACCAGTAGCACTTTTTATTTTCTGGGCATAGCGTTTTGATGGGTTGTGTATTAAACTTGAGAGACAGTATAGTATGGTGGAAGAAGCACTGAATTTGACTGTACAGATATGTATTTGAGTCCTAGTTTATTTATTAGCTATGTGACATAGGCAAATAACATAATCCCTTTAAGCCAGTTTCTCAGTTTTTAAAAAGAAATCACCTTTATATAATAGAGGATACCTCTTGTGTCTTGTAGGCTTGATATATGGATTAGCGTAGAAAATGTATATGAAAATCCACCTTATTATCCAAGGCTTCCTGAATTAGATACTAGCATCTAGCTCCTGTACCTCTATCCTGCTTGAAAAATCTCACTGCATATTTTGGTATAGTTCATTTAGTGCTGAGGCATATCTCATACCTACCACCAGTCTGGTAACCTTTCCAAAGGAGGATGGTTTGAGCTTATTGTTCGGAACCCATTCTGATATGTATTGGTCATTGCTTATTATTCTATCATATATGGTAGTAACAGCCACATATGGCTATTCAAATTTAAGTGAATTAAAATAGAAAATTGAAAATTCATTTTATCAATTGTACATTTCAGGTGTTTTATAGCTACATGTAGCCAGTGGCTACTTTTTGGACAGTGCAGACGTAGAACATTTCCATTATCAGACAAAGTTCTGTTGGGTAATACTTCAGTCTAGAACTTGAATCATACTTAGAGCCTTTTCTAGCCTATTGAATTGAGGGCAGGTAAACAAGCAAAAATCTGAAAGGAATGGAAGGTAATGGGTTAATGAATGGGTCAAAATGCAACAGCATATTAAAAGTTATATGAAAAATGTAACTTATTAAAAAAGCCTCTCAGAGGGAAAAAGAAAACATTGTTTGAGTCTGACTTTGTTTAAAGGGTCATGGAGGAAAAAATAAAACATTGTTTGAGTCTGACTTTGTTTAAAGGGTGCTGGTTCTTAGGAGTTGAATGTAATCTCCTTTGATTTAGACACTTCATCAGCTTATTGGAGATTTGCCTATATTAAATTTTACGTCAAGGTGATTTGCTTCAACTAAGATGTTTCCGGTTTTGAAGGCAATACTAGTTAGTCATAGAAGAAAAGGAAAAATAGGGACATATGCATAGAAAATAAAACATGAAGTTTTTTTAGAAAATTAAAAAAATCATATTGCTTTTTAGTGAGTTTTAAGAATTTAGCACTATAAACAGCATCTAGTTCATTATAATGCTAATTATGTAATGTAGGTATTTAGAAAATGCCTAAGATAGGGAAAGATTTTCAAACATTGATTGAGCTGTTTAAGGTGGGTGGGGGAATAAATGAAATGGTTCTTGAAGTGTTAATGTCTTAAACAAGAAATCAGCAAAATTTCAGTAGAAATTCTATAACAGTAATAAAATCAATGAACTCAGAGATTTTATCTCCAGGTCACCTCTGGAAGATCAAGGGCTGAATATGAGCTGACTTTGGAAGTCTTAAATTTTGGTGGATTTGATAAGGAATTCCTTTAAATAGACAAAGTACCCTACTTTTAGTGGAAAATTCATGCAGTTTTATTAAATCTGTTTGTTAGTGTATCCCTAGCAGTTAGCAAAATGCCTGAAAAGGTACTAAGTACTCAATGAATAGATTTTGAATGAAAGCATAAGTCAATTGAATTTGATATCCTGGAACTAGTTACATAAAATTTAGTCAGATATAATCTAACTGATATAATCAGGATACAAAAATATCCTGAATAAAGTTCTCAGCTTTATTTACTTGCCTTATTTTAACCGCAGCAAATAAGAAAAATATAAGTCTTGACATTTGAAAGTGCTTCTATGAGATTTAGGCAGCTTTGAGGAATCTTTTGGGGAATATTAGGAGTCATTTGATAATATCTTTAAAAATATTTCCAGGGGTATTTGTTATGTTCCCTCTTTTAACACCATTTTCTTAGTGTATAGTTCCTAAGAGCAAGTATTAGCATTAGATACTTCTTGCTCGTTTGAGGATGAGATTCACATGATTGGTGGGTATGATTATACAATATTATTCTTTTTAAAGACAAGCAACTAAGTTAAAGACTCCCTATAAATCTTCATAATTTGCATTTCCTCTTCTCTAGTGTATTCTGTTAAATGAAATGCCTTTGGTTTCTTTCATCTTAATTTTATTAATGAGAACATTTTGTAAAAGTTTACATATAGCGTGTATACTAAGCTGTGGGAACACACATATGAGTTATCCTTTGTTCTTGCCCTCAAGGAGTCTTACAGTTTAAGGGAAGACATGTGGCAGAAACATATTCTACCAGTGCATAATGATGGAGTTCAGAACATGCTACCCCAAAGTATGGCACCTTCACATATTGAATATTTTAAGCAGAAGGAATTAGAGCAACAGCATGTGCTGGAGGAACTTCTGACCTGCCTCTAAAGCAGGTCATAAAACCCTCATGAGAGGTGTCCCTATGCCTAGAGGGAAGGAGCATCTTTAGCTCCAAAGGTGAAGGAACATAGAAATCTGAATGAGAGATAATGCTAGTAAGTTTTTGTCAATTTACTATACTCTTTCCATGATATTCCAGTCTTCATCAAACTTGGCATAAGAACACTCAGGTTTGTTTCTTCGGGCCTTCATTTGCTTATGAAGGCTCCAGTGTTGAGTAAAGTTTACATTAAATAAACTTGTATGCTTTTCTCTTGTTAATATGTCTTGTTACAAGGATCCCAGTTTAAAATTTAGAAGGGTAGGGGAAAAAGCTATTTTTCCTCCCCTACTATATGTATTGACCGTATTTAAGCAATCAGAAACAAAAAACAAAACTATAGGTAAGCAGTAAAATTAAACAAGGAAGAAAATTTTGATAACAAAGCCATTTCCAAATACTTAACGGTAGCCCCCCCCTTCCCAATTATGAAAACAATGTATGGTATATTCAAATAGTATAAGAGATGCAATGAAAAGTAAGTCTTTCTCTCATTTCAGCCTTTCCTCAGAGGCAACTAGTTAGAAGTTTTATGTGTTATTTCTAGACATTTTAAAAAACATATAAAAACATTGATGAGTGTTTGCATACATATTTTTAAAATATATTGGAGTATATAATACATATCTGTACTATGCTTTTTAGCATAACGTTATATCTTGGAATGTTTTTCTTATCAGTATGTATCTCATTTTTACTGGTTGCATGATACTGTGGAAATTTTTAACCAATTCATTTCTGGCGAACATTTAGATTAGTTCTAGGTTTTTGCTGTGACAAGTAGTGCTGTGAAGTCAAGGAGATAAAAGAGATGTACGTGTTGTGTGTGTGTGTGTGTGTGTGTGTTAGTATAGTGGTATGTATAATTAGAACAAGGGCTGAGCAGAATCTTAAACTTTCAGTGACGTACCTAGGCAGAATGTGTTGGACAATAAGATAGACCCTAAAGTAGTTCCCATGATCCCTGCCTCCTGGTGTTCGTGCCTTTGTATAATCCCCTCGCCTTGAGTGTGAGCAGAATTTGTGACCTCCTTCTAACCAAAAGAATATGCTAAAGGTAATGGAATGTTACTTTCCTAGTTATCTTACATAAGACTCCATTTGGCTAGCAGACTGACTACATCATTGGCTTTGAATCCTACTGCCATAAGGAAATGAATTGTTACAATCTCAGTAACCTTGGAAGTGGATCCTTCCCCAATTGAGCCTCCAAATGAGGATGTAATTATGGTTGACACCTTGACGTAGCCTTGTAGAGGACCCAGCTAAACTATGCCGGATTCCTAACCCACAGAAACTAAGATAGTATATGGTATTGTAAGCCACTGGGTTTGTGGTAATTTGTTATGTAGAAAGGAGGTTGTTATGTCCAAATGAGAGAAAAAATTTAATTTTAAGCTTCTTGGATACAGCAAGAATATTCTGGTAAAAATAACTGAAGGAGTTTTCAGAGAGGTTAGAAACTAGGATGATTTGTCTGTTCTTCCAGAGATTAAAATTTACTTTTAAGCTGAGTGAAATATGTTTTACATCATAGTTACTATAGGAATGACATAAGGTTTTTTTTTAATTAATTAATTTATGTATGTATTTATGTACGTATGGCTGTGTTGGGTCCTCGCTACTGCGTGTGGTCTTTCTCTGGTTGCGGTGAGTGGGGGCTACTCTTCGTTGTGGTGTGGGGGCTTCTCATTGCGGTGGCTTCTCTTGTTGCGGAGCACAGGCTCTAGGCATGCGGGCTCAGTAGTTGTGGCTTGTGGGCTTAGTTGCTCCGCGGCATGTGGGATCTTCCCGGACTAAGGCTCGAACGTGTGTCCCCTGCGTTGGCAGGCGGATTCTTAACCACTGCGCCACCATCAAAGTCGGATGACATAAGGTTTTGATTTAGCTACTGAAACTGTTGCCAGCTATTGTGTTCAAAGTACATGGCTCTTTGATGACCCTGTAAAAGTCTAAGGAAATTTTAATGTTCAGTAGAACAGGGGAAGGTCAGGTGTACCTTGGAGAAATTGGGAAAACTCAAAATGAGTAGAAATCGTATCCTCACTCATTCTTCCCCTGTTCCCTGTGTTGTGATTATTTTATAATTATTATTTAAACCAGGACATGGATGATATCATATTCACCTTTTTATTCCAGCCATCTAGCACATTATAGATGCTCAGTAAATGTTGAGCGACTGTCTAGGAATTCTCATCGTCTCTGGTGATCTCAAAAGGCAAATGGAAAGTTATAAATGAACTAATGAAATATTATGCAAAATTTGTATTTGGTAGTCTACTAGAGAAAGTCAGCAATGTGCCCAGCACTGTGTTATTATATAAGGTGTCCTGTCTTATTTATTCTTTATAATAATTTGATTGGCAGTTATATTAGTAATAGATAAAATAATGGTAAAGAGAATTGTATTATTTTCTTCATTTCACATTTAAGGAAATTGAGGTCTTAGAGGTTAAGAAGCTTGTACAAAATCATACAACTTAGTTTTATCTGATTCCGAAACCTTTTCTCTAAGTCACTTACTATTGTGGCAGAAGTAGAAAAATTCTCACCAGTTTTCATGATCAAAAATGTGTGTGTGTCATTTACGGCAGTGGGAGGGTGGCTGTGGATTAAGTATGCTTGGGATGGTAAGGGGGGCAGTGTGATGTGGGGGTTTTGATCCAAAAGTGCTTTAATTATGCCATGCTAATATGTTTGACATTTGTAAATATTTATTAAACATCTCTGCTGCTGTTTTTTTCTTTTTAAATTTCAGTGCAATAAAATTCTCTTTCTGGTGTACCGTTCTTAGGAGTTTGGACAGAGGCATACAATTGTGTAACTACCACCACCACCACAATCCAGATACAGATAATTCCATCACCCCCCAGAATTACCTTGTGCTATTACGCTCTAACCTCTTGCTGCTCTATCTATAATCCCTACAGTTTTGTCCTTCTGACAATGTTATATAAATGAAATCATATGGTATGGAACCTTTAAGTCTTGCTTCTTTCATTTATCATAATGCTTTTGAGATTCCATTTTGTTGAGTGTATTAGTAGTGACTCCAGTTACTTACATGTTGTATCATTAGATGCTGTCCCATCTGTGTCTGCAGAGCTGTTGTTTTTCTTTAATCTTTCCCTTTATTCTATGGGTTGGGTAATTTATTCTATGGGTTGGGTAGTTTTCAAGTTCCTTGATTGTTTTTTTGTTTTTTGGTCATTCCATCTGCTGTTGTGCCCATCTAATGGATTTTTCATTTTAGTTCTTTTCAGCTAGAGCTGAGTTTTCATTTTTTGTTTATCTATTGAGATTATCTATTGAGATTCCCTTTCTGCCACTCATTAAGACCATTTTCTTGTTTTATGCTTTGAATATACTTTCCTGTAATTGTTTAAGTATATTTATAATATGTGCTTTGAAGTCCTTATTTGCTAAATCCTACATCTGGACCTACTTGGAGTCAGTTTCCATTGACTGCCTTTTTACCATCTTGTTTCTTTGGATCTCGTAATTTTTGGTTGAAATTTTTGGTGTTCTTTTGAGGATTGTCAGGGTTTTTTTTTTAATGTATATTTTAAAAATTTATTTATTTATTTTTGACTGCATTGGGTCTTCTTACTGTGCACAGGCTTTCCCTAGTTGCAGCGAGCGGCGGGGGGGGGGTCTCTTCGTTGCGGCACGTGGGCTTCTCATTGTGGTGGCCTCTCTTGTTGCGGAGCACAGGCTCTAGGTGCGCGGGCTTCAGTAGTTGCGGCACACGGGCTCAGTAGTTGTGGCTTACGGGCTCTAGAGCGCAGGCTCAGTAGTTGTGGCACATGGGCTTAGTTGCTCTGCGGCATGTGGGATCTTCCCGGACCAGGTCTTCAACCTGTGTCCCCTGCATTGGCAGGAGGTTTCTTAACCACTGTGCCACCAGGGAAGCCCAGGGGGTTTCTGTTCTAGTGGACCATTAACTTGCCTGGACTCAATCTGCATACTTTGTTTCCTACACAGTATGAGACAGCTGATATCTGTGCTCAGTTCTTTTCTTCCAGCTACTTGTTTTTTTAGCTTGGTCTCCTGGGGAGTGGGGTAAGGGTTAGTGTTCTCTTGCACCTGTGTAGTTTGGTGGTCAGCCAAAAATTTGGGCAGAGATTATGCTCAGATTTTGGAGCTGATCTGCCTTGTGGTTCCTCTACTTCTGGGGATTCCCTCCTAGTATCTATTTTGTCTTTCTGTAGTGGTCTCTGCTCTCTGACATCCCAAGCCAGTAAGGGCTTCAGCTTTCTGCTGCTTGGGCTGTATGGTTGGGGAATACATTCAGTTTAAAAAGCATCAAACTCATAGATCTTACGCCCTGTAGCTTTCAATTCTTCTATAATCCACCATAGGGGCTACCTGGGGTCTCCCCCCATGCGTGTGTAATTTAACTGAGCAGAGTTTATGCTCAGATTTTTACACTTCTGTGGTTCTTTCATTCCCAGTATGTCTGCCTTAAATTTCCAGCTGCACTTCCAGCCCTGAATTATTTTCTCTACCACTTTGAGCTGTGTGGCTGCCTTCACCATATTTGTAGGGGGTCGGGAGGGCTCTCAGCATAAAAACTTCAAGCTGATCTCATGGTTGTGTACCCTTCCAGTTGGAGTTTTTCAAGAGTAACCTCTTTTGGGCTTCCCTGGTGGCGCAGCGGTTGAGAGTCTGCCTGCCGATGCAGGGGACGTGGGCTCGTGCCCCGGTCCGGGAAGATCCCACATGCTGCGGACTGGCTGGGCCTGTGAGCCATGGCCACTGAGCCTGCGCGTCCGGAGCCTGTGCTCCGCAACGGGAGAGGCCACAACAGTGAGAGGCCCGCGTACCGCCAAAAAAAAAAGAGTAAGCTCTTTTTTTACTACTGTATGCTTTGAGACACTTTCCAAAAAAATGCTATAAAACAATTAAAAATTTTTTTAATCCAAATTTAAATAATTGTTATCTGTATGAGGCTCACATGATCAATTCTCTCAGCTGCATTTGCAGGAGGTTCCTTTTCATCCCTCTGGTTCCTTTTAAAAGCTGCTTCCTCTTGTTCTTTTTCTTTCACAGTTATATCCATATCATGTATTTTGTGTCTTCAAGCTGGTACAGTCTCTCTTTTATGCCTATAAGGAGAGAAGCTCATCAAATGATCCCTCAAGTTTCTGGCCCTTCAGAAATTCTTCCTACATCTAGACCCCTAGCATTCAGGTGTTTGCTCTTTTAGTCTGCCAATCTCAAGCGATTCATTTGCCCTGGGGGGCTATCGCTGCTTTTGGTCTTTTCCATATAGGAAAGGTTACCTTAGGACATTTTGCTAGCTCAGGTGCCTTCTTGACTACCTCTTGGTCAGTCTTTCCCACTCCCACCTCTGGGTATTTGGCTTTCTATGCAGCTGAAGGCAGTCCTTGGTGTCTGGCCCTGGTATCACTATGTGATTCTGTTCTATTCACTTTTTTCCCTATCAGGTCTTTCTCTCCAGTAACCACCACACACTTTGTTTGCCAAGTTTGAGAGAGAAAAATAATTTCACTTATCAGAAAAGCTCTTGTGTAATGACGCTATTTAGAGTGAGATCTCAGTAGTTTGCACAAAGCCACAAGATGGCTGTGTTTAAAAGTGACATCTGGGGCTTCCCTGGTGGCGCAGTGGTTGAGAGTCCGCCTGCCGATGCAGGGGACACGGGTTCGTGCCCCTGTCCGGGAAGATCCCACATGCTGCGGAGCGGCTGGGCCCATGAGCCATGGCCGCTGAGCCTGCATGTCCGGAGCCTGTGCTCCGCAAAAAAAAAAAAAAGTGACATCTGTTGGCAATAAGGAGCAAATATATGAATTTCTGTGTACTTCACTTGCTACAGTATGGAAAGAACATGGGCTTTCAGTTAGACTGGGATTCTCATCTTAGCCCTAAGATTTCCTCATCTATGAAACAGGATAGTAATATTGGGTTGTTTTGAGCTTTAAATAGGAGAAAGTATGTAATTTTCCTAGCACATTGATAACAGGAAGGACAGCATAAATTGTCTCTGGATACTCTCCTGTTTTTTTTTTTTTTAAGCTCTTCTGTGGGTCATTGCCATTAATTAATAGTGCCTGGAAATAGTGTCCCTGGGAGTACTTACTTATGATACTGTAGTCTTGAAGATTCTGTCTCTTCCTACCCCCACCCCCCTCCTGTTTTAAAGGTAGTAATATCCAAGAGAAGGAGAAGCAATCGACGCACTCTTTCCCAATTGACTTTTGGCAGTTTCCTGAACGTATGTCTCTAGCCAATAGGCCCAATTGTTCCAGCCTCTGTATGGATTATTTCTAGATTATTTAGAATTTACATTACTTCTGTCATGCCTAAAAATATTAGTAATGAATTGTTACATATTGTCCAAGAACTTTGTTTCCAGTAGTCCAGAAATTATTTTTTGGTGATTACAAGATCCAAACCAGATCTTTAATTTGCCTAATATAAAGTAGACATTGGGGATCCAAGTGTCAGATTTTGAAGAACTTTTTATGGTATGGAGTTCAGATCAGGAAATGAAGAGCCATTAAAAGTTTTTAGAAAGATAATTCTGATTATAGCAGAGCTAATATGGAATCAAATGGGGTAAAGAGGTCAAGTAAGAGGCTTATTCTTAGCTGTTAAGGGTTTAAATGAAGACAGCAGCCTTATGATTGATAAGGAAGAGAAGGAGTCAAAAGAAAAATTTGAAGTTAGACTTGATGTTGGGAAAGGAGAGGTCAAGGATGACTTCAAGATTTTTGATTCATTGTATGTTATGTGTAAAACCTGGTGTTCTCAAGGGTTTGATCCTATTTCTTTGCTGTCTCCCTGGACCCAGCAGATGAAGATGGAATCCCAAAGAACACCCAGGATATGGGGTTGGAGGGTGGGGTAACAATGCAAGACTACCCAGGTAGGAGAGATACACGAGTAAGTGGTATAGAGCTGTTAGTGGAGTCTTTTCTCCCCATGCTAGGGTGAGTTTTTTTGAGCAGAAGAATGACATCCAGCTTGCTTTTAGCATGTGTAAATTTCTTGGCATGTTATATTAGCTGTTCAATAAGTACATGAATGAATGAATAAATGAGTGAGTGAGTGAAATAAGATTAATATAATGTCACTGAGTATGGCGTAGAGATTGGTTAAAATATAGAAGATCATTAGATGTTTCAAAATAGTATATAATGTGTGTCGTTTGCTTTTTATTTGTTTGTAGTTAAATCTGTAGCATTTAAAAATGTGCTAGCATGTGTAGGCAAACACAGGCATATTTTTTCCAGCTACCTTAACTTGAATTTCACTTCTTTTTTGTTTGTACCCTTGCTATTGGGAGTGAGGAGTGGGGTGAAATCCTTCACATGGTGATACTCAAATTTTATTGACAAGTGAAATGTAAACATGATTTTCCAGTTGACTTTTTCGATAGCCTTCATCTGAACATTCTTTACTTTCTTGTGGCTGGCTATAATGTACATGTTGTTAATTTCAGTAGGATTGATTAGGAATTCATACTGATATTTCCCAGCTACTAGATATGTGCCACCCACTGTAAAATAGTGGAAAATATGAATTGGAATTTACCTTATTCATTCCTTGTGGTTGTATTTTTTTAGTCACTGTCTCCCATGGTTTAGGATTATTCTTTACTCAGTGGTCTTCTGTGGGTTTCCCGAAGGGTGTGTCTTACAGTTAAGGGTTAGGAGCTAATGTGCCCTTTAAGGAAATGCTAATGCCTGAAATAGCTTATTGGAAGACCTATCCGGTAAGGAGAAAATGCTCTAAATCTCATTCTACATAACCTGCTAAGCCTCTACATCTTTCATTTCCCTCCTTATCAGTTTTCCCTACTATTCTTTTTTACCTTTTTGGTCTCTCTTGGTCTGTGACTATTTTTTCCTAACTGACTTCCTGCTTTGTCTCTCTGATTTATTCTTTTTCACCCTTCTCTTCTGCCTCATCTTTTCAAGACAGATAACTAGCTATAATACCAAATTGAAGTTTTAAAGTGTTTCTTATTTAGTAAATACATTTTTATTTTTCTAATTAAATGAAATTGAGATTTTATTTGTTTTCATAACAATTTGTGGTTTTTATGTTCATTTAACATCTGACTGATTTTTAATCAGTCATTCAGCGATCCTTCAGGAAAGGTTTCCTTTTCCAGGAGTATTCAGCAAATAAACTGCATCATTTGCTAAGGAATTTGAATTAGCCATTGTACAGTTCTCCTCCTTCCCCCTTTATTATTTTTATTTCACTCTTTGAGCTACTTATTTACATATTTATTATATTAAAATGTTAATTTATTATTAGATTTTTCAGTTGTTTTTGGAAAGAAAGTACTAAGTTAACTATTAAGAAAAAAATTCTAAAGTAGCAAAATAGTTTCTCTAAAATAAAAGTGTTTCTTTTAATGAGCTCTGAGATAGACTCACAATTTTCATGAGTTTATCTTTGGCATTTTTTGGTGAAATTGTACTGGCATAATCTATACAATTCAGTGAGGTACAGTATTTTCTCAATTCTGGATTCCCTTTGACTTTTTTTTTGGATGGAGAATGTAGGCATCCATCCCATTACCTCTCATCCCTTTGACTTTAATGCATAAATCCCTCCTCACTTCCCTCTATCAAATCTGGCTTGGAAAAGTATATACAAAGCATACAGAAGTGAGTGTCAGGAAACCTGGGTTCTAATTCAGTTTACATAACTGTTCAAATTGTTTAACCTCATTTGTTTTTTCTTTTGGTGTTTGCAATCTCTAAAAGTCAAATCTGACCTACTATTTCTAAACAGAATACTCCAGTCTGAGCATTTTTCAAGATCAAGACTTCATGCTATATAGTAATAAATTCTCATTGTTCTTTATAATCCTGCTGTTGACCAACATTGTGACCTTTGGCAAAGTTACTAACCTTCTCAGACTGTTTTCTGTTCTGTATATGAGGAGTATAATACCTACCTTGTAAGTTGATTGTGAAGATTAAATTGGGTAGTGAATATACTTTAAAGTGCTTAGTTCAGGTATTTCGTAAAGCTGTTGTTAAGTGAGTTCTATAATTTTACAGGACTGTCGTAGAACTAACAGTCATAAGCCTCACATATGAAAAGGCATAAAATACATGAATCATATTGATAAAATGTTTTTTGATAATTGCACTGTAAGGAAACATCAGGATGTTTGCATACTTTTAGTTTTGAACAAATATTAAATTTCTATTCATGGTCTTTAACTTGGTTAAAGAAATAACAACATTGTTATCTGGTCTTACTAGATGCTTTGTTAAGTATCTTAAAATTTTAGTGATTAAGAAATGTGTTCCAAATGAAATTTTGTCTGAAAGAATCATTCTGTGGAGTTGTTTTTGTCTCTTTTGGTTCTGTATTGATGTTTGGAAACATGAGGTACCCAAATGTCAATAAGTATGTTTACTAAATACAAATAGCACATTATTAAAATGTTGTATAGGAGTAACAAATTTAATCGAATAATCAAATGAAAAGTACCTAAAAAGGCTTTTGGTGTTTATTTTAATCTGATTTGTGGCATTTTGTGTGTCTGATGTTTTATAATCCTGTTCATCACTTTAAAAAATGTCACAGTAATGTCAGAAAGGATACAAAATTCTGTGACTTACTCTGCATGGAATAGATTTAAAGGTCAACACTACTCTTTTATGTAGGTTATGGGTGCTTCATATGTGCTTTCAGAGCAGTAGTGTGAGGAAGCTTGAAGTGGGATGGCAGGACGGCCTCATCCTTATGACAGTAACTCCAGTGATCCAGAGAATTGGGATCGGAAATTGCATAGTAGACCTCGTAAACTTTATAAACATTCAAGGTAGGTAGAAAGTATGTATTTCACATGTCAAAGCTCTGCTAAAACTGATTTTTATGAAGAATCAAACTGCATTTGGTGTGGCCAAGTACTGTCAGGATGGGAGCCGGTTTACAAAATATATGAATGTTTGCATTTCTCCTTAAATAACTTTGAGGGAAACAGTTTTTCATTTTGATTTTCTTATATTTGTATTTATATGAATTTTAATTTCTGTTTCTAAATAATGCTAAAATATCCTTAGTTGACCCCATGAATAAATGCTATAGTTAATTAAACTGGAAAGTCTGGCAAATCAGGTTAACTCTTTGTATTTAAAACTCTCTAATACGAATTTATTTTGTGCTCTAAATACATTGTGTATGATAATTTATAGGCTTTTGTCAGTCTGTGCCTCTGTACATTTTTAACTATGTGAAATTATGTTGTGTTATCATTGTGATCCTAATAGTAAAATCAGTCCATCAGTGACTTGCCTGGTTCATTTAAAGTTTGCTGCATTAAATGAAATTCAGTTGAAAAGTTTCAGCCCATTTATACATTATTTTTAAAGCTTTCATTTTGTGCTATGTGACTTATGGGGAACACCTCGTTTAGAACACTTTATGATCTGATATTTTAAGGTGTTGACACCTCATAAACCTCACATAATGTGGGTATGTAAGCATGTTTTCATAGAGAGTTGTGCTTTGTGAACATTTACTTAGGGGATATTATTGAACGTTTAACTTACTTGAATGTAAAATTCTCCTGATCACTGATAACTAATACCAGCTTTATTGAAAAATAATGAAAACATGCCGTGATACTGAAATCCTTTTTGTAATTTTAAAGAAATGATTCAGCTACTTTTATTAAGTTATATACATGGCTAGAAAATATGAGTGACTAGTACTATTTAAGTCTCCTGACAAGATGTGTACCTTTATTGTGGACTTTTAATGTGGTGAGGTCTAAAATGAAGACGTTGAGTTGACTTTATTTATTTATAAGTACACACCAGTGGTGTGTTTTTTGGTTTGTTTTTTTTGGTGTGTTTGTGTGTGTGTGTGTGTGTCCTTCAATTGGTGCTCTAGTTCTTTTTCTCCATCCTGTTTTACATGGATATTTATTTTGTCTTTGAGATTAAAGAGATATTGGTTTTATCTCATTAAATATGGGGCTTTATTTATATCTGATGTTATATACATTTTTTCAGGTGAATTATATCTTATCCTTGCTAGTTCTTAATATTTTTCTACTGATGTACAAGACTTTGTTGTATATGAAGTCGTGACAAGGTGAAAATAAACTATTGTTTGCTTTATAAAAGCTGTGGGCATACAATGGGAAATGTTTATTAAAAAACAGTACTTTTAGAATTACTGTTATTTTACTTCAGTAAAAACAGTTATCATAGCTCTTCTTGATTTCTATAGCATCAGTATCTTTTTGGTGCTCTTTTTAAAAAAGATTGCAGTAGTATTGGTTGTTTAAGTGAAAAATATTAGAGAAGTAAATGAATACCAATGTATTGATTTTTTTTTTTTTTTTTTTTTAATGGAAAGACCGTGAAATCCTTTGACCTTATCTTAACCTCATTCATGGAGAAACTTCCCAAGGGAAAACAGTTTACTTTTTGGGACCTCTTGTTCCTATGAACTTACAAACATGTAACTTCAGATGCTTTAAAAATATATTCAATTTGACTTTTTTAAAATGGTACCTTTTGAATTAATAGTAAATTAATTGAGCAGAATTAAAAACTAACAGCAGCAAGTATTCTTGAGAACCTGTGCTCATTTCAGGAGAGATTAAGTAGTTCGTCAGGGTACCATCATGGAATGCTTTAATATCCACGTATGGAACAATTAGAGGACAATAGAGCACTAAACTGTGGTAGTGAGTTGCAGTAAAATAAGAGTTCAGAGAAGGAATCAGTGTCAGTCTGAACAGGTGAAAATGAGACTTGAACTAATCCTTGGATGGTTAGGTAGATGGAGGGCATTCCTGCCAGGGACCTTCTGGAGATTACCTTGACTGGATCTAAAGGTAGAGCTCTGTGAATAGTATTAGTCCCCATTTAACAGATGAAAAAAATGAGGTTAATAAACTTGCCCAAGGCCATCCAACTTATAAATGACAAAGCTAGAATTTATAAACAAGCTTCTTTTTATTTTTTAAATTTTTGAATAACTTATTGTGATACATTTAAAATACATATACAGTAGAGAGAACAGGTATAATGAACCCCTATGTATCCGTTCCCCAGCTTCAAGTTATCAACTCATGGCTGATTTTGTTTCATCTATACTTCTGCCTACTCGCATCCTTTTTCTGAATCTTGTGTATTTTATTTAGGGATGTTTGAGTAGAAGGAAGCCAGATTAAACACTGGCTTAACTTAGGGGTTTATTTTTCTTGTACACAAAAAGGCTTCAGTATATTAGGGTCAAAGGTCTTTGATTTTTCTTGGTGTTTCCTCACAATCACAAGATGGCTTACCATAGTTCCAACTGTCATGTCCACCTTCCAGACAAGGAGGAGGAGGAGGAAGGGAGACGGGGACGATGGGAAAGAGGTTTCATTTATATCAGGAAATTAAATTTCTCAGAAATTTCCAGCGGGATTCTGCTTATATCAATAAATCATTGTCTAGAACTGTGTCATATGGTCATCTCTGGATTATGGAGACTGAGAAATATAAGTGCTCCCGTTGCCACCTCAAACAGAATTGGGGATTTAAATTTACAAAAACTAAATGTGTCAGTCTGTTAAGACTGCTATAACAGAATACCATGGACTGAGTGGCTGTATTATAAACAATAGAAGTTTACTTCACATGGTTCTGGAGGCTGGGAAGTCCAAAATCAAGGCACTGGCACATTTGGTATCTGGTAAGGGCTTGCTTCCTGCTTCAGACACCCCTCTTTTTGCTGTGTCCTCACATGGTAGAAGGGACTAGGGATCTTTCTGGGATCTCTTTTATAAAGGTATTAGTCCCATTCATGAAGGCTCTGCCCTCATGAGCTAATCACCTCCCCTCCATATACCATCACGTTGGGGGAATACATATCAACAGATGAATTTTGAAAATAAAAACATTCAGCCTTTAGCAATAAAGAAATAAGCATACTTTATTGGTTCAGTTTTTGAGGATTTTCAAAAAAGTTATTTAAATTTGCTTTTTGTTCTGTTCACATATTGGAATAGCCTGCTTTCTAAAATGTTTTTCCTTTGATTTTTTCCCCCTTTACCTTTCCTTATTAGCAAGGATAAAAATAAATTTCTTAAATTATAAAGGTAACAATAATAACTACTATATACATGTACTTACCTTGGAGGTTTGAGGGTTTGGTGGGCATTGCGTTATGGTTTCTCTTTTACCTAATACAACTTTAAGGTACTTTCTTTTCTGATGTTTCTTTGAATGTAGACTTAATAGGTATAACACTGATATAAAAGACAAGGCAGGGAAACTGATCTCAGGGTGCCTGCGATTCCTCTGCAAGTGCATACAAATGAATTAGATAGCTGAAAAATTACTGAACTTTATTTCTTTCTGCCTAGTAGTTGTATAGTTAATACTTATATTGAGGGGTTTGGTAGCTTGCTGAGAGGTTAAAGATCATTTCAGTTGAAGTTTATTTGGCTTGAGTTATGACAACTTTCTTTAAATTAGGAGAGTTTTTGCTATTTAAAAAGGAAAAAGAAAGAGCACCTTTTCTGTGTAACTGATGTTAAAACGCCCTAGAGTGACAATATGCTAAAAGCTCTTGCATATTTGAATTGGGTCGAATACAACTATTTAAAACTCAGATCTGCAGTCTGCTCAGGTTACTAAAGACAAATGCATCATACGTTCAATATCAGACTTTGCCGCAAGGGGTTCATTCTCACATAGAAGTACGCATGCTCCTTTCTTCTGAGACTGCACGAAGATTGAGCTTTCCATTTTCCTTTTTAAGTCACTCTTTAGTCCTAGCAGCAGTTTAGAAATGGAAAAGTTTGGTTGCTTTAAAGAGTAGTTCCTTAGTGGGTTCTTAAAGTACAGATAATATTTTCTCTTCAGTTCTAAAGAGAAGTTTTACTGCCCAGAATAGGTACACAATAAAATATTGAAAGGAAAAAAGAAAGTTAGCTGCATCCTAGTTTTCTAAAACCTGGCAAGCTGGCAGAGCTAGAATTAGCTTTACAGATGGCATTTGGCAACATATCTACATATCACTAAGCCCTCATCTCCTGAGTTTTCTTCATCCTGTCTATCAGTTACAATATCCAATCACTGCACAAAGATGGAGAAGTGGGACGATCACAGCTCACACGATGCTGTTTGGTTAGAAACGTCAGTGCTGCACAACCCACGGCTGAGTCAGTGTCTGTGAGAAAATAAACTGAATTAATATATAGCGGGGGTTGTATCTCTGAACATTTAAAGCCTAAATAACCTCAATAGCATTATTACACAGTAGAGGGAGGAAAGCTAAAGGAAGTCTGTAGACAGGTGAGGTAGGGTGACTGGGAAATTTTCTCATTGTTCAGAGGAATTCTGAAGATGATGGAAATATCAGACGTGCTAAAGTTTCCTAGTAATGCCCAAGGATGCTGACCTGGCTTTCAGTGCTGCATTGTTTGAAAAAGCAGAGTCCCTTTATACTCTGATTTCAAAATTTTTTTCTTGTTTTTGTGTGTCTGCCTTGGCATATACTAAAGTAAGGTGTGTATTCATTTATTACATGATAATGCTGGCTTATAATTCTATACATATATGAGAGAGGTTGAGAGAGATATGTTTAGCCTTTGTTTCATTATGATCATTTATGTTTCTGAATGTTAAAGATCATATGTCTTGATTGTCAGTTTAATGGCAAGTTATTTAAAATAAATGTGTTTTTATTGTTTCTATGGGTTTGAGGCTTTGTTTTTTATTTCATTTAAAGTCTTAGTAGAATCTTTATGTAATTGAGAATGCATTATGTTTGATATTGTTTCTTATGAATATCATAAAATTTATTTAAGGAAAAACTAATTTTGAAATAATATTTTTGATATATTTGAAAATAAAATTCAAGATAGAGAAATGAAATAATTTCCTAAAGAAGAAGGTGAATGTATTTTTACTTTTGGATGAATTAAGGATTAGTTAAATCACTATATATATTTTACAGAACTGAATGTATTTGAATGATAAAGTTTTAACTGGTTAAGATGACTTTTTTCCTAGTTTTTTGGAACACAGGCTCTGAATAGATGATCTAGATACTGCCACTGAAATAGAGAGTAAATCAGATAAGTTTTTGGATTGTTGCAACTTGATTTTCAACCAGAAAATGTTTCTAAATGAAGATAATTGTTCTTGCTATGAGATTTTAAGTCTTGACTGGTAACAGTGCTTACTTTATTAGGAAATTTTGGCACAATTTTAAATAATTTGACTAATGGCTTTTTTCTTTTGTCTTCATTATCCCTATCCTACTGAGCCTTCATTTGGTAGGGATTTGGGAGGATATACAACATTTTAAAATTATTTTAAATGTTATTAAGTAGTTTATAACATTCTTTTCCTTGAAATGTCAGGAAGTTCTTGTGATTTCCCTCATTTTATTTCTAAAAGTTTGAATGTTCATCTTGATGGTTATCATAACTTATTTGTATAGATAGGCTAACTGGTGGTATCTTATTTTGGCTTTTTTTTTCCCCCCTGGTTTTGTGTCCAGAAATGTTTTTCTAAGCTTGCTTTAGTAATAGAGTTATAAAAGCAGAAATCTCACGCTAGACTTATACTTTATAGAATATTTTTTTCTCTGGTTCGGCTTATTTTTAAAAAAATAATGCCTGTGTTATTATAAGAGTAATACATATTCATTACATAAATTTGATAGATACAGAAGAGCACATAGAATAAAATTAAAATGTTCTACCATCAAAAGAAAAACTTTAAATATTTTCACGTATAACCTTTTTTCCCTGTGTATATATAAAAATGTAAATTCACACATAAACACTTAAAAATGATTTTGGGATATTACTGTATACACTGTTATATAACCCATCTCTTGTTGTTTTCTTTTTCTTTTTTAATAAAAAGCAAACTTAATCATGAACGTTCCCTTTGTCATGAAAGTCTTCTATAGCATAATTCTTGAGAACTGCACAGTGTTTTATGTATATATATTTTGTAATTTATTTCACCAATCTGAGTTTTTCTGATTCGTGATCAGAGAAAATATCAGCTTGATTCCACAGCATAGATTTCTCTAAAAAGGAAGAATGTCTTAAGGAGTTAAGTAAAAAATACAATTTTGATACTTTTCAGAAGGAAAAAGATTCTCAGTGTGATTATACAATGAACTCTTTAAAGATATGCACACTACTTTTAAAACAAAGGAGATAAGATTGCCATAACAAAGTATAGAAAATCTTCTTAAAAATCAGGGAAACAGAGCTCAGACAAGCTGAGACTTTTAAGAAATGCAAAGGCCAACCAAAAGGGTTTCTTATATTACATTTTAAGAAGGAAATCAGTGAACGTGTAATAATAATATATGGCAATGAGGTAAGAAAAAAATTCCTCAAGTCTTATTTAGGAGCTTCTTTGTCAGAGAGGAAAAGCAAACCACCACCACCATCAATAATAATAGCAAAGCAAACATTTCTAGTAAGGACAGAAAACCAACATGAATATAGAGATAAGTAATGCCTCTAGCTAAATGAATTATCTTCTGGAACATCTTACAATTAAGGAACTGACTGTAAAATCTTAAAATTATTTATATTATTTGTAGTCTTTAAAGGTTTTAGGAGAATACAAGAAGTACTAAAAGATGAGGGGTTCTAGGCCTGGTTTTGAAAAAGACAGAAGATTTTAGAGCAAAAAATGAAGGATAGTTTATGACTGACTTGAAGGAAAAAAACAGGTTAAAGATGATCCAGAATGGGTTTGCTAAAAATAGATTGTCAGAACAACTTTGATTTTTCTCTGATGCAGTTGGTAGCCTAGTAGCAATAGGTATTTGGACTTAAACTTAGGTTTTGGTAAAAAAAATTTTTTATATCCTTGGGTGAAGGAAAAATGAGTTAGCCACTAGTTGATTGTTTTAATTAATCAACACAGTTTTCATTTTGAAGGATCCTCTCCAAAGGTTTTTGATCTTGGAAGGTGGCTTTGTTCTTTGCTTTTGTCTTATTGCTCAAATGGAGAAGGCAAATTATCAAATTTATAGGTGACAGTGAAGAAAGAAAGATCGTAAATAAAGCACTAAATGATCCATAGTGATCTCCAAGTCTGGATTGTTGGACTAAATTTAAATGAACTTTTGAGGCATATACATAAGGCCTGAAAAACACTAATATACACTAAGTTAGCATGGCCTTATATATAGCATCACATTTGGAAAAGACTTGAGGGTAGTTCTTGGCAGTAAACTTGATATGAAACAAAAGTACAGTATGGCTGCCATCATCCCATCTTCTCCCCTACCAGCCGCCCCCCCCCCCTCCGCCACCGCCTTAGAAACCATCTTAACGAATGGAAAGGAAGGTTAGAGCCACTTCAGTACACCAAAGTGTTGTCTTTACTTCTTTGTATATTCAGAAGGAAGGATGTGAAGAAATTGGAAGCCTTGTCAGCTTAGGTAACTAAAAATTTAGAGGTCTTGGGGACATCTCTGGTAGATGTTAAGGAATCTCACAATAAGAGCTGTCTTCAAATATGTGAAGAATTATCATTTGGATAAGAAACGACTGAAGTTTGAGTCAGACTTGTTTAAGGTTAAAAGCATGAGCTGCAAAATTGTATTCCTTTGGTCACATCTCAGACCTGCCACTTTCTTAGCTACATGATTTTAGGCAGGTTTTTAGCCTCTAAGCTTTCATTTTCTCAACTGTAAAATGGGTATGGTTTTGAGTATTTAATGAAAATATGTGTAAAGTGTTCAGTATTGTGCCTGGCATATACTAAATGCTGAAATGTTAGCATTGTTATTGTTGTTGTAGCAGATAGAATTAAGACAGTGGTTCTCAACCAGAGAGGTGATATTACCCCTCATTGAGCATTTAGCAATGGCTGAGGACATTTTTGGCTGTTACAACTAGAAGGAATACTAATAGCATCTAGTGGGTGGAGGCTACTGGGTGGGGGCCAGGAATGTCAAAATGATGACTCTGTCCTCTTTACCTTGTTTTATTTTTCTGCATAGCACTTATCAGCATATGATATTTAATATATTTATTTATATATGTTCTATGTTTTTCTACACTAGGATGTATTAATTTTAAGGGCAGAGGCTTTCTCGGTTATATCCACCAGGGCTAGAATAATAAGTAGCATATAATAGGTGTTCAGTGACTATTTGGTAGAGTGACTGCATGATAAAGCTAAAAACATTGCTAGAGAAGAGGATAAGAATACTTTTAGTTATTATAGGGTATAGTTGTCATTGTGTGTTGCAAGCACCTAATACTTATTGATGAATTAAAACCACAGTAGTTTTTAGAAGTAAAAAAGTTAGCAATATAACATTTAGATATTATAACTCCTATTCAGAGACTCCTCAGTTTGGAGAGGTTCTTTCCTAGCAACATCTTCCTTTATTAAAGTTCAAAATTGAGAAACAAGGTAATGGACATTTAAAAAACGCAGAAGAAACCTCCAGCTCCTTTGCTGTCTGCATGAAAGTAATTTTTGTCAGTTAGGAAAACCTTTACCTTGATAGTAAAATGTTAAAAGTTTGGCCATTAAGGGTTCCTTTTCTGTCAGAATTTTTAGTATCTAGGTCTTCATTTGACTTCAAAGAAAAGATGCTCTAAGTAGTCATACAACAGTATATCAAACTCCCTTGCTGTTGCTACTGCTTCTGCCTTACTAGAGTTGCTGATATATCTGACAATGGGGTTTTAGGAAGAAGAGGAAGACTAATATTAAAACTATTCTTGAGCTATATTTCTTGTCTTTTTGTGGGGAAATCTGGGACTTAAGTATCATTTAAACTATTTCTATGGAAAATATGCATCAACATACTTACAGATGACCTTTGAGTAGCCCATTCCTCAGTTGAGAACTGCCCTTTCAGTGATTAGCCTTTGTTTCTTGGGAAACTGATCATAAATTAAGAACTAAAGCTTATAGAAAAGGCAAATTGACAAAAAAGGGGAAAGAAGGGAGAGAAATTTGCATTAAATATGTTGAAAATAGATTTAAAAGTTTAATTGCATTTCTTATATCATCACAGTTACTGACACTTAACATGAGGATCAGCAAACGTTTTCTATAAAAGGCTGGATAGTAAATATTTTTGGCCGTATGGACTACATAGTCTGTCACAACTCCTCAGTTTTGCCCTTATGGAGTGAAAGCAGCCATAAGCAATATGTAAATGAATGGGTGTGGTGTTCTAATAAAACTTTATTTACAAAATGAGGCAATGGGTTGAATTTGGCTTTGTTTGCCAACTCTTGACCTAACACATTAAAAATACTTGTAGGGCTTCCCTGGTGGCGCAGTGGTTGAGAGTCCGCCTGCCGATGCAGGGGACATGGGTTCGTGCCCCTGTCCGGGAAGATCCCACATGCCGCAGAGCGGCTGGGCCTGTGAGCCGTGGCCGCTGAGCCTGTGCGTCCGGAGCCTGTGCTCCGCAACGCTAGAGGCTGCAACAGTGAGAGGCCCGCTGTACCGCAAAAAAAAAAAAAAAAAAAAAAAATTGTAAAAATCCCAATTAATGTAAATTAATTCTTAAAATATATTAATATAAAATCATTTAAAAGGTTTAGTTAAAAAATCTAAAACATAATATAGACTATAGTAATAGAAATGGCTTATTTTTCCCCAAAGTAATATTGCTTCTTTAATAAGGACAGACTAATTTAAAAAATGGATGCATGTAATCTGAAATTTACAAAGATGCTTACCTTGTCCTTAAGGAAAGATGCATTTGGGGGACTTCCCTGGTGGTCTGGTGGGTAAGACTCCGAGCTTGCAAGGCAGGGGGCCTGGGTTCGATCCCTGGTCCAGGAACTAGATCCCGCATGCATGCAGCAACTAAGAAGCCTATGTGTCACAACTAAGACCTGGCGCAGACAAAATAAATAAATAATTTTAAAAAAAGAAAAGAAAAAGACACACTAAATAGCCCCCATCACCAGGCCGCTAGCCTTAAAAAAGAAAAAATGTGTTTTTAAAAGCTTGATTAAGTGTTTAAAACACCTTGTAAACTGTAATGCTTCATATCTATATCTCTGTAGCCACAAAGACACACACGGAAGTATTTGACAAGGAATAAACAATTGTCACAGGAAATGCTTAGATGTTATGTATATCCTAAAACTTAAGCTAAATTCAACAAACATTAATAAGACGTACCAGGTTATGATGTTAGTTGCTGGAAGTGTTTAAAGATAAATCCTTAAAGCAGGAAAGTAATATAAGGTTGTACCCTGTGTATACTACACAAGGGTGCCATATATAAGTGAGTACTACTCACTTTGTAGATATTTTAGTTTTATGTATTTGTTACAACAATTTTCTGTTAGCAGCAGCGCTTGTAAATATCATTTATTTCTGGAAATTTTTCATGTATTATTTCTTTGATAACTTACTCCCCTCTGTTTTCTCTGTTCTCTCTGGAACATACCAGTATACATTTGAATGGTGACCTCCTTCCTCTAATTTTCTCGTCCTTTCAGTCTCATTTTTCATTTCTTTTTCTTTTATTCCCAGTTTTTTCTTTCAACCCTTCTAGTAACCTTTTAAAATTTCTGCTCGTGTTTGAATTTCTAAGAATTCTTTTTCATTCTCTAATTAAAAAAAAAAATTCCCGTCCTTGTTTTATGGATTTTTAAATAGCACTGAGTTTATTGATTACAGTTTTGCTTTTTCTTCCTGTCTCTACATTGTTTATTGCCTTTTTTGTTATGTTTATTAAACTTATTGTGAAATAGTTTTTGATTTATAAGAAATTAAAAGAAAATTGTACAGTGAGTTCCTGGGTACTCTTCACCCAGCTTCCCTCAATAATAACATCTCACATAAGTGTATCAAACTAGGAAAATGACATTGATACAGTACTATAAGTGACTATAGATATCAGTTTTTATACGTGCTTTTTCTGGTATATATTCTGTGATAGTTTATCACATATAGATTTGCGTAACTACCACCACAATCAGGATATAAAACTTTTGCATCACCACAGAGAAACTCCTGCATGCTACCCCTTTAGAGTCATACCCATTCCCCATCCCTAACCTCTGACAACCCCTGATTTGTTCTCCATCACTGTAATTTTGCCATTTTGAGAATGATATATAGATGAAGTCAGATAGGATGTAAACTTTGGGGTTTGGGTTTTTCATTCAGCATAATGCCTTTGAGATCTATCGCATTGTTGAACATGTCAGTAGTTTGTTCTTATTTAATTTCTGAGTACTATTCCATTGTATGTATGTACAACAGTTTATCCATTCAGAGAGAGGCATGGTTTTGTTATAAACTTTGCAATAATTGTTGGATTTAAAAAATTCTATATATATTACTTTAGTTTTATTACTCTCAACCCCCATAGGAGTCCGTAGTTTCACTGAACAAAATGATAGACACCCTAAAATTTCTCTTTAATTCTTAGGAACCTGTCTACCTTTGGAAGCTGTTCATGTATTTAGAATATTTAAACAAATTAGGTGGCAAAGTCACATGTGGAAATTCATGCAGAATTAATATTCTAAAGTTTGATATAAATAGATACTTGCTTCTGAGAGTCACTATTTTAGTAAGATTTTTAAACTTTTGGAGAGACTTTTTGCGTATTGATTTATCAATACTTTATGCTTCAAAGCATGATTCTTCTTTTTGTAGAATTATTTTTTTTTTATACAGCAGGCTCTTATTAGTTATCCATTTTATACATATTAGTGTATATATGTCAATGCCAATCTCCCAATTCATCACACCACCACCACCACCACCACCCAGTGCCACTTTCCCCCCTTGGTGTCCGTACGTTTGTTCTCTACATCTGTGTCTCTATTTCTGCCCTGCAAACTGGTTTGTCTGTACCATTTTTCTAGATTCCACATATATGCGTTAATATGATATTTGTTTTTCTCTTTCTGACTTGCTTCACTCTGTATAACAGTCTCTAGATCCATCCACGTCTCTACAAATGACCCAGTTTCATTCCTGTTTATGGCTGAGTAATACTCCATTGAATATATGTACCACATCTTCTTTATCCACTCATCTGTCGATGGGCATTTAGGTTGCTTCCATGACCTGGCTATTGTAAATAGTGGTGCAGTGAACGTTGGGGTGCATGTGTCTTTTTGAATTATGGTTTTGTCTGGGTATATGCCCAGTGGTGGGATTGCTGGGTCATATGGTAATTCTATTTTTAGTTTTTTAAGGAACCTCCATACTGTTTTCCATAGTGGCTGTATCAGTTTACATTCCCACCAACAGTGCAGGAGGGTTCCCTTTTCTGCACATCCTCTCCAGCATTTGTTATTTGTAGATTTTCTGATGATGCCCATTCTAACTGGTGTGAGGTGATACCTCATTGTAGTTTTGATTTGCATTTCTCTAATAATTGTGATGTTGAGCAGCTTTTCATGTGCTTCTTGGCCATCTGTATGTCTTCTTTGGAGAAATGTCTATTTAGGTCTTCTGCCCATTTTTTGATTGGGTTGTTTTTTTAATATTGAGCTGCATGAGCTGTTTATATATTTTGGAGATTAATCCTTTGTCTGTTGATTCGTTTGCGAATATTTCTCCCATTCTGAGGGTTGTCTTTTCATCTTGTTTGTAGTTTCCTTTGCTGTGCAGAAGCTCTGAAGTTTCATTAGGTCCCATTTGTTTATTTTTGTTTTTATTTCCATTACTCTAGGAGGTGGATCAAAAAAGATCTTGCTGTGATTTATGTCAAAGAGTGTTCTTCCTATGTTTTCCTCTAAGAGTTTTATAGTGTCTGGTCTTACGTTTAGGTCTCTAATCCATTTTGAGTTTATTTTTGTGTATGGTGTTAGGGAGTGTTCTAATTTCATTCTTTTACTTGTAGCTGTCTAGTTTTCCCAGCACCACTTATTGAAGAGACTGTCTTTTCTCCATTGTGTATCCTTGCCTCCTTTGTCATAGATTAGTTGACCGTAGGTGCGTGGGTTTATCTCTGGGCTTTCTGTACAGTTCCACTGATCTATTTTTGTTTTTGTGCCAGTACCATACTGTCTTGATTACTGTAGCTTTGTGGTATAGTCTGAAGTCAGGGAGCCTGATTCTTCAAGCTCCATTTTTTCCCCTAAAGACTGCTTTGGCTATTCGGGGTCTTTTGTGTCTCCATACTAATTTTAAGATTTTTTGTTCTAGTTCTGTAAAAAATGCCATTGGTAATTTGATAGGGATTGCATTGAGTCTGTAGATTGCTTTGGGTAGTATAGTCATTTTCACAGTATTGATTCTTCCAATGCAAGAACATGGTATATCTCTCCATCTGTTGGTATCATCTTTAATTTCTTTCATCAGGGTCTTTTAGTTTTCTGCATACAGGTCTTCTGTCTCCCTAGGTATGTTTATTCCTAGGTATTTTATTCTTTTTGTTGCAGTGGTAAATGGGAGTGTTTCCTTAAATTCTCTTTCAGATTTTTCATCATTAGTGTATAGGAATGCAAGAGATTTCTGTGCATTAACTTTATATCCTGCAACTTTACCAAATTCATAGATTAGCTCCATTAGTTTTCTGGTGGAATCTTTAGGATTCTCTATGTATAGTATCATGTCATCTGCAAACAGTGACAGTTTTACTTCTTCTTTTCCAATTTGTATTCCTTTTATTTCTTTTTCTTCTCTGATTGCCGTGGCTAGGACTTCCAAAGCTGTATTGAATAATAGTGGTGAGAATGGTCATCCTTGTCTTGTTCCTGATCTTAGAGGAAATGGTTTCAGTTTTTCACCCTTTAGAATGATGTTTGCTGTGGGTTTGTCATATATGGCCTTTATTATGTTGAGGTAGGTTCCCTCGATGCCCACTTTCTACAGTTTTTATCATAAATGGGTGTTGAATTTTGTCAGAAGCTTTTTCTGCATCTATTGAGATGATCATATTGTTTTTATTTTTCAATTTGTTAATATGGTGTATCACATTGATTGATTTGCGTATATTGAAGAATCCTTGCATCCCTGGGATAAATCCCACTTGATCATGGTGTATGATCCTTTTAATGTGTTGTTGCATTCTGTTTGCTAGTATTTTGTTGAGGATTTTTGCATCTATATTCATCAGTGATATTGGTCTGTAATTTTCTTTTTTTGTAGTATCTTTGTCTGGTTTTGGTGTCAGGGTGATGGTGGCTTCATAGAATGAGTTTGGGAGTATTCCTTCCTCTGCAATTTTTTGGAAGAGTTTGAGAAGGATGGGTGTTAGCTCTTCTCTAAATGTTTGATAGAATTCACCTGTGAAGCCATCTGGTCCTGGACTTTTGTTTGTTGGAAGATTTTTAATCACAGTTTCATTACTTGTGATTGGTCTGTTCATATTTTCCGTTTCTTCCTGGTTTTGTCTTGGAAGGTTATACCTTTCTAAGAATTTGTCTATTTCTTCCAGGTTGTCCATTTTATTGGCATAGAGTTGCTTGTAGTAGTCTCTTAGGATGCTTTGTATTTCTGTGGTATCTGTTGTAACTTCTCCTTTTTCATTTCCAATTTTATTGATTTGAGTCCTCCCTCTTTTTCTTGATGAGTCTGGCTAATGGTTTATCAATTTTGTTTATCTTCTCAAAGAGCCAACTTTTAATTTTATTGATCTTTGCTATTGTTTTCTTTGTTTTTATTTCTTCTCTGATCTTCATGAGTTCTTTCCTTCTGCTATCTTTGGGTTTTATTCGTTTCTCTTTCTCTAGTTCCTTTAGGTATAAGGTTAGATTGTTTATTTTAGATTTTTCTTGTTTCTTGAGGTAGACTTGTATTGCTATAAACTTCTCTCTTAGAACTGGTTTTGCTGCATCCCATAGGTTTTGGGTCGTCGTGTTTTCATTGTCATTTGTCTCTAGGTCGTTTTTGATTTCCTCTTTGATTTCAGTGATTTCTTGGTTATTTAGTAATGTACTGTTCAGCCTCCATGTGTTTGTGTTTTTCACGTTTCTTTTTCCCTGTAATTGATTTCTAATCTCATAGTGTTGTGTATCGATTTTGGAATATTCAACCAGTCTTGCATTTTTGGTACAAAATCCTTTAGACCTTGGTGTATTGACATTTTTATATATTGCTGTATGGAAACTACTAAAATTTTGTTTAAAATATTTGCATCTATGTTCTGAGGGATGTAGGTTCTGGTAATGTCTTTCTCTGGTTTTGGTATCTGGGTAATGCTGGCCTCATAAAATGTTAGGAAATATTATCTTTTCTTCAATTTTCTAGAAGAGTTTGTGTAGGATTGGTGTTATTTCTATCTTAAATGCTTGGTAGAATTATCAGTGAAGCCATCTTGGCCTGGAGTTAGAGGGTAAGTTCTTAACTATAAATTCAAATTCTTTCATAGACATTCAGCTGTTCACTGTATTTGTTTCTTCTGGAGTGAGCTTTGGTAGTTTGGAATTTGTCCAGTTCTTCTGAATTGATGAATTTATTTGCATAAAGTTGTTTATAATATTTTATCTCTCTTTTAATACATGCAGACTTTGTAGTGAGGTCTACTCTCATGTCTGATATTGGTAATTTGTATCTCCTCAATTTTTTCCCCAGTTTGCCTGGAGATTTTATCAATTTTAATGATGTTTTCAAAGAACTAGCTTTTGTTTTCATTGATTTTTCCCTATTCTTTTTCTGTTTTCTATTATTTTGACTTCCACTCTGATCTTTATTAATATTTTATAGTTTCTTTAGGTTTGTCTAGTTTCTTAAGGCAGAAACTGAGGTGATTTTTTTCTTTGACCTTCTTTTCTATCATAGGCATTTAAAGCTATAATTCTTAACTACTGCTGTAATATCATGCCATTCCACAAATTTTGATACACTGGACTTGTTTCACTTCAGAATTTTCTCTTTTCCTTTCTGATTTCTTTTTTGCTTTCTGGGTTATTTTAAAAGATTTTATCTAATTTCCAATATTTGGGAATTTTCCAGGTATCTTTCTGTTATTGAATTTTAATTTAATTTCATTGTAACCAGAGAACATACTTTGTATGATTGAATTCTTTTAAATGTATTGAGACTTGTTTTATTGCACAGAATATGGTCTGTCTTGATAAATGTTCTGTGTGCATACCAAAAGAATGGATTTTCTGCTCTTGTTGGGTGAAATGTTCCATAAATGTCAGTTAGGTTAAGCTAGTTGATAGTGTTGTTCAAATGTTATTCATCTTTACTGATTTTCTGTCTGCTTGTTCTGTATTTATATTTGTTTGTATCTGCGGCATGTGGGATCTTTCTGGACCAGGGCACGAACCCATGTCCCCTGCATCGGCAGGTGGACTCTCAACCACTGCGCCACCAGGGAAGCCCTGTACCTTTATATTTAAAGTTTGATTCTTGTAGGCAGCATATAGTTGGGTCTGGTTTTTATATCCAGTGGGATAATCTCTACCTTTTATGCCTTAGACCATGTATATTTAATGTGATTATAGATATGGTTAAGGTTAGGTCTATCATCTTGCTATTTATTTTCTGTTTGTCCCATTTGTTCTTGTTTCCCTATCCTCTTCCCCTTTCTTTTGGCCCTCTTTTAGATTAATTGTATCTTTTTTATGATTTCATTTTATCCTCTATGTTGGCTTATTAACTATAATTCTTTGTTTCTGTACTTTAGTAGTTGCTTTAGAGCTTATAATATACATCTTTAGTTTATCACAGTTTACCTTCAAGTGATATTAAATCATTTCATGTGTCATATAAGAGCCTTATAATAATGTACTTCCATTTCTCTCTTTCCAAACTTTGTGCTATTTCCAGTATTCTTAATTCCTTTGTGTAGATTTGTATTTTCAACTGGTGTTATTGTTTTCTTCCCCCTAAAGGGTGTCTTTTAAATTTTTTTACAGTGCAAGTTTGCTCATGATGTATTCATTCATCTTTTTTGTGTGTGTCTGAGAATGCATTTCCCTTTTATTTATTTACTTTTAATAAATTTATTTATTTTATTTATTTATTTTTGGCTGCGTTGGGTCTTGGTTGCTGTGCGCAGGCTTTCTCTCGTTGCGGCGAGCGGGGGCTACTCTTCGTTGCGGTGCACGGGCTTCTCATTGTGGTGGCTTCTCTTGTTGTGGAGCATGGGTTCTAGGCGGGCGGGCTTCAGTAGTTGTGGTGCGTGGGCTTCAGTAGTTGTGGCTCCCGGGCTGTAGAGCGCAGGCTCAGTAGTTGTGGCGAACGGGCTTAGTTGCTTCGCGGCATGTGGGATCTTCCCGGACCAGGGCTTGAACCTGTGTCTGCTGCATTGGCAGGCAGATTCTTAACCACTTCGCCCCCAGGGAAGTCCCTCCCTTTTATTTTTGAAAGATGTTTTCACTGGATGTAACAAGTGTAGGTTGGCAGGGGTTATCATTTTGGTTTGGGATTTTATTTTTTATTAAAATGTGTTTGGGATTTGTTGTGCGTGTTGCATCTATGGGTTTGTAGTTTTAATTACATTTCAAGACATTTCTTCAGATATTTTTCTCTTCCTCACCTTTCTTCCTTTATGGACTCCATTTATACCTATATTAGGGCACTTAAAGTTGACCCATAGCTCACTCATGCTCAATTTATTTTTCTATAAAGAATATTATATTCATTTTGGATATTTCCTACTGCTGTGTCTTCAAATTCATGAATCTTTTCTTCTGTAATGTGTAATTTTCCATTAATTCCATTGAGTATATTTTTTATCTCAGATATCATTTTTGTCTCTCGAAGTCTGATTTGCATCTTTTTAGTATTCTATATCTGTATATAACTTTTTGGAGGAATATGGTTATAATGGCTGTTTTAATGTCTTTATTTCTAATTCTAAGATATGTGTCAGTTCTGGGTTGGTTTTAGTTGAGTTTTTTCCTCATGGGTTATGTTTTGCTCCCTCTTTGCATACCTCGTAATTTTTAACTGGATGCCATACATTGTGAATTTACCTTTTTTGGTTGCTGGATATTTTTGTATTCCTATAAATTTTCTTGAGCTTTGTTTTAGGATTCAGTTTACTTACTTGGAAACAATTTGATTCTTTCAAGTGTTGCTGTTAACATTTGTTAGATATGACTAGAACAGTGCTCAGTTTAGGTCTAATTATTTCCCATTTCAGAGCCAAGACCCTTTAGATTCTCCCTTCAGTGCCCTTTTATGAGGTTTTCCATCCTGACTGGGGGAAACAGGCCCTATTCCTGGCTCTATATGAGTCCTGGGCACTGTTTCCTCTAATTCTTTGAGTTGGTTGTTTCCCCAGCCTCGTCAAGTTTCCTCACGTGTACGTTGATTGGTACTAGGCTCTGCACATCTCTGAGGTTTTTCTCTCTGTGCTGCTGTCCCCTCTCTGGTACTCTTTCCTTAGAACTCTAGCCACCTATTGTCCTCGGCCTCTCAGCTCCATATCCTTAACTCAGAGTCCATCAGCTTCTGCCTGGGTTTTGCCTCCCTGTGTTTTATTCTGGAAACTCTTCTTAAGGTAGTAATTTTGGGCAGTTGCTGGCCTTATCTTATTTATTTTCTATCTTTCAGGGATCACTCTCTTTCTTTTCCAAATGTATTGTTTCTTGTTATTGTTTCATATATTTCGTTTTTGGGTTGTTTCAGACAGGAAGGTAAATTCAGTCCTTGTTTCCCTGTCTTGGCTAGAAGCAAGATGTTGGGGCTGGTGCATTCTTCATCTCCTTACCTGTTCTCAATTCACGTATCCCAAACTCTCTTAGATGCAACATGAAGCAGAGTTATCCCCTGTGAACTTGCTTGCCCTCATTTTTGTTTGCACATATTATTTTTGCCCTTAGAGTGCTTTCCTGCTCTAAAATTATTTAACTAAATAGAGTAGGACATAATTAGTCTTCCATGACATCTGATTTTGAAGGTCTGATTCAGAGTACATTCCATTTGAGAATGAAAAGAAAGGACAGGAGTGTATTATGACACCTTTTGCATTGATTTAACATCTAAACAGTTTAGAAATGAAGCCAATATTTCAGCAGAATGCTTAGCAGCATTTAGTCTTTCAGCTAGAGAGATGTCTAGTTGAAATCCTTATTTAATTAATCAGTCTGCTTGGCCCTTACCGAACATTTATCCTGCATTTGCCTTAGTTGTAGTTGTGTTTGTACCTTGTCTGTTAAATTATCAATTAGATTCATATTTAGAAAATGTGTTTATTATTAGCACATTTAAAACTTAGCATCTAGAATAATTTAAGGAGTTATTTTTTCCAATATATAATCCTTATTCTATTATTGTGGATTCCTTTCTTTTTCCTACTTTAGGACACGAGCCAGAAATTCCATTGTTCCTACTCTGAAGGTTTTTAACCTGAAAGTAGGATCTTTTGATTTGTTCTATTTGAAGAAAAAAATTATGTTCCAAGGATGTGATCCTACTCTGATCTTTTTCACTAGAAGGAAGGTGGGAATAGAGGGTTTTGTTTGTTTGTTTGTTTGTTTCTGTCTGTAGGTTTGTGAGAGACAAATGACTGATACAAGCTGGCAGGTTGCCTTTATTTCCATAGAAGTCACTCTTCGGGTAGTGACAAAGTCAGCCTTTTGTCTTTTTAGTCTGTTATAGTGAGATGACAGCGATTTTCATAATGAAAGAAACCACTAAAATAACAAAATGAAGTGTTATAGCTAATAATCAGCAGAGGAGATGATCCTGGAACATTATCGGATTTAAAACTGAATCATCAAGATTAAATTTTTAACTGGTGTGGTTTTGGTGAAGGAGAGCAGGGTAACATTGTGGAGGGGGTACTGGAATGAATTGAAAGGATTAGGTTACAGGTTAATAGGGTATCCACTAAATTCTTTGTGACTCTGAGCAAGTCTTGTGATTTTGAACTTTATTATCTTCACCTGTTATAACTAAATAAACTAACATTTAATGGGTGATTCTATTGTACCAGGCACATTGCTGGTCAGCTTACTTATTATACTTCATTTAATCCTCATATTGAACTTAGAAAGTAAAAAGAATCTACAGCTTACAGATGAGGAAATGAAGGTTCCAAAATGTTAAGTAACATTCAACATGTTGAGCAATTAAGTCTTAATGGACAATTGATTCTAAGTCTTTATTACTCTAAAGCCATGAAGTTCTTTCTATTCCTGTTTCTTCTGTTTCTAAAAAGCACTTTAATATTTTTAAACTATGAAGCATGTGTTTTGTTTGCTAAGGTGGTAAATTTCCACCTGCCTTAGGTCAGGCTCTCTCATTTTTGTTCCTATCAGTTTTCCTACTTGCAGTGTATTCTGATTATTAAAATCTTATTTGTTAGTGCCTGATTCACCAGTGATTTACAGTGATGTCTTCTTCATGTGAGAACTTAATGCATTTATTATCTGTCACTCATTTATTAGTTATATATTTGAGATACATTTAGTCATTTTATATTTGAAATTTGGGATAGCTCTTGAATTGTTTACATTTCTGCATGTCCATGTATATAACTGCTACACTTAAATCATAAGCTCCCTGAGGGAGCTGCTGCTTTCTTGGCAGGTAGCACAGCATTGTGCACATAGCATATATAACTTAATAAATAATTGTGTGAATGAATGCTGTCAACTAGAATATTTTAATCATCATTCCCAGTTATTCAGTTCTCATGGGCAAATTTATGTAGGATGTTTTCAAAATATTAAATTCTGTAACTTTACATAGTCAGTGCCGTTAGCTTTTTAGAAAAATGCTTTTTAAAATTTTTGAAGAGGGTTCAATCAAAATCAAAATAGCATGTAGACTTATTTTGTCAGGGATACCAGTTACTTTGCCCATACCTCAGAGTTCCAGAAGCTGGTGCTCTTTCCCTCCCTTTCCCCCTGACAATCAAGGAAATCAAAAGAACACTTGAGTAATATTTAAGAGGTCTGGGTGGTCTCTGCCGCCGCCGCCGCCGCCGCTGCCGCTGCTGCTGCCGCTGCTGCCGCTATTACTACTACCACTACCTCCTCTATTACTAACTAAAAAGTCAGTTAACCATTCTGGGCTTTGGCTTTCTCATCCTTAAAAGAAGACTGAGTTGGAGTATGTGATCTTTAAAGACATAGTGTTCCAGAATTTTTAAAACCTGCAAGTTTAAAGTAAATTAGGTTTCAGAATTGTAAAGTAACATTTGATTCTTTCATTTCAAAATATTAGTAGCTTTATGTTAATTGGGGTTTTTTGGGAAAGCATTTGTGATTTCATGTTCTACTTTTATGGTTAATTTTCTTTTCTAATTTATCAGTGCTCCCTCACGTGTTGCTAAAGGAGTTGTTGAGCACACCAAAATGAGTCTACATGGTGCTAGTGGGGGACATGAGAGATCAAGAGATAGACGAAGGTCAAGTGACCGATCTCGAGATTCATCTCACGAAAGAACAGAATCTCAGCTCACTCCTTGTATTAGAAATGTTACTTCTCCAACACGACAGCACCATGTTGGTATGTAAAATCAACTAAGCTTCCCAGTGGTTTTTAAAAGCATGCATTTACCTTTTTTTTTTTTGGCCACGCCTCGAGGCTTGCGGCATCTTAGTTTCCCGATTGATCCTGGCATTGAAAGTGTCAAGTCCTAATCACTGCACTACCAGGGAATTCCCAATGCATTTACCTTTTTAATGCAGTAATAACAATGATTTGTGCCTAATACTTCAGATTAAAGTTAACTTCTTTCTTCTGTTCATTGCTTCTGTTTTAGCTTAGCTTGGTTCTTGCTGTGAAAAAACAGCTTATTAAATGAAACTTAAAAGTGAATTTCTTTTAATAGTCTGGGACAGTCTTATAAAAGAAATAATTTGAACAGCGTTTAAAACTGTAATATGTAGATTTAAAATTCTTTTACGTGATTTTTATCTTGTGAGATATTGAGCAGTGGTTTATTTTAAAATAGTTTGTAGTGAATTATTGATAAGAATCCTTGTTAATCATATTAAAAAAGTGAAAGAGTAAGCATCGTAAGGTAATTTATCTTGATTTTTGACAATATTTTAGATTTAATAAAAAAAATAGAAGAGGAAAAGGAAGGTGTGAAGTGGTTTTTTTTTTCTCTTTTCTTGACAACTAGCTCAGGTGTTTTTCTTCCTTCCTACTTATTACTGTAAATGAATGCTATTACCCCAGGTAAATACATTGTGTGACTGTAAAACAGTAGTCTGAAGTGGAGGTACATAAACAATGTGAGCTTGCTGATTTTTATTTTCCACTCAGAAGTGGCAAATTAAATAATTTGACTTACTATTTGAGGTAGTTTCTGAAAACCTTGTATAAACCAAAATCATTTATATTAGGGTCTGATTATGTGGAGATGTTTTCAGTATCTAAGTAGGTCTTAAAAGTCAGACTAATACTAATAAGCTAAAAACCAACAAAAGTATAAATAAGAGTTGACAGTTTGTTATATGCAAAGTTTAGTATCTGGAAGGAGAATAGGAGATAAATTATTTTATTACTTTAGCAAATTTTACTTTTGGGATGCTACCAGCCTTGTGGAAATAGGCAATAAAAGGGAGGTGTCAGGGTATCTCTGGAGATACACAGCAAACCTAATTATATAACCAGTAAAGCTGTACAGAGTGTTCTGAGTAGCTTGAGTCATGGAGGAATTTGGCAAAAGCTGATGAAACTGATGAGATGGAGGTATATTTTTAGGTCACCTTTAAAGTTTAGTAATCTAGCCTCTAAAGGAAACTTATCACAAAATCTTAGTTTTAATGTCCCCTTTGTAGACTATTGGAACCGCTAAAGAAAATTTTCTGACTTTCAACAATGTTTCCTATTAAAATTATACCTAATAATATGATCCTATAAAATTTTAGTAGTGCTTTATTCAAAAATGAGAATGAGAACAAAGCAGTATATCATAAGCTATTAAAACCACTTAATTTGCTAAGACATTAAGAGTCATTTAAAAACATAAATATACTTAATGTCTGCAGTGAAATTTTTTTCTTCCTTTGGGACCTTCCTTTTGTGAGACAAATAGCTGGTTTGGGGATTTCCTTATTAACATAGTAAGAGTCCAAAGTTTGTACTTTGTGTTTTCAGAATAGTGTTAATACTTTCAGTGTTTAGGAGAGTTAAAATTGTTATTAATCTTTTACTAACTTTTAATGCTTATTTATGTGACTTCTGAGAATATTCCTCTCCTTGGGTTTCTATATATTTTTAAGTAGAGCAATAATATAAAATTTACCTTACTTTTGATCTTAGTCTGGGTCAACATTAGTCAGCTATACATCTTTTTAAAAAAGTCTACAAAATTAATTTTTTTAGAAAACAATTTGATGTTTTAGCTTTCATTCCTAGAAAATAAATGAACATATATGATCTGGGAAAATTTATTTGAAATCAAAAAAGCAGAAATGCAGGGATATAAAACAGCTTTTCTAAATCACAGTTTTTAAAAGATATATATAAATCTCAAATTTTTAAAAAGAAAATTTGCATAACTTTGTTTAACATCTATATTTCAGAACGTGAGAAAGATCACAGCTCCTCTCGTCCAAGCAGTCCTCGTCCTCAAAAAGCATCTCCAAGTGGTTCCAGTAGCAGTGCTGGGAACAGCAGCAGAAACAGTAGTCAGTCAAGTTCAGATGGTAGCTGTAAGACATCTGGGGAAATGGTGTTTGTGTATGAAAATGCAAAAGAAGGAGCTCGGAATGTAAGAACGTCAGAACGAGTGACACTAATAGTGGATAACACTAGATTTGTTGTAGACCCATCCATTTTTACTGCACAGCCAAATACAATGTTGGGCAGGTTTGTATTGCTGTTCTTTGTATTATTAATTATAAATCACTTTAACATTGCTTTGGGTTTTTTTCATTTAAAGTTTTACAGTAATTCTCTGGTGGAATACAGTGTTCCTGCTGAGCTTTCGAGGTTAAATAATTTGCTGAAGTTAATCCGGCTAGAAAGTGGTAGAGCCAGATCTTGAACTTGTTTTTATTTCAAATAATCTTTGCTATACCAGTAGAAATAGCAAATATATTAGTTAAATGAAGACAGGACACTAAAAGATCTCTATAGGTTGAAAGCATAGATTGTATTTAACAAGGTGAATTTAACAGTGATAATGCTTCCTTCACTTAGGGCTCCCAAATTCAACCTCCAAATACAGCAGGTATCAGCATTTCATTAGCTGAAAAGTTAGCATGAGTTATCAATTTGATGTAGATACTTAAAAAAGAAATAATATTAACAAGTAGTTAGTAGAATGAAGGAGAGATAATTGTCTCTTAATCTGTACTAGTCTGGAGTAATAGATTAATATAAAGTTTTTAGTTATGGGAACCACAATCTAGAACTGATATAGACAATATGGACTCGTTATGGGAACTTCTGTCTAAGAATATAGACTTGATTTTTCAAAGTGTTCAAAACTAGGATCAGGGCTTCCTGGTGGCGCAGTGGTTGAGGGTCCGCCTGCCGATGCAGGGGACATGGGTTTGTGCCCTGGTCTGGGAAGATCACACATGCTGCGGGGCGGCTGGGCCCCGTGAGCCATGGCCGCTGAGCCTGCGCATCTGGAGCCTGTGCTCCGCAACGGGAGAGGCCACAACAGTGAGAGGCCTGCGTACCGCAAAAAAAAAAAAAACAAAAACAAAAAAACTAGGATCAAACACCTTTTAATTGTAAAATTAGTGCCTTTTTTCCATTCATTCTAATATAAAACGAAGGAGACACATAAATGAAATGGAAGTTTACATGAGGTAAGAAAAAAAAAAAACCTTGTGTTTTTTGCTAGGTTGCATATGTAACTATTTGGCATACGTGTGTGTGTGTTTGTGTGTGTGTGTGTGTGTGTGTGTGTGTGATTTGTAAGTATCTCTGAATACCGAATAAATGCCAGCATGTGACACTGTTTACATTTTGAGTAGACAAATATTTCCTTTTAACATTGGCACTAGACTTTACATCTGTACGAAAAAAAATACTTGAACTCCATAGGCTTTTATGTATTATTAGAAGCATAGGGAAGATTGTTGATCGGAGCTCCTAAGAGCATGACTCAACACTGATAATACTTTATATTTTTACCTAAACTGTAAAGGAACACAGTTAAAAGGTAGAAGTAGATATTTGAAATTTTTCTTCAACTGATAGGCTACATTTTTCTTAAAACAAATGCAAAAGATTTTTTGTGTGTTTGTGATCTATATTGATCTGAAAAGTATAGCTTTCCCCTTTTGTAAAAATTTCAAGTATTTGAGAAAATTGCATGACATTTGATTCCTGAAAGACTCTCTTCTTCTTTTTTTCCCAAATCAGTGAAGGCTTCTTTTCATGTCAGTTGACGAAAGCATATCTTTGGGGATGAAAATTAATATTCATGGGAACTGTCAAAAACAGTTGGCATTCTTTTGGAAACTTTGAAATAAAAAAGCTTTGTTGTTTATAGGTTTCTGTGTTATAACAAAAGAGGGAACTATTTAAATTGGGAAATTGTTGAATAGAAAACTTAGATCAGCCATATTTACTTTAGGAATGGTGGCATCATTGAATTCAGAGGTTCAAATTCCTTTAATCACAATTTTAAAATTTTCTTGGGAGTTATGCATTCAGCTTTTCATTTTGAAGGACCTGTTTTGCAAATTGCCTTTTTTCTAAATAGTTATTGTTAAAGGGCCAACAATATGACTTGAAAAAATATAAATTCATTTGTATTTTCTTTTTGTAAAAATTAAGAGCTTGTTACTTATTTATTTAGAATTTTCATTCTCTTCTTAACTTGGTCATTTCTCCCTACCCCAGCATTTGATGGCTTGTTTTTCAGTTCTGGAATGCAAGTATAAGAATCTTGTGCAAAATTTGTTACATTTATAGTTAAGATTGTAAAAAGTAACCTAATCTGCATACCCTTATTTTACTTTTTTCTAGTTTAGATTACTATATGTGCTTCTTTATAGAATAACTTTGCCTTGAAGACAGTAGTTTTAAGGAAAAGGCACAGATAGCATAGTTTTCCCTCCCTCCCCTCCCCTCCTTTCCCCCTCCTTTCCCCCTCCTCTCCCCCTCCCCTCCCCTCCCCTCCCCTCCCCTCCCCTCCCCTCCCCTCCCCTCCCCTTCCCTCCCCTCCCCTCCCCTCCCCCTGCCCTCCCCCTGCCCTCCCCTCCCCTCTCCTCCCCTCCTCCCCTCCTCCCCTCCTCCCCTCCTCCCCTTCCCCTCCTCCCCCTCTCTCCCTCCGTCCCTCCCTTCCTTCCTTCCTTTCTTTTTCTGGTTAAAATTAGTATAAGAATTTCTCCTAGATTGATGGTTTTTTTTCATCCCCTGAGGTGAAGGGACTGGAAAGTTTTTTAGCTTCTGAATTTTATTAATTTATTTTGTTTTCTTATAGGGAATCTTTACTACTGTTTCCTCACACAAAAACATATTTTAATATTCCTTCATTTATTACATTTGCCTGAATAAACTTCTGATAAACATTCTTGAACTAATTTAATGACATAATTTAATGCTTAAATTATAATTCCTTTTTACTTTTGTACATGAAAACAATTTTCCCTTTTGAAGGAATATCTTAGTGATATATTTCTCAATTATTTGCTACCATAGGATGTTTGGATCTGGCAGAGAACATAACTTTACACGTCCCAATGAGAAGGGAGAGTATGAGGTGGCAGAGGGGATTGGCTCTACTGTGTTTCGAGCTATTCTGGTGAGTGCTCTTTCTTATGTGTATTGATTGAATCAGTTGACCCCTTCTTGTTAGGTACTTGGATTGGAAGCAGAGTTCTATTTGGATATCTCTATGGAAGTATCCAGGGCATTTTTAAAAAAAATACAATTTATCTTTTTTTGCTGTGTAAATATAATATGATATAAATAAATTAATTTTATAACCTTCATAAAGATAAGATAGGGGATAATTCATCTCTTAAGTCTGCACAGGCAATTCTTTCAAGAGTTTAGTGGTAACATTTCTATAGTCACATTACTCCACCCTCCTTAATTCTATTAAATACAGTAAGTTGATAATTTTTTACTACCAGAGAATAAATGTGGCTACTGGAATTCTAATATTTTATTGCATATAACTAACAATGGACACTTACGAACATTTAAAAGTCATCTCTAAAATGTATTTCTTACCATCTTTGTTTTAAAACTTAAAAAAAAATTTAACTTTTTATTTTGAGAAATATTTGAATTAATACTACAAGTCCCTATTGTAATTTTAAATCAGTGATAAAGGTTTGATTTACAGTGTGTGACAGTTTATGCCACAGTCTGAAAATATGGTTTCCTTAAATAGTTTTGTGGGAAGAGGAGAGGGAGGATCCTGAGGTACAAGACAGGAAAAGTAGTTGATAATGATCAGTACTAACAAGTACTTTGAAAAGTACCAGAAGATGTCTTGCTTCCATTCATGTAGCAACTTCAGAAATAATGTTGCTGTGGCTCTGAACCTCAAGAAGCTTGAGGCAGATCTTAATTTTGGGGGAAGTGCCTTTTCAGCTTCCCATACTTCCATTTGACCCCCAATGGAGTTGATAAGTTTACTCCATGACTCAGCTATGCAGTAACTTATCTGTAGTTCTCGGCCAGCCCCTAACAGCATTTTAAGTAGATTTTGGAAATAATTACTATTATTGTTCGTAATAATGTGGGCAACACCAAAGAACAGTATTTGGAAGAAGAATATCTAATTATGTGTTCTGTTTGCATGTATTTGAATACTTGGATATGATTTTGAAGTTCTTTACTAAAAACCTTAAATTTTGCTCAATTCTCTAGGTAATATTTAAGGTAACTTAAAATATATCATTTAACTTCCTTAAAAAATTTTTTAAAAATGCATGGTAGTTATGTAGACAAATAATTTGTAAGGGGGAGAATACATATACATTAGCATGATATAGTAGAGAGAAGAGATGCATAATTAATGAGGAGACCTGGGTGCTAATCTTACCTCTGCTGTTAAATAATTTTATAATAACTGGGTGAGTCAGTGAACCCATTTGGACATAAATTTTTCTTGTTGGTAAAATGAAAAAGTGGTTAGGTGAACGGAGGTCCCACCTAACTTTAAAGTTCCACAATTCCTCAGAGTACCACGATTTTTGAAAATTCTACCAGCCCAAGCTTAATAATAAGTTTTGCCTACCTCGTGCACTAGATGTTTTATGCATTCTTTACTTTTTTTTTTTTAGGATTACTATAAAACAGGAATAATCCGTTGTCCTGATGGCATATCTATTCCTGAACTGAGAGAAGCTTGTGACTATCTTTGTATCTCTTTTGAATATAGTACTATTAAATGTAGAGATCTCAGTAAGTATGATGTTTTGTGTGTGAGTGTTTGTAGAGTTAAAATATATTGGAATGAAATGCCTGAAATAATGCTGTTTACCTAGACTTCAAGTATTTGTTTAATTGAATTCTAGAACACTAATACCATGAAGATTATTTGTGAAAGTCCACAGAAATCTTTGTAAGCTCTTGGTGTAATTTTCCAAAACTTTCTTTCAACTTTAATAATTTTTTTGTTTATAGACTCTCCCAGATTTCCTCTTCAACTGTCTCCTCTATCATTTGTTGCCAGTCTTCATCTCCCAGCTTGGGAGCCCTGGCTTTGGCCAAGTGTGGTATTTGCCTTCACTCCTTAGATCACATCAACCAAAAATTTATAATTTTTTTGTACTTGCCATGTAATATAACATCCTAAGCCACTTTGAAAGATATAAATAATTCTCAAAAAGAGTATTTGTCATTAAAGATTTTAGATTGAATACCAAGTACTTAGCCCTCATTTATACAAAGGGTTAAATGACTTTATCCAAGAACTTCAAACATAGTCTCAGAGCAGGGTCTAGACCTTTGGAAATCTTAACTCTGTGATTGATATTTTCCTGTCACTCCCTTCCTTAGCACCCCTCCCTTTTACTGTTACATCATGCCTAAGAAAAAAGGTGATTATACACAGAAAAGTCAAAATGTATATGAGAATTATCAAATTTTGACTTGTGTATTAAGTGGTTGGAAAAGTTCAGAAGAAGCATATGTCACTGTGGGCTAGTGGGATTGGGGAAGAGTTCAGAGGAGACAGGTAGTAAAGAGCGAATAGGAGTGATTTAGCAAGAATGGAGTAGGAAGGTTACTCATTTGGGGATTACAGATGTAAGTGATAGACTTTGGAAATAACCTAGTTGGTGCAGAGACTATATTGGGACTGGAAGGGGATGGGAATAAATAGGGGGGCCAGATTATGGAAGGTCTTTAAACTAATATTCTTACATTTTATCCTATATAATGTGGGAAGCCATTTTAAAAGTTTGCTACCTGTGATTATAGATATGTGTTAGTCCCAGATATATGGTTATCTTTACTTCATTACCTAAACTCAACACTAGTTTAGCAGAGTGGGGTCATACCTTCTCAACATTGATGTGTTAGAAATTGTGAATGGAAAATTTTATTTAAATTTGTAAGGCAACTACTATATATTTAAATGTAGCGAACCTTCATGCTTAATTATGATTTAACTTCTTGCAAATGAGTGGCCTTATTAGGTCTGTTCCTAAGTACCATTTTCTTTTTGCCAGACATTTAAAGTCTCCATAGGGACAAAGGATTGGATGGTCCACCTTTGAGTCCATTTCTATATAAATGATACTTAAAAGTTTAAAGTCAAGTAGCTGGACAGCTGAAGCGTACAGCTGTAAACTTGAACAAAGTTTTCACATCTTAAAAAATGTTTTTTTGAAATCATGAGCACTAATTATTCTAATTTATAATTCTTTGACTTCAAGTTTTGTGTTTTTTTATTCATGGGACCATTTTAATTTAACTTTATATGATTAAATGTTGAATTTTGGTGACTGTCAGATTAAAAAAACACAAGATTCCTTATAGATGAATGGATTTTAGTTCTGTAATCCTTTGGACATAGTTTACCTTGTCATCACTGTTAAGTATCATTTATTTGTTATGGAATTAAAGGTAAGAATATTTATGTGTAATAGAAAGAAAATATGTGTAATATGGTTTTTCTAAACTTCTGGCCTTTAAATAATACTTGTGTTTCTAGATTACTTGTAATATGTATTACTGGAAATTTAGAGATTCTCATAGACTTTATTGCAACAAAGCTATATAGAATTTGAAGAGATAGAAATGGTCTTGTAAAATATAAAAGGATACTGTAGGTGTAGACTTGAGTCCAAAAATGAATTTTTTCCTGCAAATATGTGCTTTTACTGAATATTGTAATGGCACTTTACACCAAAATGTCTTTTTGTCTCTTACTTAAAATTACAAAAGTACTAAATGTATATTGAATAGAGCACCCTGGATTTCTTGGGCAAGTTACTTAAAACCTTGTTTCTTAGTTGCCTCATCTTTAAAATGGGAGACAGTAATATTACTTACTTCACAAGGTTGTTGTGTAGATTATTAAATGGATAGTGCTTGACACATAGTGTTAAATAAGGGTTTGCTTTAAAAAAATAGTAGCAAAATTAGGAAATAAAGGTAAAGTAAAATAAAAAATATTAAAGGATCATATTGTACATTGCTATTTTATATTTCCACATGAAAATATATTGTGAATAACTGTATTAGAAAATATGCTTTAATAACAGCTTGTTTAATGGTTTACATAGTTATCACTCATTTTCTGCATTTTTATTGAATACTCGCTTTATACTAAATATTAGGTGTGTAAAAAGCAACAAGAAAAGACAAGACCCCTGTCCTTATCATGCTTGCAGTATAGTGGGAAAAACAGATAAGTAAATTATATTGTGTTAGAGGAAGAATAGGGTACTAAATGAGCATGTAGGAGCTGTACCTAACTTCGGTGTGCGGGCTTGAGGAAGCTTTCTGGAGGAGAGGGAAGAGGAAGAGTGTTTAGGCAGAAGGAATGCTATGTTTAGTGGCAAGAAGATTAGTACAGTGAGGAAATGACTTGTTAATCTTCTGTCATAGAGCTTACCATATAGTGAAGGAGCTTCGGTTGGTAGCTCCCCAACTAGACTATAATTTCTTCACTGTTTATATTCTTTTACCAGATAAGCACTGTAATCCAGAAGAGGTTTTGAGAACCAGGGCTGGACTCACAAATGAAGGCCTGGGGCTAAGAGAAATGAAAATATAGTGTCCAGGGTGAAAGTGGTATGGAAAATGAAATTTAAAGTTTGCAAAAGGACCAGTTCAGAAGGCCCAGGAAGAAAGGCACCATCCACGTGGGAGATAGTGGGATTGTAAACAAATATCAAAAAACTGAAGTTACATTTAGTTTGAGAAGGGAGATAAGAGGCAGAGACTACGTTTGGAGGCACAGAAATATAGAGACACTGAAACGACAGAGACACTTCTATGTTTTCTCTTTGTCTCCTCTCTCTTTCCTCCCCCCCTTCTCTCTCTCTCCCTCCCCCCCGCCCCCCTCTCTCTTTTTCTCCCCCACCCCAGTCTTGCTCTATTTTTCAGTTTATAGCATTAAATCAGTTTGAATTTGAGGACAGGGACTATACCTTTTCAACTTTGTGTCCGTAGTGCCAGGCACATAGTAAGGATTCAATAAACATTTGTTGAAAGAATAAACTCTTTTTATCCCTTCATGCATTGTTTAGGACACTGTTCCACTTACTGTCATCTCCTCTAGTATCATTAGTCTTTCCCTCTTTGTATAGAGTAATCCTCAGGCTCAAACATACTAAAATCTGACCTGTGTCTGTTGTAGACATTCAGAAAACTATATCATTTGAAAACTTTTGAGCTTTTCATTGATTCTTTGAAGTTAACTTTTTGCAAGAATTAACACGTTTATTATACTGACTCCTGCTCCAACTGCTATGTCTTTCCATTTATTCACTTTTCTTTTTTGTCTTCTTCTGCAATGGTCTTATTAAGTTTATTCTTTGGTATTTTGTATTTTTGTTACTGTTGTGTGTAGAATATGTTCAGATTTTCTAACTGCTAACGTATGAGAAAATTATTGAATTTTGCATATTTATGTTTAGCCACCTAACCAAACTCTGTTTTATTTCTAATGGTTTTTCAGTTGTTTCTTTTATATTCTTGGTAGATAATTGACCCTGTTGTAAGTTAAACTTTTTATATCTTTTTGTCTTACTGAATTGACTATAATATTTTGAACAACATTAAATTTAGTGGTAATTCTGGTACCCTTGTCTTTAAAGGCATTTCCTTTAGGTTTCACTGTTAAGTCACTCTTTCTTCAAGACTGCCTCTTCGACATCCATCTTTTAGGTCTTCTGCTTTTTTTCCTCTCACTTGCTCCCTGATCCTTCATACGTTGAACGTGGTCCTTCCCAACTGTTCTGTCTTCAGCTACCTTCTCTCTCACAGAATCTATACAATTAATCTAAGTGATGCCATTCATCACTGTGGCTTTAGATACTACATATACACCATAGATTTCCAGCTGTTTTTTTTTTAATGTATTATTTATTTTTGGCTGCATTGGGTCTTTGTTGCTGCGCACGGGCTTTCTCTAGTTGTGGCAAGCAGGGGCTACTCTTCGTTGCAGTGCGTGGGCTTCTCGTTGCGGCTGGCTTCTCTTGTTGCGGAGCACGGGCTCTAGGCGCCCGGGCTTCAGTAGTTGTGGCTCGTGGGCTCTAGAGCGCAGGCTCAGTAGCTGTGGCGTACGGGCTTAGTTGCTCTGCAGTGTGTGGGATCTTCCCAGACCAGGGCTCGAACCTGTGTCCCCTGCATTGGTAGGCAGATTATTATTATTATTATTATTTTTGCGGTACGCGGGCCTTTCACTGTTGTGGCCTCTCCCGTTGCGGAGCACAGGCTCCGGACGCGCAGGCTCAGCGGCCATGGTTCACGGGCCCAGCCGCTCTGCGGCACGCGGGATCTTCCCGGACCGGGGCACGAACCCGTGTCCCCTGCATCGGTAGGCGGACTCTCAACCACTGCGCCACCAGGGAAGTCCCTCCAGCTATTTATCTCTAATTCCTACCTACCAGTTACGTATTTCTAGTTTACTATTTAACTTGTATAATTTTTTTCTTCTTAATCAGGCTTTTAATGAGTTCCATGCATATAGTACATATAGTGATGAACAAGACAGACATTGTCCCTGCATTTATGGAGTTTACAGTCTAGTGGGGAAGACAGGCATTCAACAAGTAATGAAAAGCTGTGAAAATTCAGTGACGAAATGAGATGCTGTGACAGGTGTATGGTAAAGGGGCTATGGAGGATGATTATCTGAGTCAGTGACATTAAAGCTGAGACCTAGGGCTTCCCTGGTGGCGCAGTGGTTGAGAGTCGGCCTGCCAATGCAGGGGACACGGGTTCGTGTCCCAGTCTGGGAAGATCCCACATGCCGCAGAGCGGCTGGGCCTGCGTGTCCAGAGCCTGTGCTCCGCAATGGGAGAGGCCACAACAGTGAAAGGCCCGCGTACCGCAAAAAAAAAAATAAAATAAAATAAAAAATGCTGAGACCTAAGGGAATGGAAAAGAGAGTGAGAAGCTCTCCAGGCAGCAGAAATGGTATTTGCAGAGGCTCTCAAGTTGGAAGGAATATGTCATGCTTAAGGCACTGAAAGAAGGGAAACATGGCTACAGTGGAGGAGGTAGAGCATGAGTGGTGAGATATAAGGCCAGAGAAGTAGGGAGAAAACAAAACTTATTAACTAAATAAATGTTTATTAACTGTACATTCTCTACCAAGCCCTGTGCTAAGTTCTGGGGATGCAGCAGGAACAAACCAGGCAAAACTTCCTGTTCTAATGGAACTTACACTCTTTTGGGGGAGACAGACAATAGACAAGGTAAACAAGTAACATATGAACAAATAACATGGTATGTTAGATAGTGATATGTGCTGAGGAGGGAGAAAAAAGTAAGGAAGGGACAAAGAGTAATATGAGAGGCTTTCATTGCAGAGGAAAATTGAAGTAAATTCCAAACAGAGGTTAACAGTGAGAGCAAATGTTGAAGCAGTTTGCCTGGCATGTTTGAGAGCAGCAGAGGCTAGTATAGTTGGAGTGGAGTGAGTGAGGGTGTCAGTAGTAGGAGATGAGGTCCAGGGGAGCGAGGTCGTGTAGGGCCTTTATCTTTTGGCTTTTACTCTGAGTGAGATAAGCCATTGGAGGGTTTTGAACAGAGAAGTGATATGATCTGTAAGGCTGCCATGTTTTACCATTTCATGGACTCGCTGTTCGCACAGAATTCAATGTAGACTCATGCAGTGCTGTATTCCTGATCTGACGTATGCTTTAAAAGAATCACTGTTGGCTATTGGGTTGGAAATGGACTGGAAGGGGAATTAAGATACAAAGAGGTAATTAGGAAGCTATTATCATAATTCAATTAAGAGATGATGGTGGCTTAAATCAGGGTGGAAACAGTGAGAAGTGATCAGATTCTGGATATATTGGATGGTAGAGTTGTAAGCATTTGCTTGCTGATTGAATATGAGGTGGGAAAGAGAGAAAAGGACTTTACCTGGAAGTGTGGAGTTGCCATTAATTGAGATGGGGGGAGACTTCATGGGGAGCAGAAATTTAAAAGCTTGATTTTGGACATGTTAAATTTGAAATACCTATTAGACCTTCAAGTAGAAATGCTGAGTAGGGCATTGGGTATACATGCCTAAAGAGAGAAGTGTGGGCTGTTTATATGCGGGAGTCATCACTATATGGATAGTATTTAAAGGACTGTGCACACTGATCTGGAACCTCCTTTTACACATAGCAGGCTTAAGGACCAAGTTGAGGATTTGGGACTTTTATTCTAAGGATAGTACAAGCCATAAAAAGTTTAAACTAGAGACACCTATTTAGATTTGTTTGTCTGCGGTGGGGGAGATGAATTACACAGGGGCAGAGGCAACTGATGGGTTCTACAGTAGTTTGGGTTAGAGTTACTGATGACTTGGACTGCGGGGGGCAGGGGTGCAGTGGGGCTGGACTGTGTTTTGGTTGTAACTGTTGTTCTGTCACAGACCATTCCAAACTTGGTAGCATAAAGTGTGATTATTCTTATTTTGTGGGCCAAGAATTCAGGCAGGGTACAACAGAGATAGCTTATGTCTGCTTCACAATGTTTGCGGCCTCATCTTGTGAAGAATTGAAAGGATGAGGTGACTGAAAAGGATGAAGGCTTCTTCACTCACATGTCTGCACCTGAAGTGGGACAACTCAAAGGCTGCGTTCAGTGAAGACTTTCAGACAGAGTAGCTCCACGTGACCTCTTCATGCGGCTTGGGCTTCTCCAGGCCTGGAGACTGGGTTCAGAGAGGAAGCATCTGTAGAGCAAGCATTCCCAAGACCAAGGCAGAACCACAAGTCATTTTCCACTCACCTCTGCTGTGCTCCCCTGGTTACAAGCAAGTCAGTACAACCAGCCTAAATTGAAGGAGAGAGGAATTGGACTTCTTTTGCTGGGAGGAGATATCAAAGTCACATTGCAGAAAAGCATGTGGCATAAGAGATTTTGCAGCTATCTTTGGAAAATAGCATCTTCCAGAGAGGAAATGACACAATTCAAGATGTATTTAAGAGGTGGACTTGTTAGGTCTTGGGGAATGATTGAATTAAGAGATGAAAAAGGAATCAAATATTCATTCATTTATTCTACAAATATTTAAGAGCCTGTTATATGATTAGCACTCTCCTGTGATGATTCTGAGAACTTGAGTGGATGGTGGTGCCATTTACTGATTTCGAAAACACTGCAGAGAGATAGAGACAGAAATGATTAAGTTCAATTTGGAGTATATTGAGTTTGAGGTGCCGGTGAGGGGGCATCCGAGTGGAGATTTCCAGGAGGCAGTTGAGTATAATGCATCTAGAATATAGAAGGCAGAATTAGTAGAATAAATTTGAGAATTGTCAGCATAAGGTGAGAGAAAAAAAAACGTAGAACTTCCCTGAGAAATGACAATACTTAATGACAGGCTGGAGGAGAAAAAGTTGACAAAGGTGACTGAAGAAGAACAGCCAGAGAGGAGAAAGAAAACCAGGGACGGTAGTATCAGACCTTAGGGATGAGAGTATTTTAAGGAGGGAGTGGTCCCTGTAAGGCATTCCATCAAGAGGTCAGATAAGATCATGATTAAAAGTTGTTGATTGTCAGGCAGAAGACCTAGATAGACATTTCTTCAAAGAAGAGATACAGATGGCCAGTGGGCACATGAACCGATGCTCGTCATTGCTAATTATTAGAGAAATGCAGATCAAAACTAGAGGTACCACCTCACACCTGTCAGAATGGCCATCATTAAAAAGTCTACAGATAACAAATCCTGGAGAGGGTGTGGAGAAAAGGGAACCCTCTTACACTGTTGTGAGAATGTAAATTGGTGCACTCACTATGGAAAACAGTATGGAGGTTCCTCAAAAAAAAAACAGAGTTGCCATATGATCCAGCAATCCCACTCCTGGGCATATGCCCAGACAAAACTAATTTGAAAAGTTACATGCACCCCTATTTCATAGCAGCACTATTTACAATAGCCAAGACATGGAAACTACCTAAATGTTGTCTGTCAACAGATGAATGGACAAAGAAGATGTGGTGTGCGTGTGTGTGTATGTATGTGTGCGTGCGCGCACACACATACACACACACACATACACACACTGGAATGTTACTCAGCCATAAAAAAGAATGAAATAATGCCATTTGCAGCGATATGGATGGACCTAGAGATTATCATAGTAAGTGAAAGTAAGTCAGAAAGAGAAAGACTAATACTGTATGATATCACTTATTTGTGGAATCTAAAATATGACACAAATGAACATATCTACAAAACAGAAACAGACTCACAGACATAGAGAACAGACTTGTGGTTGCCAAGGGAGAGGGGCATGGGGGAGGGGAGGATTGGGAGTTTGGGACTAGCAGATACAAACTATTATATATAGAATGGATAAACAAAAATGTCCTACTGTATAACACAGGGAACTATATTCAATATCCTGTGATAAACTATAATGGAAAAGAATATGAAAAAGAATATATGTAAAACTGAATCACTTTGCAGAAATTAACAACATTGTAAATCAACTATACTTCAGTAAAAGTTTTTTAAAAAGATGTTCATTGTCTTGAACAATCTAGAGGTCATTTGGAGACTGTATGTCAAGGGCTCTTTTGAGTAGTGAGTGTGGAAGTCAGATTGGAATTGGTTCAGAAGTTAGGGGAAAGAGAATGTGTTTATATATATATATAGGAGTTTGACTATAAAGGGAATTTTAAAAATCACAATAGAAGTAGCCAGCCTAGAGAGAGACATGGCTAAATCATAATATTATAATTATTTAATCATGTATTATATTAATAGTTATTATATAATTAGACAACATGTTGTAGGGGGGAAAAAAGCTCTAATTTGGGAGACTACAGATTTGAGTTTTAGTGTCTTCTCTTACCCTCCCAGTAGTTCCTGCGATGGTAGAGCCTTAGATAAGAGATAGGACATTGCCATTGAAATAGGAATAAAATAAAAATGATTAGGTCAGTGCAGGTGAGTTTGTGACTGTGTATTTGGAAACTTAAAGTTGTTCATTATGGCTGTACTTAAGAAGGATCAAGTGAAGTGCATCTTTCATTCCTCTCAATTCTAGGGTCACATAAGCAATGTAATTCCTGTACCGTGCTATATTTTGCTTGACCTTTTACCATCCTTATCCCAAAGCCAGTTGACCCTTTTCATCTCACTCCTCTTCCTACACAGTAATATCAGTGTTGTTTGTAAATAATTTTCTGAGAAAGAAAATGTGGGAGATGGAATATGGGGGCTATTTTATTTCGTATGGATAATCTGAAAAAATATCCTTAGGATATACTTTAAGATATAACTGCATACATTGATGGAAGACAAAATGATGTAGTAAAAAATACCCTGGAGGGTAGACTTAATTCTGATTGTGCAAATTAGTTTTGTAACCTTAGGCAGATTGCTTCATGATGTGTAAAATGAAGGGGCTTGTGTTGGATGGCTTTAATTGGCCCTTCTTGCTGTAAGATTATACAGTTCCATAAGAACTCTTCCTGGGCAAAGTTTTGTTGACTAAAGAATAACCACTATATTGTCTACAGGATCCCGAAGTAGATGCTGAACTACTCTGCTGTTTTGTTTGTTGTTTCTGCTCTTCTTTTACTTATCAGTCACCCCCAAAATGAAGATATTTTTGTGGCTTTTATTTCAGGTGCCCTAATGCATGAGTTATCAAATGATGGTGCTCGTAGACAGTTCGAATTTTACCTGGAAGAAATGATTCTGCCTCTCATGGTAGCTAGTGCCCAGAGTGGGGAACGTGAATGCCACATAGTGGTGCTTACAGACGATGATGTGGTTGATTGGGATGAAGAGTATCCACCACAGATGGGAGAAGAATATTCACAAAGTAAGTCCTGTGGCATATTTTCTCTCTCAAATCATCACAGATTTTCTCTTTATCTTTTACAATATTGATCAAAGGACAGTTTTTATAAAGAAAGTATGTTGAACTCTTACTTATACCAGGAGTTGGCAAACTACAGCCTGTGGGCCAAATCCAGCCTTTTGCCTGTTTTTATAAACAAAGTTATATGTATTGTCTGTGGCTGCTTATGCGCTACAATGGCAGAGTGGAGTAGTTGGAATGAAGACCGCATGGCTAGCAAAGCCCAAAGTGTTTACTATCTGGCCCTTTACAGAAAAAGTGTACCCGCCCATGTCATGCACAGAAATGGTTTGCTTTTTGTTGAGTATCTGGATCTTAATGATTTTTTTTCTTTGCATTTAGAAGCATCCAAGAGAAGTAGATCCTGGAATAGTAGATAATAAAAAAATAAGTTGTTTTTTTTTAGATGAATTTCTATGTGTATATAAAATGAGAAGCTTCAACTCAGTGATTGCAAAGATGACTTTAAGTTCTAAGACATTACTTTTTTAATGTCATAAGTGTTCCTGGAGGATAACAGTGACCCTTCCGAAAAGCTTTGCAGAACTTTAGGTATTTCTGACCAAAACGGCACATCTTGAGCAGCAGTGACTAACTTTTTTCTTATTGCGCTTCCAAACTTTTTCTGATTAGAACCTTTTGATTTTTTTTTTTCTGTTAGAAAATTTATCTCATATTGGTTTGGTTTTGTTTTCATGGTGAACCCAATCTAGTATTTTTGAACAGCTTCATAGATTGAGAAAAAGAGTTAAAAGAATGATTTGAGGAGCTAGGTAAAATAGCCCAACATCTTGTTCTGTCCTCCAGTCTGTGTTGACTCGGTAAGGATTAGGGTTTAAGTAAAAAGTACACGATTATAGAAAGTATGGAGCCCTTTAAGCTCTGATTTTTCCATTTTACTTACCCTTTTCTAAAAATAAAGCAGACTAAGTGGTATTCTTTTTTATTTTAATTCTAAAGATTTTCATTAGATTACGTTATCGTAGCGCTTTTCAGAATTTACATTGAGACATTTCTTTTGCATGATACACTTGAACAACTATTCTGACTCTTCTGTGGACAGTTAGAATAATAAAATGTTACTATTTCCTCATTCCTAGGCTCTTTGCTGACAATGGTTTTCTATAATAATATGTGGAATAAAAAGTTGAACAAAGCACAGGAAAAATAAAAGGTTACCAAAAATCAGAAGAAATACACTAAATCATTTTCTGTGTAGAAAAAGGAATGAACAAACTTTTACTTTTCAAAAAGTTTGACTCCGAGAGAGTAGAGCCAGCTGTAGAGCACAGAAATGATATTATGGTGATACAGGAATAATAATAGACCTGGGCTTTTCCTTTTTAGTTATTGAGCTTTTCATTTCAATGTTTTTTGGTTTGTTTTTTGTTTCTTACCTTAAACATTGAAGCTTAAAAGGACTGGAAACATTTTTACTCAATTTGTCTATAAATATGTTTCATTTTGTGCCAAGATGTTCCAACGTAAAGAAGATACATTTGAGTAGACAGAGATGAGATATCAGTCTCTTCAGCCTGATTTTCCTAAATGTGACATTATACCACCACCCATTCTGAGATGTCAAAAAATCTTTATCTTAAAATAATATCAGTAGTCTTAAGGATGTAGTAATAATCACAAATTTACTCCATGAGTAGCTTCTGTATACGTTTTTTTCCTTTTATTGGCTCTTAAACCAGCATGTTTGGTTTGTGAGTGTGTTTTTCTTTTTTTGAAAAAACCTTTGCAGTTCACCTTTTAAGGGAGATAACTCCACCTGAAAGAGAGAAGGCGAGGAAGGTCCATCAGTCTAACTCCCTGAAGTGCCCAGCACATTTGGAAGACTCAACATGTTGTCAGTGGAATGTCTGTCCTTTGCAAAGCCAGTTTGCTCTAAACAGACTAACCTAGGCAGAACATGCTCGAATCTGCCATTTTTAACATCTATATTAAATGGGACTGTTCGCCTGAATGGAAAACAGTTTGTGGGGTGGGCCTTTGTTTTGGGGGAGTTATTAATAGTTGCTCAATCCATGAAATGCAAGATGTATCCATTTTGTACTTTCTGACAAGGCAGTTTTTTCCCCTCCAGATGAGGCCTTGTAGGCATCAGAGCAAAGTCCTTTACTTTGCCTGCTTGATAATCATGTGATACCTTTTTTTTGGTTCTCTTTATTTGAAGAAATTGGGGCAGATCCCATTCCAATAAGTTTGTATATGATATATCTTTCAGAAGGAGATTCTTCCTATGGATTGGGTTATCTGATTGGTTATTAAAGCTTTTCTTGTTTCAACTTATGTAGACATTTGCTTATGTATTAACTGTACTGAATTGTCCTGTCATGTTGGCTAGTCATCCTTTGGCATCACTGCATCCATTATTTGGGCTTTTAGGGTTGTCAGGCCCCTTTGATGATCAAGATAAACTTGAGTCATCTCCAAGTACTTTGATTTTAATAAGAAAATATTTTTGTCTCTTTGTTTCCAGTTATTTATAGCACAAAATTATATAGATTTTTCAAGTACATTGAAAACAGAGATGTGGCCAAATCAGTTTTGAAGGAGAGGGGTCTTAAGAAGATTAGATTGGGAATAGAAGGTAAGACATTTTCACTATTTTCTATTAATTTTCTTTTGAAAAAAGCAAGGTTAAACAACTGGATCCCATTGAGAATATAGTTTGAATATTTTGAGAAAAATTCAGACAAATGATTACTGAATGCTCATGCAGTAGACATATAAATAACAAAAATCAGCTTCCTTTATCTGAGATGATAAATAGAAGGCCATTAGAAATTATTATTCATTCCATAAGATCCCTAGCAATATTGAGATATGAATTTGTCTTTTCTGCCGTCGCCCGACTTAATGCATTTTTGACTAAGCCCATGGAGTGTGTTTGGCACGCATGTGTGTATATTCCCGTAAGACTGACAGGACTCTGCCTAGTAGTGATCGTGATCAAAGCTCAACAGAATTAAAATCTAGTACTTTCTGAAAATTCATGTAAAAACAGTGCTAGTAGCTTACTAGTGTCTTAAAGTATAATAGCTTATTTTCAAATTAAATTGAATTGCAAATATACTTCATCTTACTTAAATGCATACTTTTTAGATTGCTTTTTACTTTATGATTTAAATGAATTTTTGTCAGATGCTTCTTTTATTTTAAAGTGTCCTTACTAAAAACAAAATATCTTCTTTGGCATACCATAGTAAAGGGTAAAGACTGCTTGTGTTCAGAGCCTATGATTTAATAGCTGTATGACCTTGGCCAAGGCACTTTACTTCTCTTTGCCTTCGTTTCCTCATCTAAAATGGGAGCATTAATAAGTACTTTATAGGGTTATTGTGAGGACAGAATGAGTTAAAATAGGGCCTAGCACATAGTAATTTCTGTGTTTGTGATAACGAAGATTGTGGTGTTCAGATCAATGACCAGATAAGCTTCTGGAGATCGCTGTAATGGGCTACTGAGACATATGGAAGAATGACCAGAAACAGGGTCTTTGTGGGAAGGGGAGGAAACTTTGGGCTTAAAAAAAAGGACACATTAGCTTCACCAGTATGTCCCCTCTTCTGTGATTTTGCAAACGATGGGATTTAGCTGTTTCCTTTCAGAGCTAAAGAGAAGGTAACTGGAGGGAGCTACTTTAGATGAGTGGGCAGGGGAGCAGTTATTTGATCTGAAGCCTGATGACAAGTGGGTTGGAACTAGATTGTAAAAAATAAAGCCTTATATACTGTGCTGAGGAGGATGGACCTTCCTTTTTAAGCATGAGGGCGTCATTGGTAGTTTTAAAGCAAGGATGTAATATGATTACACTTGTGTTAGAGTGGTGATTCTGTGTGGAGAGCAGAGTGGAATACACTGAGATGGGAATTTTAAAGACTTTTAATAGTCCAAAAGCAATCAAGGACAAGGGAATAATAGAGGGTAGAAACCTTTCTGATCTCTACTGCTGCCCTTCAGCTGGTAATTGAGTGGAAGTATGAAACGAAGAAGACATTCTACAAAAGGTCCTTAGAAGGTATTTAGTCCTTGCCCCTGTTCCCCCTCACCTCAACCACATACACACGCCACACGTGGCTAAATATACTAGCTACCTACGATGCCTACATAACATCCTCCTATGCAAGAATCCTTAATTGAGTCCCTACTATGTGAGGCCTTTGTATTTTTTTCTGATTCTAACTATGGTCTAACTATGGCCTATGGGCCAAATCCAGCCCATTACCTGTTTTTTATAAATCAAGTTTTATTGGAATATAGACATGCTCATTAATTTATGTATTGTCTGTGGCTGATTTCACTTTACAACAGCATAGTTGAGTGGGTGTGATAGAGACCATATGGCCTACAAGCCTGAAATATTTACCGTCTGGCCCTTTACAGAAAATGTTCACCAGTACTTGGTCTAAACTAGCAATTCATGCTAGTGGGAAGGAGAGAAGGAACTTTTGATAGCATCTAAGGAAAGTATGTCTTCAGAGAAATTGCCTTACTAGTAAATGACTGAAATTTTTCCGAAACCAGAATGGTTGTTACCAGTTGTTACTCTTCAGTGGTTATCATCTAAGATGAGGAAGATATAATTAATTAGGGAAAGCTGTGTTGACTGAAAAAAATGCACAACCTGAATGTTCAGAATTATGTTTTATTTGGTGGCCTTACTGAGGACTATAGCCTGTGATACAGCCTCTCAGACAGCTCTGAGAAACTGTTCCAAAGAGGTAAGGGGGGAGCCAGGATATATAGGAGTTTTTCCTGGAAAAAAAAAAAATTAGAAGATTACTGCTCATCACAAAAAACAAACATCTCAAGTTAATGATTTTAGCGCCTCTCTATGTTTGGGGAGGTGCAGGAGTCTAGGCTTGTTGCAATTATTCCTTTAATATGCATCTTAACTGTCTAGGGCCAGTATCCTGTTTTTCTCCATCCTGAATTCCCCTCAGGAGCATCCTTGGGTGGGGGTGGCTGCAGTGGCTGATGGCTTGATGGCCGCAACATCCTTGTTTACTGACATGGCAAGCAACGTTTTTTTTTTTGTCCACAGCTGCTTTGGCCATTGGCAGTTTGTCCATTGCCAATCTAAATGAACTGCCTGGTTGTTGGGAGTAGTAACATTTAAATGATATAGGGGTTAAAATATTGGCTTTGCTGACCTAGGTGCAGAAGTACCTGGAATTAGCGAAGCTGGAGAGTTCTACGGCTCCTTGTCACTTAACAGTAAAAAGGAAAGAAAAACCCAGAAAAATATGAAGATGAGATTTACGTTTAAAGAAAGTAGAAGGCTACGGGGACTTCCCTGGTGGCGCAGTGGTTGAGAGTCCTCCTGCCGATGCAGGGGACACGGGTTCGTGCCCTGGTCCGGGAAGATCCCACATGCCGCGGAGCGGCTGGGCCCGTGAGCCATGGCCGCTGAGCCTGCACGTCCGGAGCTTGTGCTCCGCAACGGGAGAGGCCACAACAGTGAGAAGCCCATGTACCACAAAAAAAAAAAAAAAAAAAAAAAAAGTAGAAGGCTAATACTGCAGTAAGTTGCAGGCCTTGAGGCCAGATAATCCTGCGAAAGGAAGGGTTCAGGGATATTAAGGATATACAACTAGAGCCCATGATGCACTAGATTACATACCATTGTATTAGGGACCCAGCCCCTCCATGCTTTCCGCATGTTATTCTGGTAGTTGGTGGATGGTGGGAGGTTTTGTGAATTACATCAGTAGAATTTCAGTTTCTTGCTGTTGAACTAATGACCAAGGGGATAGAATATTGAATTCCCTTCTTTGTTTTGTTTGTTCAAGAACTACAGTAACCCTCTTTAGGTTAAATTGGGTGAGGAATGTGGGGACCCATGTGGGTGTGCATACATGTGTGTGTGCGTATCCTCAGTTTTTAAAACCTCCCTCTCCTTCAGGTTATCCAACCTACAAAGAAAAAGTAAAGAAAAGGCCTGGGGGCCGCCCAGAAGTGATTTACAACTATGTCCAAAGGCCCTTTATTCGAATGTCTTGGGAGAAGGAAGAAGGAAAGAGTCGGCATGTAGACTTTCAGTGCGTAAAGAGTAAATCTATCACCAACCTTGCAGCAGCTGCCGCAGACATTCCCCAGGACCAGCTGGTGGTCATGCACCCAACTCCTCAAGTGGATGAGCTGGATATTCTCCCTATCCATCCCCCTTCTAGCAACAATGACCTCGATCCTGACGCACAGAATCCGATGCTGTGATGGTGATGTTGCTTGAAACCATAGCATGCTACTCTTCGCAGTGACGCTGCACTCTCCTCATCCTGCACTGCAAGGCCACTCTCTGCACTGTGAGATGCACAGATGTTTAGGATATTGCAGTGTAGACTTTTTTAAAGACCAAAGGTAGCTGAATGGTTTTTTAAGTGAGTACAACTCTAGCATCTTGAGGTTCCAGTTATATAAATGTATTTGTTTACCGGTAGGTTTGTGGAATTGGTTCTTTGTATGGGGGACAGTCCTTTTTCACACATCTAGATCTTTTCAGAAGTGGTGGAAATTGGCAGCTGGGGTACTTTCAGTCTAGGTTGATATTCATCACACCCCAGATAAAATGTAGAATATTATATAGTTGCACTTTATATATGGTGGTTAAGTGGAACTGTTCAAGCCATTTTTATAGTTGTGATGCACAATATAATTTAAATAAGTGCTTCTATCAGAGTATTCTTTCAGTGAAATGTGTGTAGTTTGCTGCCCATGATGAGCAAAAAATGAGTATCATTGGGCTTATTTGAATGATTAGGATGAGATTCAGTGCCCATATCAGTTATCTCCAGTGCCGTTTTCATCCTTTTCAAGTGAGTCACATGCAGGGAGTGTGAACATCAGGTGGTTTATTATCCAGTCTGCCTTACCCTTAATCTGTTCACAGATATTTATTTACTAATGATTTTTTTTGAGTTATGGGATAGGAAGATGAAGTGTTTGCTCTTCATTTACTAAATGATTGTAAACTCGTTTTTCATCAAAATAAAATTCCATTGTTTTAATGTTTCTGATCTTTATAACCACCTTGACCAGATTTTCCATCTCATAATTAGCAGATATCCTGTCTTGTTGGTGTCAGTATAACTAGAAACCAGGTAGCTCAAGGAACTCCAGTTTGGTATATGTGTGATGAGGCACTTATATTCCCCACTAATTATAAAATATAAATCCAAAACATTGTTAGAGCTGAAAAGGGAATATTTTCATTTTCTAGCCCAACCGATATGAAGGATGAAATACCTTTACTAGGTCCTACAGTAACCTTAAGTAAGTTTCAGAGCCAAATTCTGACACCGGTTCAGTGTTTTCTCCATTATACTGTGATGTTCTGCCTAGCAAATTTTTCATGAAATGTTTTTGTTTTGTTTTGTTAATATTCTGTGGCCCAATTCATGAAGAAATCAGAAGTATTTAGGTGCTTTGGGTCCAGGGTCACTTACTGTTTGAAGCCATACAGCTGTGAGTAGTAGAGGAGTTGTTCATTAGAGAAGCCAGTCTGTTCTATCTAATCTTGATTTTGTAAAATTTCAGAGGATTTGCAGTTTGTGTTTAAGCAGTAACATCTTTCTTTGCTCTCACAGAAACTGAAATTACAGTATAGCAAAAATACAGTACAGCTAAACTAGTAACAGGGAAATTATGTATGCCCTAGAATTGTTATGAAGGCCAGAAAAGCACTGTAAATGCTTTTGGTGTGGCTCATCCTTAAACACACACCCACCATGGAAAATTGATGATCCAGCCCTGTGGCATTTTTTTCCCTGTAGGATTTTTCTAATTATTTGAAATGTGAACAATATTTATAGAACAAGGGAGACATTTATTAAAAATATTTAACTAATACATTATACTTTAACCCATATTTATAGTAAAGGATTCTTACAAGGAAGAATAAACGGTTTTATGATACAATTAGTATAAGAAATATCCACGTGGGGAACTTCTTTGTAGTGTAAAAACACCATACATCTGAAATGACCATCTGCATATAAAAGCTACCAATGATGCTTCTGTGCACAATGATTGATTAAAAAATTCAACACAAACAGAATCCAAAATATACAATTAATGCAAGCTATCCACAGCTAGCCCAATAATCATCAATGATGAGGAAACACTGGAGCAGGCTTAGTTCCACTTTGTCTGAAGTTACACATAGTAAGATTGACTTGTATCAATGGCTCTGAGATGGCTTTTATGAAGACAGTACATAAAAGCTGTTCTCTCCTTATCCGGTAAGCTTCACAGACTGTATAACTCCATCAGTAATGCACTTTGATACTGTAGCTGTCGCCAAAGCAACATGTAGTGTTTACAGCGGCCATGGCAAGTCGCTAAAGTCAACAGGACCACCGAGCCCAGCATCTGCTTCCAAGAGGCTCATTATGACAGCCATTGCTGCTTCATCATTACTGGGACTGCTTGAGCCTTGATCATTGTCTATCATATCTATGCCTATGTGAGGGTTCTCACCTGTGCAAAGAGATGAAGACTGGTCAGTGATAATACCAAAGCATGTTTAACTTTAGTAAGCGGTTCCTAAGCACACTTGCAATAAGAACGTTATACCTAACAGTAGGGTGAGAAGGATGAGAGAGGCTGCTTTTTTGGGGGGGGTGGGTTGCCATATTTCTTTTTAACGTTGGTGTTTTTCAGAGGGAAGACCCAACTTTTTAAGAAGAAAGTACTTAAAATTCAATGAAGAGTATAAAGTATGAGTTGACCTCATTTTAATATTCTGATATAACCAGTTATAAGGAGAGAATTATTACAGAAGGAACAAAATAGCAAGATAGAGATTAGGGGAAAAAAGATCTAGAAAGCTAAGTAGAGAAAAAGATGGGTGGGGTGGGAGAAGCAAACTCTTCATTGGCTTAATGACTTTTAATACCCTCTGAAATGCTTACTGATGACCCTTTTAGGCTTTATCTGAACCTGCGTGGCTCTCCCTCCGAAGAGATTATGTTCCACACATTGGGAGAAAGCCCATGTCCAGGGCGCTGTAGCCTCTTGAGTTCGAGGGACAGGCCTGGACCCCAGCGAGAATCCAACCATTAAACTCAACTTTGAAGTAAAGATTTAAACAAATTTTAAACCTTTACTTTGTTCTTATCAAGTTTACCTAGAACTGGTTTGTTTTTCCAGTTCAGTTCTTAAAACTGACTTTATGCCACATGTTTTTTTGCAAGCTCTTTGCATTGGAAGTGAATAATAATGCTACTTACCAAGAATAGAAGAGCTATCAGAATATGGATAACCTGGGTTCTCCTGAGCCTGCCCTGGTAGTAGGCCACTGGAAGGAATGTCTGGAGTCCCTCCATTTAAAATCTACAAACAAAAGTAAAGTTTTCTCATCATCAGCAGTTTCAATCAGTATTTTATGCAGTGTCACCAAGAAAATGAAGCATGTTGAAAAGAGGAAGGTGGGGAGAAAAAGCTTCAAATGGCTTCAGTTTCTTATCGGATGATTTCACAGCAGAGACTCTTAGGAATGGTCACAGTAAGGAAAAAACCTCTCCCCCAGACTAGTCTTCTCTTTATTGGATTCAGCCCACACAGGCAATTTAAAGGCTGAATAAAATCCCTAGAGCATTCACATGTTTAAGGCCAAGGACTAAACCTCAGGGAGCCCAGCTGGGCAGGTCCCCTGTAAGGGAGGAAAACTTCTTACAGCAACAGATGTTGCTGAAGAAGAAAGAGCTGTTACACTGTGAAGAGACACAGCTCTGAGGAGTCGCAAATGAACAACAAAACACTAGAATAAATCATCACTATAGTTATACCACAGATGCCAACATTAGTAACCACCGGTTTAAGTTCTTAAGAGAGGCTACTGAGAAGTATTATTACCACTCCTCAGTAGCAGAACTCTGTCTCCCCCAACTCCCCACCCCCCATGACTGAGTCTCATAGAAAAGCACCTTTGAGAAGTATTTGGATGTAGGTGCGGAAACAGTTTGGTAGAAGCTGGGATTTCAGGAGAGGCAGTGATTTCAGGCCTTGCCAGTAGATGGCACTACAACCTTATCTCCGCAATTCAACTTTTTGAAGAGACTCTCAAAAAGACTTTACACTCTAAAAATTATTGAGGACTCCAAAGAGCTTTTGTTTATACAGGCTATATTTGTCAATACTTACTATATGTGAAGTTAAAGCTAATACATTAAAAAATATAATAAAACTATTACACATTAACATGAATAGCATTTTAATGAAAAAACTATTTTCAAAAATAACGAAAAGTTAGAAGTGTCATTTTACATTTTTTGCAAATCGAATGTCTGGCTTAACAATTTAACTAGATTCTCATTTGCTTCTCCATTCAGTCTGTTTAGGTATGTTGTTTGAAATACATATCTGAAGGAACTCTGGCCTCTCATAGATAGGCAGTTAGAAAAGGGAGGTATATTTTAACAGCCTTTTCAAATAATCGTGGTATTCTTTGATATTACATCAAAACTCAGCAAGCTGAAGTTTCTTAAAGATTAGTTGCAATGTGGAGTTTGAAACCATATCAATGAAATTTTGATACTCTTATGTTGAAATCCATTGGTGTATCTAGGCAATTAGGATGGATCTTTTTTACCTTTGCGTGATTTTGAAATATCTTACATCAGTCATTTGGAAAATACTGGTTCACTGAGTTACGTGGATCTTCCAAATGTGGACACACTTCATTGTACAACATCAAAACATCACCACTGTTAATATTACCTACATCAGAAATATCTTAAGTTTTGGGAAGCAGTCAAGCTCAAAGTAGCAGACACAAGTTTTCCCCAAAATTCTAATTTTTGCCTGAAAGCTAAAATTTTATCACTGTCAGTTGTTTTCTTTGAAGTCGCAGGTTCATTCATTTTCAAGAAAATGTACACTAAATACCCAAGTCTGAAAAACCATAGTTTGCGACAGTAAAAATGGTTTCCTATGAAAAAGGTGATTGGGTTCGGTTTATAACAAACAGTTGCACAAGTGCTTTTCCTTGAGACAACATCATACTTCGTGTGCAGCACAAGTGCTTTATGCACACTTCCCATTTTGTAACAGTTTTAAAAAGATTTACTCAAGGATTTTATAAAATTATTTTACTGCTTTATTAAGGACATTCTTAAATGAAGCTGGCTTTTAAATTCATTATTTTATTGTGAGTATATGGTGTGAAATACACTGTCAGTACATTCTGGTGCCACGGGCTTGATTTTTGTAAAAGCACCAGCAGTCTTACCCAACATTGCTTTTTCACTATCAGTTCACATATCAACACAGTGAGAAAAAGCTGTTTAGCATTATTACGAAAATACATTTGACCATGCAGACCCCTGAAAAGATGCCCTCTCCCTAACCCCACCAAAAGACCACAGATGACATTTAGGGAACTGCTGCTTTATCTCACCCTGCCTGGGTACTTCTGGATGTCCAGAGTCTCCTGGAACCTACGAGGCTCACTAAGCCTCCTCTTTTTGTTATATTTAGGCAGGCTAAATGGCTCATTTTTGGACCTGCCAATTTTGAAAGTGACTGGGAAGGGTTGGAAGCCTGCGGCCACCTTTACTTTTGTGGCTTTGGTACACTATTTAATGCTGTCATTTTTAACTCCATCTTGTTTAGATGCCTTTCTTATAAGGTCCCGCTGCTGATGACTCAGAATACATTCAGAATTTCTTCTCAGACCCACTTTCATAAGCCCAAAGAAAACATTTTTCAAAAATGCCTCAAAAATACTTGGGGCTTTGTGATGCAGAGTATACTTTTAGATCTCTGGCATTTGTTGGTGTGAAAAGAATCAGAAGTCAAGAGACCTGAATTTAGTTTGGGGCCATACTTACTAAATTCTGGGCTAGTCATGTAACATTTGGTAGCCTGGATTTTGTCACCTATGAGGTTGTGAGGATAGATGAGAGATTGTATATGGAAGTTCCCTGAGTAATATTTAAGCACTGAACTGGAGTGATGACCTTCCAAAATAGAGTAGGGGGATTCTTGGTACCAGGAAATCAAGTGCCTAAAAGTTGAACTGAGACACAAAGAAGGGGATACCGTGCTAGGGAGATGGTAGATCCAGTATGGAGGAAGGACCTAGCGGTGTAACAGAACAGAGCTAAGAGCTCAGCCTGCGAGCAGGGGGGAGGGGTGTGCCCAGCCCAGACTTCATCTGTCAGTACTATCTTCTGAGTCATTACCGAAGGCCAGGCACTTTCACATATATACTTTCATAAGAGGACTTCATGTGCAAAGATGCTGGCTGCCCTAACCTATGTTAGCCGCATTATAGAGAAACCTAAGGCTTAAAAAAATTGTATAGGGCCACATAGCCAGCACATGGCAAGGCTAGGCTTCAAACCCAGACCCATTAATTTATTGGCTTTCAAACCTTTTTGGGGGAAGCAAAACCTTTTTTCAAATAAACACTTTTACAGAAGAGTCATTTTTCAGAAGTAAAGCTTCCCTAGAAGCAGGAGTCTTCCTACCTTGTCTTCCTCATCACCTGCCCCTCGCCCCAATCCTACCTGGCAGCACCACAGCTCCTGGTAACCTGAGTCTCTGAGGAGCCTAGTTTTGGAAACCCATGTCCTGCTTTTGATAGAGTTTGTGCCCTATGTAAATTACTCATATTCTTTCTCTGTGTACATGTCTTAGGAGATAGGGGAAGGAAGACTATGTCTCAAGATGCTGGCCTTTGCAGCAGCCTAACCTATGTTAACATCAGACACTATAGATTTATGATTTACAATCAACATTGGCCTAGGCTTGTAAATTCTCTCATCAGCACTAAAGATGAAAACAGATTATTGGTTTCTAAGACTATAATATAGTCTTCTGGCCAGTTCTTCATGAGGGCTGGCGACTGATAAACTACTTGTACTCAATGCTGTCCCGTCGTAGGAAACCCAGGCAGATACCTAAGTATTCTGCAACTGCAAAGGCATGACTTGCCTTCCGAAGGACTGCTGGTGGTATCACTGTTTCCAGGACCTGCACTAGACACTAACAGTATTTTCTCCCTTGAAAACTCCTGGCAGAGAACTAGACAGTTTTAGGTACTCACTAACCCTTCCCTCACGGGAGCTCTTGAATTCCTCCCTCCATACAATGGACTGATAGCTCCCCAATCCTTAGAAAGATCTCTTTCTGCCTTCCCCCACTCACATGGGATAAATCCTCTAACAATGTCAGCAAGGCTCCCTAGCTCCACTGGTATGCTTTGTACCTCACCTAACACAGATGCATTTACTTCAAGGAGGAAAAAAGGGCCCTACCTGTTTCAGCAACCACAGTTATATACTCCCACTTCCAGTATTTCAGAACTTGGGCAAGAGCTCTCTGGATGAAGAAGGGCCTTAGTCTAAGAGTCATCAGCCCTACCTTCTTGCCTCCTGGAGAAGAGGCATCAGGGGGAGGTGTACTTGTGATGTTCAGTGGGCTGGAGCCACAGCTGGAAGGCGATGACCCTCTTATCCTGTCAGAGAAAAGAGGAGTTAGTTACATTGCCTTTCCTTTTTTTCATTGGAGTGTGTGTGTTTTGTTGAGGGATGGGGGTGAGAAGAAGGATGAAGATCTAGAATAGGGATTGGCAAACTTTCTGTAAAGGGCTAGAGAGTGATTATTTTAGGCTCTGTAGGCCATGTGGTCTCTCACAACTACTGAACTCTGCCACCGTAGCCTGAAAGCAGCCATAGATGATATGCAAGTGAATGGATATAGCTGTGTTCCAATAAAACTTTATTTATAGGTGATAAGCTGGATATATCCCATAGGCACCTGATCTAGAACACAGATCCTGGAGGCAAGCTTCTCACTGACAAAGCCCTTGGATTAGGGTTTGGATTTCAGGTTTGTGAATTTCAAGTAGGTGGCCAGTTTCATTTGCTCACAGAATCCAGATCTCAGAGTTGGTGGCATTCTTATCTTTGATACAGTGAACTAGAATCCACAGCAGATGACTTATTCTCTACCCTACAAACACTGCTTAGCTAGCAACTACTCAGGAAATGGAGGGTGCTGCAGTGGTTTCAGCCCCACCTAGAAAGTGGCCTCAAGTGAGCAGTCACCATTGTCATCTTCTAAGGCAACAGGTGATGAAAATGGGTCCAAGCCTTCCTCAGCTAGCTTATTTCTCAGCATAGTAGGTTTACAGAGGGAAAGACTTAGAGCTGTAAATCCACATAAACTCTTGTCAAGCTGAAGGACCTCAGCAAAGGAAGCCATGACCTGGCACCGCAGCTAGAGTTTAGGGAAACTTGAATGGCAGCTGCGTGACCACCAGGCTCTTAGCACCTACATGGATGAATTGCAGCTTCTGGGTCTCCCAGGGACCCCCTCCACTGCCTGGCAGTCTTAGCTTTTGGCCTGTACTGCCTAATTCTGTAATTTGTGAGTAAACAAGCTCTCTCTCTCTCTCTCTCCTGGATCATAGGCTTCTGAAAGGCGGGATACAACTAAATACCAGGTGTTCTTCACCCACACAGATGACTACTAATTGCTTACTGAAAAATTGTTGAATGTCTCCCATTTTTCCCTACCTACATCTACGGAACCACTGTTTCCCCAGCTTCCCTATCTTAGAATTGCCTTTTCGTAGTTACTTATTTCATTTTCAATATCTAGTCCTTAAATTACTGATTTCTCTTTTGGACACTACTATCACTGTAAGGTCGGCCTCATTCCTGGTTTGTTAAGCATGCTTACCTTCATCTCTTCCTATTCCAATCCAACTTCCACGATGCTTATTTTTTTTTGTTTTTTTGGGGTGTTTTTTGGCTGTGCCCCGCGGCATGTGGCATCTTAGTTCCCCAACCAGCGATCGAACCCACACCCCCTGCACTGGAAGCGCGGAGTCATCACCATTGGACCGCCAAGGAAGTTCCCAGCATCCACGATGCTTATTAACACACCACTTTGGACACCTGCTCAGCATCCTACAATGCACAAGGTCTTCCAATTTTCATCCAGTCTCAACTGTTCAACATCATTTCTTAGAACTCTTAGCAATCTCCCATCACAGCTCTGTGGTTCCTTTCTACAAAGAGGCTGCCAAGGTAGATGGCCTGCTTTTTGTGTCCTGAATACACCACTCACACGCCCATTCCAGCGTGTGCCTGTCTCTTCTAGAAGGAACACCCAACATTCATCATAAAACCCAGCTAAGGCCAAGTTCAAACCGTCCTCCCTTGCTTGCTTCAGCCCATGCACTCTCCGTTTTTTCTTTTATCATAAAGAAAACAGGCTTCGCAAAGATTGTAAGACCTTTGCGTTCAAGGACTGTCTTATACTGTCCTTGGATGGTCTCGAGCAAAGCACAGGGTATGCCGGGACTGATCAGCACCAGATTATCAGTGCACACTGCACCCACACCTTCCTGAAGTATCTTCAAACAGCCACATCCGTCATTCCTGAAGGGCTGGAACAGAACTGTGCTGTTCTGTTATCCCACTGGGATAAGAGCCCCACTGTGGCCAATTAGAAAACAAGGCCAGCCTCCAATTCTCCTGAGAGAATCAATCCAGTGGCAGCAGGGATCCTATGATTATGTTCCATTAAGTTTGTATGCCTGAGGACCTGGTTACCACCCTCTCCATTGCCCAAATTCAAATGGACTTATAATTACTGCTTCCCTCTCAATGACTGTTCTTAAAGACTTAATTAACAATTTTTGAACACTCGCTACATGTCAGTTCTAGGAACTTTCCTGAGTTCTTTCACAATCCTAGGGCAATTTCAGGGAGATAGATATTGCCTCCCTTTTATGGCTGAAGTCAACAGAGTCCAATAAGTTAAATGAATCTCCTAAGCAGAGGCCTAGGACTCAACCCCGATAAACTGCTTCAGAGCTTCTTCTCTTTCATATGGAACAGGAGTTCCGCCCAAGGGAGCTTCTATTACTAGCTGATTTGCTTGGTCTCTATTACTAACCCTAGGCAACTTTTTGACTGGAAGAAGCTAATGTTTTGTTAAGGCCCAGATCAAGGCAGTTCACAGCTCTGCTCCTGCAGTCCTGTAATGTTAGTGTTCATCTACCCACTGGGAAGCTCCTTGGGTCATATACAAAGTAATGAGAAAGTTGAGCCTCCCAGAGTTCCATTTAGCTCTGGCCTGTTTGGGTTTAGCTTCCTTATTTAAAGGCAGGATTTCTCAGTCTCGACACTACTGACATTTTGGACTGAAAAATTCTTCCTTAGGGGTCAGGGCTTGGGAGGGCTGTCCTGTGACTGTAGAATGTTTAGCAAGCAGCATCCCTGGTCTCTATCCACTGGATGTTTAGCAACAACCTCCCACTCAGTTGTGACAACCGAAAATGTCTCCAGACATCAACAAAACATCCCTTGGGGGGCAAAGTGCCCTGGGGTTGAGAACACTGGTTTAAGGGAACAACTAGGTGTTACTTGCCTGTGGATTTCCATGATTTCCTCAGCAATCATTCGACCTATTTTTCCTGCCCCAGCCCTGGTTCCCCCTGGAATCCCTGGAACAGTGGGGTGGGTCCTCTTTGGGCCACCTACAACAGAGGAATCTGAGAGTGGGAAAGGGGAAGAAAGCAGAGGGAGAAATGCTATTATGTGTTAAATTAAATCCACTTCATCCCATGATCCACTTGAAGTTCAAGCTTAGGGTTGTGCCCTGAGGGACATGAGAGCCACAGCTTGTCAGGAAAAGGCATTCCGGCAGGGAAAAGCTCAGGTTTCCTTCCAGGATCAGAGATGTTGATATTAAAGCTTCTAATTCCTCATGCACTCAACATATGCTGGCCGAAAGCCACTGGGCTGCACACCAGAGTCACAGAGATAAGTCGGCATCCCTGCCCTCAAGGAGCTCACAGTCTAATGGGGAGACACACAAGATAAACAATGGCTAGAACAAACTGCGATAAGTTTTACAGGTCAGCAAGAAGCACCCAACTCATGCAGGGCCAGGTGCAACCTCCTGGAAGAAATGAACTCTGAGCTCAGTCTTGAGAGAGGAGCATAAAGTAGGTTGGCAGAGAGGTAAGGAGGGGAAAGCACTCCAGGCACAGCAACCAGTGTATGCAAGAGCACTGAGGCAGGACACAACTTGGGAGACTACGCCAAGAAACTCATTACAAATGAGGATGGAGGAGTGACAGATGAAACTGAGAGGCAGGTACCAGTCAGACCGTGAAGGGCCTTGGATGCCACACTAACAGATTTGAACAGTATCCACAGGGGACAAGGGGCACTGAAGTGCTTGACACAGAAAAACACAAGTTCACCGTGTGGAGAATGAACCGCAGTGGAGGACGTGGGCGCAGAGGAGGGCAGGGCGACTAGAGTTGGGCAGTTATCTGTAGGAAGCCAAGCAACAGATGGGGAGGGTGAGGTAGCAATAGTGGGGTTGGAGAGGTTTAAAGAGAAGGGACAGGAGTGTGTGTTTTGATATAATGGGAGAGGTAGGCGTCACGGTTTCTGGCTTAACCGACCAGACTGTGGGTGAGGGTGTGTGCAGAGAACCCATCTGGATGTGCGGAGTTATAGGTGCCTGTGGGACTCCAGGTGGCTTCGCCCAGGAGGCCGCCGGAAAGGCAGATCTGGAGCTCAGGAATGAAACCGGATGTAGGATTCATCGATGCAGAGGCAGGGGCTGAAGCCATGCAAGAAGAGGCCTGAGGAAGCAGGAGTCAGGTGCGGAGCGCAGCGGCCAAGGCCGAGCCGGGGGAGGGCCCCGCCGGGTACAGCACACCCCGGTGCTGACAGACACCCTCCTCCCACCACGGGATCCCGGCAGCCATCCCCGAGAGCACTTCACATCGCAGCCGCTGGGAAGCCAGGGGGAGGAGAGCACAGGCAGCAGGAGCTGCCCTGTCAAGGCTTCCGGGGTCCAGGCAGCCTCAGCAAAGGTACAAACAAGTTCCCGGCATTCCAGGCTCAACAGAGAAAGTAAGATGACAGCGTCCTCAGTGATCATCCCCGCGAGGCCTCCCTTGTTCCACAGAAGATGGTGGCCGGGGACCCCAAATACCGGGGGCTCAGGGATGGGGGCCACGAGCAGCTTCTCAGGGGCAAGCCCAGACGTCCCGGCGGCACATAGTTACCTTCTCCAGAGGGCAGCGTGCTGTCCATGCTGCGGGGGGATGCTGTGGGCTGAGGGAAGCTTGGGTCCCCGCCTTCCAGGACGTTGGCTCTGTGAACATCCCAGCAACAAGGAAACGTGAGTCAGGCCTGCTCAGAACTGTGCACCTTTCACCTTGGCCAAGGTGTACGGTGTCCACTCTGGACCTGGACAGGCCACGAAATGAAGTGTCTGAGCGGCTCACAGGTCTCCTCACTGTCTGAGGACACGATGGACAGCACCCCGGCCTCTGGCCTCCCTGGTGCAGGTGGGGCGCAGTCCAGCGGAGGTGGCAACTGAAGCAGCCCACTGCCGGCCCCAGCCCCTCGATCGGCTCCGCCTACAGGTGGGGGGTTTGGACCTCATGGGGAAGGAGATATGGGGAGCAGGCCAAAGAGGAGGGCCTTCCCTTCCCTGCTCACCCAGCAGGTGGCAGCCTTTGAGGGGGCATTCCAGGGGCTCAGGCCGCCAGCCTGGGGGCGCAGATCCTCGCCCCTCCTCAGCCAAAGCCAGTATGGGCTGGTGAGCCTCTCAAGGATTACCAAGCCTTCCCTCCATAGTGATACCAGTGGATGCCAGGCCTGCGGAACGCAAAGGCTTTACCGGGTAGGAAACGCTGCTGTCTCCGGCAGCAATTCCACCAGCCGGGGCCTCAGAGGTATGAGTACTGAAGCTCATCCCTCGTTAACCACCTTTTGGCTTCCGCCAGTCCCAAGGCTTCACAGGATATCAGCAAGACGGCAGTAAAGGATGCAATACTGGCTGTCACCTGTACCCCCTTTCCCAGGTAAGGGGCCCAAGGCATTTCCCTGTGAAGCAAGGGAGCTTCTGATATACGAAAAACACTTACAAAACAACGGTGTTGGTGGAGACAATGTATTCTACTTCCTTGGTCCAAGGGTTCATGAAACTGAACCACCGACTCCGTAGTGTGATGAAAGAACCATCTTTGATTTTAAACTTATAGCAATTAGTTGTAATCTTTTCTCTTGTCTGTAAAACTGAAAATACAAAGAGACCATGAACATCATTGTTTCCTCAGACAAATGCATTAAACTAACCAAATCCTAAGTGCGCTCGGGCTCCGAGGCCGTCCCTCCTTAATGAGCCATGGGAGCTGGCGCTTCAGAGAACAGGCTGTTTCTGAGGGTCTGACTCTGAGCCTTCCAACCTGCCACTGTTCTTCAGAGTGTATGAAATGAAGGCTCTGGGAATAACTGACTGCATTCTAGACATCTAACTGGAATCAGCTATGAAGTAAACACCACACAACGAGAAGGCACTGTCCAAAGGGCCCATGTTATTTCCCCATCACAAAGCCTGAAGGCAGTACAGCATTTTTAGGACATTTGGATTCAGAGAGGTCACTCACCTATGGAAACCTCATTCTTTCATGTAACAAACATGTAATGAGCATCTTTCATGTGCCAGGCACTGGAGGTAAAAGAGGAGACAGGATGTGACTCCTGCCCTCAGGAGAGGCAGAGGAGATCAGTCTTGAGGGATGAATACAAGTCTGCCAAGGGGAGAGAGGGAAGAACCCAGCACTGCCCGAGGAGTGGCGGGGCCTGGTAGGGCAGGGAATGGAGAGGTGGTCAGGGTGGCTGGAGCACAGGCCTCTGCAGGCGGAGATGGGGGCAGGGGTAAAGCTGGGGAGGTGGGTCAGGGCCAGAAGGTGGAGGGCCTTTTGAATGCCTGTCAAGGGTGATTGGGCTTGAGTCTAAAGGCAGGAGGTTTTAAGCATGGATGTGACATTACCAGGCTCGATCTATCAGAGCATAGATGGGATAGTGACGGAAGATGGACTGCGGACAGAAGCGAGTGGGGAGGCCTGTTAGGAGTCCGTCACAATTATCAGGTGGGTACAAGGGCTGAACCAGGGTCTTGGCAGTGGAGGTGGCAGAAAGGGGCCTCTTTGGAAATGCATGTCTGAGGTGAATGAACAGTTCTGATGGAGGAAAAAGTAAAGGAGGGAGTCGATGTTGGTTTCCATCTCAGGAGGCTACACATTTGGCCATGCCATTAATCAAGAGGGAAATGTAGGAGGCGATGCAGGGTTTTGCAGAAAAGAATTGGATCCGTTTGGGCCATATGAAACCTTTGTAGGGTCCAGATAAATCCTCTGAACAAGAGATGCCTTCCGGAAATTGCCCTGGCCCAAGTATAGAAATCTGCTAGGCAGTGGGGTAGGGGGTTATCCGTAAGGGGCTAGATGGGGCTGGGCGAAGCAGAAGCCTCCTCTCCTCACAGATGTCTTGGCCTGAAGACTCCTGGGCTGGTTGACTCCCACGTCACAGAGGCAGATTTCTCTGTGAGGTTACGTGGACTAGTCTAGAAGCAGGGGGGGCACTTTAAACTTAAGACCTGTTGTACAACCCAGCTTACCTTGCCTATGACATTCTGCGAGATGTCCTATGTCATCTTGGTGAAAATATTCATAACATGAGGTGCCTAGAAGTTCTTGTGGTAAATATGCCAAAATAGCTGTTGCCCTAAAAGGGAATTTTTTTAAAAAAAAGAAAAAGCCATTCAGACGATTAACAGCATCTCTGCACCAGCTGAATCCCGCTACAGCCAGTGAAAACAAGGTCAAAGCCGGGTGGGTTCAGAGGGCTTACTACATGGGTTTTGTTTTTTTCTCATGAAACTGACCTTAATCAGGGCTATAAAAACAGAGGGAGGGCTTCCCTGGTGGCGCAGTGGTTGAGAGTCCGCCTGCCGATGCAGGGGACGCGGGTTCGTGCCCCGGTCTGGGAAGATCCCACATGCCGCGGAGCGGCTGGGCCCGTGAGCCATGGCCGTTGAGCCTGCGCGTCCGGAGCCTGTGCTCCGCAACGGGAGAGGCCACAACAGTGAGAGGCCCCACGTACCGCAAAAAAAAAAAAAAAAAAAAAACAGAGGGAAAGAAAGCAAAGAATCCTTTCAAAGGGGCTGTTAGCACAAGATATCAAATTTTAGGACGTTTAAAAGTAGTAACTGTATTAGATAAAAATGTGGTCGAACTCTAAACTCCAGGGCAAAGCTTCTCCAATTTACCGGCTGCTTTTTAGCAGGATGACCAAACACCAGACGCTCCAGCAGCGGGGCCCACAAGGACCTTGAGAGGTGGCCGCCTCCTTTTCCAGTATTTAGTGACTATTATCTAATAGCCAGAAAAATTACTACCCTGTGAATACTCTTAAGGAGGCAGCAGAGAACAGTGGAAATTTGGGGACATCTGGGTTCTTAGCCCAGGTCTACTGCCGATGGGTTGTGAATTCTGGAGAAGGCCAGGCTTCAGGCTGAGTCTCAGTTCAACCACCATAAAAAATGAGACTGGACTAGATCAGTGTTGTCCAGAAGAACTTTCTGAGAAGACAGAAATGTTCTACCTATGTGGGAATAGAATCTGAAAAAGAGTGGACATATGTATATGTATAACTGATTCACTTTGCTGTACTGTAGAAACTAACACAACATTGTAAGTCAACTATACTCCAATAAAAATTAATTAAAAAAAAAAGAAATGTTCTGCATGGATACCATTAGACACATGTGTCTGCTAAGTACTTGAAATGTAGCTAGTGAGCCTGAGGAATTGAATTTTTAATTTAATTTAAATTGATTAAATTAAAATTAAATTGCCATATGGGGTTACTATAGCAGATGACTGACTGTATTGACAGCTCAGGACTAATCTTTTCCGAGTCCCACATGCCAGAATTTCAGTCACAGTAATTAATGGTCCTGGAACCTTCCATGGATTCAGATAGCATACTATGCCTACTATTTCTCTTTTAGCCATGGACATCAAACCACCCCACTTCATTGTCTCTACATGCCAAAGAATGACATGGAGAAAAATCTCTGTATTTATGATGATAACCCACTGGGTCTCATTGTTCATCAGATACACCCATCATTTCCTTCTCTCTATCCCTAAGAAAGACAGCCGATGGCCCAGTCTTCTCTGCTTTACTCATTGTTCTACCATCATTGTTCAAGCGTAATGTGCAGACTCTTACCTCTGGTCTACAAAAACAAACTTCCCATCTATTGCATGCCGAGAGACATATTCCATAGATTTCACCCTGATTTCCCCGTTCGCCGGTTGTGGAACCATGTGAGAGTGCAGTCGTCCGATGGCGACAAGGCAGCTGAGATTACACCCCTCGTTGTCTGGTTCGTTGTCTTCGTCTAGCCCCATTTTTGTGGGCGGCCAACTTTTCAAATAGCCTGTGCTGTGGATTGTGCAGAAGCTTTTTCGATCTGCTAGAAAGCAAAGTCCATGGTCAATGTCAGTGTGGCTTTGGGGCCTGGGGGCACAGGCAGCCTAGTCGGGGGATGTAGGTAGGGAATCAAAATATAAAAACCAAAGCCTTACTGTTCAGAAGTTAGCATCTAGTGAGAGAGAAGACAGAAAAAACAGGTATCATCCAGTGTCATATACGCCTTGTAGAGCTGGTTACAGCAAAAGGGCATCACATGCACCAAGGAAGCAGGAGCTAAATCTCCCTGGGGAGAAGCAGGCCGCCCCGAAGAACTAGGAAGGAGGTGGATCAAGAAGGATGAGCACTGGGTAAGGGACCAGAATCTGTAAAGGTCTGAGAACATACAAAGGCACAGAGAGGCATCCTGTACAGGAGACAGCAAAAAGCTCCGTGTGGTCGAAGGGAAAAGGGAGGCGCTGGGGGTGGAGTTGGAAGGGCAGGCTGGGAGCATATCGTCGGAGCCTTGGATTATTTGCTCACAAATGTGTTAACCTTTTCCAGGTAGGAAATGGAGAGCTTCTGAAGGTGTTTAAGTGGGGAAACAGCAAAATCACATCGTGATTTGGATGTTCTAGGAGCAGAGTGTTGGGTGAACTGGAAGACATGCACGAGATGCTGAGGACTGTACCATGGCAGTGCCGTGAAGATGAGGCAGGGCAGGACACAGGAGAAATTTCTGAGCTTGAACTGCTGGGATTTGGTATGAGTATCAAAATATTTGGTATGAAAAAAGAAAATAAAGATGACTCCAACTTTTTCAGATTGAGTGGTTAGCTGGTATTATACAATTTATTGACTCAGGGCAGAGAATACAGAGTAAGTTTCAGAGGAGGGGGAGAAAAGATTTCAATTTGGGACACATTAAGTGTGGAGCACCTGTGGATTCCAACAGTAACACATCCTTATGGAATAGTTTACCAAGCATCAGGTCTGTGCTAGTTACTGGGAAACAGTGGAAAACAAATCAGACCTGCCTTTGTGGAATTCACAGTCTAATGGGGGAGAGATATTTTAAACAAATAACTACATAACTGCAACTGTAAGCAAGTGTTAGAAAGAAACCCTACAGCGTGCTACAAGCAGACATAAGGCAGCCTGAGGGAGGGAGGGAGTGACAGACATTGAGGTCCACTCTAAAGGACGAGCTCGAGTGAGCCAGGGAGGGGAGCTGGTGGCGAGAGAGGGGCATTCCCGTCAGAGGTGACAGAACATATGGAGACTTTGGGTAGAAAGGGTTTGGAGGCATCAAAAGGAGGTCAGCAAGTCTCAAACGTATGGAGTAGTGTCAGGGGCGGGGGTTTGCAAAGTCACATGAAGGATTTTAAACTTTTCTTCAAGAGCAGCGGGAACCACTGATGGGTTTAAAACAGGGGGCTGATACGAAGATTTGCTTTTTTTCTTCTTCTATTTTTTGGCCACGCCGCGTGGCATGCGGAGTTCCCCAACTAGGGATCGAACCTGCACCCCCTGCAATGGAAGCGTGGCGTCTTAACCACTGGACAGCCAGAGAAGTCCCAAGATTTGCTTTTAGAAAGGTCACTCTGGCCACGTGAGGGGCTGGAAAGCGTGAGGAGCCTGCTTCACCAGGCCTGTGAGATCCAGGGTAGCCTCCATCTAGCGATAGTAACAGTAAACATGGAGGTGGGTAAACATACTTCAGATAACTTCTGCAGGGGCAATTCATGGCAGCAAGACATTATAACTGACTAGATCAGGAGGGAGGGAAAGGGGGTGAGGGTGCCCCCCAGGCTTCTAGCACGCACAGCTAGATGGACAGTAGTGCCATTTACCTTTGAGGGGAAGCTCAGGTGGTTACTTCTACATATATCACGTTTGAGATGCCCTTGAGATGTCCAAGCAGGTAGATTAAATAAGCAGTTAATTTACAAATCTGGAGTTCAAAAGAGAAGTGCAGGCTAGACATATGAACTTGGAAGTTAGTGGCATATAAATGTCATTGAAAGCTAAGGGGCAGATGACATTACCTATGGATGAGTATATATATACTCTTAAGAGAAGAAGGCTGGGGACAGAAGAGGAGGAAGCAACAAAAGGAACCCGGAAGAAAGCCCGGAGTGGGAGAGGACAGGAAGAAAAACACTTCACAATGGAAGAAAAATGAGAAGTGTCCACTGCACTTAGCCACCTGCAGGCACTGGTGAACTTAGAATAATTCTGGTGGGCTCGTGGGTGCTGGGGAGGCAGGGGGCTGTGACTTAGAGAGTATTCTTTCCCAACCACAGGAAAACAAACAGGACTTAAACAGAGGGAGCCGTCCCACAAACCTGTGTCATCGTGACACCATCAGGGCCTTCCAGCTCCCCCCCACTGCTCCCCAACCGCCCCCACTGAAGGGGGGCTAGTGAGGTCCTGGCTGCAATCCTGGGACCCGCTGCTCTGAGCCCACCCCCTGCTGAGCGCTCCACCTGTGATAGGATTTAAAGAATTGTTAAGTGGTTACCTTTTTTCTTTGAGCAGGTGGAGGGGAAATCCTTGTCTTCAACCTTTACGGAAGGCCTGTTACACTTCATCCTACAGAAGAAAGAACGCCGTGCTCCAGAACATAATCGAGATGGCCCAGGGGTTATATCTGTTTTAACTGGAAGTCCAGCTGCAAATCAATACACAAAATGTGATAAACTGAGGGTAGTGTTGTCTGTCAGGAGGGGGAGCGTGCCCTTGAAGAAAGTCTTTTCTTTCCTGCCTTGCTGTTCTGTAACAATGACGTGACAATAACCCCTCTCCTCAGTCTAGGCCTTAACAGATGCTGTATGGACAGGGGCGCTGTCAACCCGGAATGCTTACAGATCACAAAGAATGCAGCGACTGATGAACGGACTAGGTGCTCCAGGGAATAAAGAAATACACACAGGGTTCCTGCCCAGCAGGAGTGGAGGGCTGAGAAGGGGAGATGGAAGTTCACCAGGAAAAGACTAATGATAACACAACGTGACGTATGAGTGATCAGTGCCAAGTAAATGGCAGAGACAATCGGTGTTTCCCAGAGGCAGAAGCAGGTGGGCTGGGACTTGGAGGATGGGCAAGACCTGGATACTGGAATGGAAAGGAGGCAGCAGGACGCCTTAAGTTCTCAACCCTGGCTGGATGCCAGAACCGCCGGATGCTTCATCAACCTGCAGATTCTGGGACCCCATTCTAGATCTGTGCTTCCCAGTGTGGTAGCCACTAGCTACGACGCAGCTACTGAGAAGTCGAAATTGGAGGTGTGCTGTACGTGTGAATGAAAATAGGATTTCAAAGACTTAGTACCAGAAAAAATGTAAAAGACCTCATTTTGGATTTAGTGTTAAATAAAATACAGTATTAAAGATAATTCTGCGTTTATTTTCACTTTTTTAAACGTAGCTACCAGAAAATTTTAAATCATATAAATTTCAAATATAAACTGGCTCATATCTGTGGTCTGAATTATGGTTCCGGACCACCTGAATTAGAGTCTCTGGAGAAAAAGCATGACTGTGGTCCTGATAGAAACATGGGCTACTTGTCGGTGCAGCAGCCGGGGCTGCAGATCACGTCTGGGGGGAACAAGCGCCCACTGCCCACCGCGGGAGCAGCCATCACGGGAATGGCTACTGCCGGGGGCTCCTCCTGGGTCTCCCTGCTCTCACCTACCTCCCGCACTGCTGCCTCAGTGATCCTCCCCGAATGCCAATCCGAGCCCGCCCCGCCTGGTTCACAGCCCTTCACTGTGTCCCCACAGATGAAAAGGTCTTCGTGGTCCAGCCCTCTCCCTCCCCTGCATGTTCTGTTCCAGCAGCACCGCAGCCCACAGCACCGCACGTCTGCACCCGTCCACAAATCATTTCCTCTGCTCCTTTCCTCCCTTCATCATTTGGCAAACACTAATTCATCTTTTCAAACCCACCTGGAGCTGTCACCTGCTCCGTGATGCCTGTACCCACGCCCACGTGAGAATTAATCATCGTTCCCTATGCCTGGCACTACATCTATGGCTGCACCCGTTATGAATGGCGCCGTCTCCTTTTCTCCCTGACTACATGGTAAGAGCTTTAGCGGCAAGGACCAAACAGCATTCATCTTTCTCTTCTGAGGTCACTAAAAAAATTGCAGGACCATACTATAAAGGGCAACAGGTACCAGGGACTGCATTGTACTTACAGGAAGAAGAGGAGTGCCTTAGTGAAAAGGATGATTTAAAGGAGATTCCTCTGGTGGTTATTTCCTTCCAGAGATTACAATGGAGAGCTTGGAAGCAAGAAACTAGTTAGGCTATGATGGCACTGGGCCAAGGTGAATATACCACGTTGTGCTTACTCTGTGCTGGAAACTATGTACTCCGTTATTAGCATATTAAATCCTCACAACTTGATGAAATAGGTAACATTTTGCAGATAAGGAAGCTGAGGCACAGAGAGGTTAAGTAACTTGCTCAAGGTCACACAGCTAGTAAATGGTGGAGCCATGATGCGAGCCCTGCATTTGACTCAGAGTCCGTGCTCTTAACTGCTGGAATGCACAGCACCCCCATGGGGCTGAAGGAGAAGAGAGCTTCTGCGGCCTCACACAGGAGGCAGGGAGCGGGTGCAGGAGCAGGAAGCTGGGGGAGAACGTGAGTGGTGGCCTGCTGCAAGAAGGAAGCAGGGAGGCGGGCGGAAGGGCGGGGCAGGGCATCTAATGAAGAACCACTTTGGTCAAAGAAGCGTCATATTTACACTTGAAGTTTTCTTACTTTCATCTTATGAGGCTGCATGAGTGCAACTCAGATAAATAGAGGTGATTTTTTCAGGGGGAACAAATCAAACTGATGTGAACCCTTTTAATGCAGGAACATACAACTTGGAATTTCTAGATTCTGAAAAAAAAATGACTAAAAATCAGAAAGAATCAAATGAAAGTAGCTGTTTTTCCTCTCACGAGTTTGGACATTGAATTTTTTTCTTCTTTATGTAAAACAAAAGAGAAACAAACACAAAGTAACATAAACAATCCCACTGAGCCAAAGACAGCACCTGGGACCCAGATAAAGGGCAGAGAGGTAGGAACCCAGAGGCTGAGGTCCGCACACACTGCTCAGCCCGGCGCTCAGCCGTCTGGGCAGGCAGCTGAGGAAGCAGCGGTGGATCCCAAACTCACTTTTTGCATCTATGAGCCGCTCCCGGGGTGCAGTGTCAGAGGAGGAGAGCTGCTCCTTGACTTTGGCGATATCTTTAGGATGCAGGTAGTCAAATAAACTCTGACCAATCAGATCATTCTGTGGGAATGTATCATCAAAAAGGACAAGTCAACGGCACGTGGAACATACATTAACCAACAAGGGCTTGGCCTTTACTCTGCATTTTTAAGCACGAGAATTTCAAATATTTCATGTGTTAACATGTACACACGTCCAGTCGCTTTGCCTAGATATAGACACAATGAATGAGGCACTGGGAGTGTGGTTTTGATAAGACACGAAGGCAAAAGGGCTCAACCACATACATAAATAGTTCATGCTCCTCTACGGCAAAAGTCTTTCAGTATGTATTCCTTTTCATTTATTTCTGAGGCCCACAGATTCCCTTCTAAGTCCTCAGAGGGAGGAATGTAGGGCGTGGGCTCTGACTCTAGCTCCATTAAACCTCTGTTCTTAAACAAGTTGTGTCATACTATTCGCCTCACTAGCCTAATTGTTAGCACAGATAAAAATAACTTCTTCCATAGCTTTGCTCTAAGACTAAAAAGAGCAAAACACCTTGGAAACACTAAATTTACATTAATTCTAATGTATATAAATGTTATTTTGATTCTGCAATTCTTCTGCTTTACTAAGTTTCCATGCAAATACCAGCATGAATGAATGAAAAAAACGAGTAAAAACTCTAGGGACAAAATAGGTGAAAAGCTCTGTTCTAGAAGCATTTATAAATGGTTATCTTATATGATCCTACAAACGGTCATAGATTGTATGGATTATTACAATCATGTTTTAGAGGACGCTGAGGTTCAATAGAGCTAATAAGTGACATATCACTGTTAACACAGTATGGGTGGATTCCCATTTTTCTTATTCCCTGGTATTGTATGGTCTGCCTACCTGTCTTCCTTGTCAGACAGCCCCTTGCCCCCCTACCCCTACACTGTGGGCTATTTATCTTGCAGCAGTGAGAAAGTTACAATGCTGGTAAGGTCGAACTTCCCAGTGGTGGAAGCACATTAAAGGAAGTTTTCTAAGTTTATATTCATTTCTGTGTACAGAATCTTCTGGAAGAAGGATGGGGTGGGGGAATATATAAGCACTTCACATGTCACTTGTCCACCATAATTATTCTGAGAAGTGGGGTGACCTTTTTGGCTGCTGTGAGGCTGCCCAGAACCAGCAGCAGGAGCAGTACCTGGCTGTAGTTGAGGATCTTGAAGACAGACTCTGACACAAAGAGGATCTTCCCTCGGTCACATCCTACGACAAACAAAAATCCATCTGCTGCCTAATCAGGAGAAATGGATAATCAATTTATCACACTTTAGGAAACATGATTTATAGTCACTCTGATAGCAAATAAGGATTGTTTTCTAAGTATCCAAAGCACAGGACTGCAGTCATTGACAGTTTCACAGGTATCCTGAGAACAGGATGTTCAGAACAAATGCCTTCCGAGAATGGTAAGATTCTCTCCAAGGCGGATATACACACATGTATTATCTAATGATTACAGGGGACAGTGCCATTAGAGTAAGTTCTGTTTCAAAGCAGAACTCAGCTTAAGAATTTTCCTTTGATTGCATCAAGGTCCAGAGAAATACATTTCATTGCTCTAAGTATAACAATGCTGTAATATCATAGAATCTGAGAGCGGAAGGAAACTTTAGGATCAGAACCCCCTGGTCCAATATCGCAGCCTCCATCTGTCCTCAACTCGAACACCTCCATTTCCAGGGAGCTCTCGGGAACAGTGGTTCTCAACATTTGAAGTGGGGTTTGCTTTCGGTTTTTTATGCTGATGGTCTGGAATGGGGCTAGATCACTGGTATGATTATTACCCCCTCCCCATCCCACCCTTACCCCCACCCCAAAGTGATTCTAACGTACACAGGCTCGAGAAGTACTGCTCTCAAGTATTATCGCTTGACCCAGGGCTGGGCTGTTTGTATCCTAAATTATACAAAAAAAAGAAAAGCAAAAATTTCCCCTGACTTTCTTTTCACCTCTTCTTCACTTTAAATACAGGTAAAAATCCAAAGGGCCAGTAAAGATAGGTGTGGAGACAGGACAGTATTTGTTGGATAGATTGAAGCAGGTAAACACCAAAGCTACGGTACCTGAGAGCTTAGGATGTTTTGTGCATGTGTGACTGAATCCTATCCACGACTTTCCAGGCGGGCAACTACTCAACTCCTGTTGGGGCCTTCCCGGTGCCAGGGAGGTGCTCCGTTCTCTACCATGCACTTGCTCTACATTCAGCTACCACGGGCTAAATCACAGTGCGTCATTATCTTGCGTTATTTGCTGGGCCGCAGCCTCTCCTTTGGAAGAATCTAGAGAACGCTTTTCCACAAAAGGGCCTTCGGGATGCAGTTTAATTCAAAGAACTAGGAAATGAATTCATGTGCCAGAAGGTAACAGAATGGTACATGCACTTGTGCTGGGATAAAAGAAGTGAGTAAAAGGGGAACAGATTCACTATTGCTGTGAGAGGGCTTGGCAGGCTGTCCTGCCAGAAGGAAGCTGGGGATGATCCTTTCCTAAGTTAGGTCTCTGAGCTGGCCCAGGGGCAAGGGATGACGGTGAGGGGGAAGCGACTTCCCAAGCACCATCTGCTGGAAGCCTCATTCTGTCAAAAAAGAGAGTATTAATAACTTCCTCACTTGCCTTGCTGACAATCTTATATCTAACAAGAGAAGAGAGTATTTTGAGGCTTTTCATTAATGAAGCGATGTGGCACAGAAGATGCCTGGGAAGAAGGTGCTCGTGACATCCTGGAAAAAATGCTGGGCAGAGTCAGGCCCAAACTGGTGACACGAGTGCAGTGGATTTGAACACATGCAGGGGAGGGAGAGGAGGGTCCAGAGGCTGGTGAACACGGTCGGCACAGGGGAGGCACAAAACATTCCGACACTGCTTTACTCGGGCAGATAAACACCAGCAGGTGAAGAAGCTGGGGCTGAGGGGACAGCCAGAGGGCAGAGGGGTGAGACACGAGCACCACGGGGCCAGGAAGACCAGGGCAGGCTCGCCCTCAGGGAGGACGGTGTTAAGTTAATGAATGACACGGAGCCGAAGCAGCCGCCACGTTTTCAAAACTCGGGACATACAGGATTCAGACACTATAAACTGATCAGGTTCACTGCTCCTTGACATACCGGTTATTAAAGATATTTTGAAAGCACTTAGTAAAGAATGCTATTAGTCAGATTTGCACTGGTAAGGAAAAGTGGAAGTCCAGTTCCTGCTGCCAAACTGTTCAAACATCATCTGAGTGGACCCTGCCATCTGTTGAAGCAAATTCCCAAGAACTGGGCACCTGGAAGCGGCAAGGAATCAGACAGTACTTCACAGCCACTGCGATGGGCCAGAGATGTGAGAAAAGTTCCATCAGGGAAGACAAGTCACCACTGACGTTGTCTGAGAGAGAAGAGCAGAAAAGGCAAGCCCAAGATAAAGTATTTAGCTTGGATAGCATTAAAACTCTTATTCCAGACCTTGATAAGTGTGGGCATCTAATAGGAAATCACTCAGAAAAGCAGCAACAAGACAATTATTAAGCACTTGTCATCACAAAAAGAGCTGGTTTTTATACATATACACACACATATATTTTTTTCTTTAAAAACACCAAATTTGGACTTCCCTCGTGGTGCAGTGGTCGAGAATCTGCCAATGCAGGGGACACGGGTTCGAGCCCTGGTCTGGGAAGATCCCACATGCCGCGGAGCAACTAGGCCTGTGCGCCACAACTACCGAGCCTGCACTCTAGAGCCCGTGAGCCACAGCTGCTGAGCCCATGTACCACAACTGCTAAAGCTCCTGTGCCTAGAGCCAACGTTCCACAACAAGAGAAGCCACCACAATGAGAAGCCCGCACACCACAACGAAGAGTAGCCCCCGCTCGCCGCAACTAGAGAAAGCCCACGCCCAGCAACGAAGACCCAACACAATCAAAAAAATAAAATAAAATTTTAAAAAGTACCAAATTATCAGTATGGCAATTAGGACCAGCTACATAATCTGTAGGGCCCAGTACAAAATGAAAATGTAGGGACCCTTGTTCTCAAATACAATTTTCAAGATGGCGACAGCAGAGCATTAAACCAAGTGCCAGGCCCTGTGTGACTGCATAGGTTGCATGCCCGGGAGGCCAGCCCTGGTGGTCTCTCTGGAGATGCTGCAGGTATAGTTTACATCTTAACTCCAGCAAGTCCTCCCTGAGAACAAGGACATCTTTATGAAAAGGATGGAGAGGTGAGGGCAGAGTTGGGTCTTCCGAGCATGCCTTGAGAGGTAACCAAATGACCATCGCCAACTTCCTGAGAAGCCTTGGTCCCACCCTATAGCGTTTATCAGTGATTGGATGTTTGTAGGACAGGGCCATGCATAACCAGTAAGTACTAAAGTGTTTGCTCAATTAGCTAGTGAATGAAAATGGAAGACAGAAGACACACCTATCCAAGCTTCAACTCACATGAAGCTCTGAAGGGTCGCTAATGATAAGCTGGAATATGGGACTATCCAATAAATAGATACTTATTGGATGGACAAAAGTTCAAAAAAACTGCACCTACGCATGATGTAAAAAACCTGGCCTAACAATAATTCACGTACAAGAGAGCCGGGGAGGGCCACTATTACAGCTACCCCGGATGGGGCTTCTACTGCAAGGGAGGCTACCAGGCCATCCAACCCCAGGCCAATCAGGCCACAGCTGGAGCTCCATACTGGGTTGTGGCAGCCACTCCTGGAGGGAAATCTAGCAGACAGATGCGGTTCTGTAATGTGTGGCAACCGCTGCTCCCGACCCCCTTCTCTCCTGCCTGCATCTACGATACTTGTTCTGCAACATGCCTTGCAGCTATGGGGGACCAGGTGACATCTTCTGGATAAGCTGAAGTCCACTACTGTGCTTCCAGGAAGGTGCACCCTTTCTTGGTACAAAAGACGGCTGGCCTGGAGCCTCCCCTGCCCTTTTTCTGGCTGATCCGCTACCGAGAGCTGGCACAGGCCGTCTCACTCCAATGAGGCAACAAGCTACATGCTAGCTCAGCAGGGTTGTGTGAGAGGACACAAAGAGCCTGGTTCCTGCTGACCTCACTGAACCTCTATACGAGCCCCTCACAGCCTACCCCAGGACTGGCTATGCTGGAGAAACAAAGCCCTGTTTATTCAACACGTCTTCTGTTCCTTGCATTTAATACAGCACGTCACGAGGGGATGGATAGAGACTATTGGAACGAGCAGGCAGGCCAGGCTTACAGAGGGCCTGAAGCCGGGGTGAGCTGAAAATGGGTAGCGAAGATGCAAAAATGCAGCTGGACTAGCCTCTGTGCCGGGGCTTTGCAAACTTCTGCTCAGAGAAGTGAGGTCAGCCCTGGCTGCGGCGAGATGGGGCGGGTATCCTTGCCTTAAGTTAGGCTTCTCTGTTTCTCTCTTCACAGTTTGCAAGAGAACACGTTTCTGAATTTGGTGTCTCTCCCTTCAATTTCCAAGTGAATTGCGCTCTGCCCAGAGCAGACCTGACTCAGCACAGAAGCCGGGTTCCCGCAGTGCCACCTCAGCTGCCTCTCTGCAGAGCCTGGCAGGAGAAAGTGAGCACTGCAGTCACGCAGGTGAAAGCATCACCTCCTCCACTTACTTTCCTCCTCAGGCCATGGTGTCTTTGGAAGCTTGTTGTTTTGATGGAATTTTGGTATAAAGATTTAGGTGGCTGTTTTTGTGCTAGTGGTTAAGTGATGAGAGAAATTCTCAGCTGCTCTCAGTTTCAGTCCCTTTCTAAAACCTTCCTATTCAGGAAGGGGATTCTTCATTACCTCCTATTCTAACAAAATCTGCTCTTCTTATTTAAAGTCCCAGTAGCATAGACCTTCAATTTTTGCTTGAGCAAGGGTAGAAGAGGAGGGTCTCAGGGAAGAGATGTGAAGCCTGTTCAAACAGTAAGAACAAGGTGGAGACCCCAAAAGAGGAAGTGAGCCTAAGCAGGTTCAGTGTTGAGACATCAAATTCCCACACGCTGGTGCTTAACTCTGAAATTTGTAAAAATAAATGTTGTGTAAAACAATCCCATAATTGCAACATACCCTGAGAATAAGGTGTTTCAATTCATCATCTGAGAGAAAAGTCGGTTTGTAGTTTGCTTCTGTGTATGGATTGGTGGCACCTTACAGGGGAAAAAAGAGAAAGCGTTGGAACACTGTATTTTCAGATGTCTCATTCCATTCGACTGCCTCAAACCTTCCAGATGCGGCCAGTCCTTACCACCTGGGATCGAAATTTTGTCTTCTTTTTCCTTTACGGAGACAGGGCTAGATCTGACTTTGGACAGGAGCCTCTAATGCCAAAGAGAATTCCACCGAAAAGCAAACACTGCTGCCCACAGGAGACTTAGCAAGCTTGCTTTTGTCACTATAGTGAAAATCAGGAGCTGACACAAGTTAAAAAACTGCTTCTAAGAGAGAAGGCAGCTCTAGGAGCAAACTGGTAGAGACTCCTGGGAGGTTCCCTCCTCCCAAGATCTATATTAAATGGGTTGTCTAGCAGTTGCTCAAATCTCCACTCTAAGTGTTCTTGGGAAATCATCCAGACTGCCAGGCCCTGAGTAAACACCCTGTAGAAGGCATTTACTGAGAGCTCCTCTTCATCAGGGTTGAATTAAATGAGCTTGGCAACCCGGAGAAATGCATTTCTTCAGTAAGTGCAACTCGAGCTCCCAGGACTGGAAGGCACAAGACTTATGTTTAAAAGGCTGTCAATCTGGCATCTTTCAGGAGAATAACTTAGAGAAAAATGCCAGCAGGAAATGACTTGAAATCTGCAGAATGGTTAGTAAAAGAGTGAAGAAGTAAAATGAAACGATCCATAACAATTCTAAGTACCACCGGGAAGGAGGGAAACAGAACGTGTCCTGACTTTCATATCAGCCAACAAGGCACACGTTACTGACCCACGTCCCTGCTTTTTAGGGTAACTTGAGCTCTGCCACTCTTTTCCTTCCAATGTAATAGAAATTAGTTATGATTTAATCTCTATCTTCACTAATATGAATTTTAAAATGCCATTCTCCGGGCAAAGGACACAACGTTTATATTTTTGAATAATGATCAAAAGTCAGACAAAACCAGCTACTTCTCATTTCCGGTGGCTTTGTAGAAATATAAAAGACGCAATTCTTTCACCACACAGGTCAGAGATCTGAGTGAGTGCCCACTTTCCAATTTCCTCAAATAGTCCAAGACTAGCTGTGGAAAATTCCAGGAACCGCAGTCACTCAAGTGCCTGATACAGTTCGGATTTCTCCTGTGGTGTGGATAAGTCACTTCCATGTCTCTGCCTCTGTTTTCTCACCCTCCCCGCACTCAGAAAAGAAGGAAAACACTGCTTCCCTCATAAAGAGTTGATCTGGTTTGGGAAAATTCCAGGAAGATGAAAATATCATCAGTGTTCATTCCTGACGATAAAACGCAGCAAGTCCCACCAACCAGTGACTCACTCTTCAAAAGGAACCATGATGAATTTTCCTCTTCAAAACTGAAACTGACTTTCCTGTGTCACTAAGGGCACCTACATTTCTGATGTATAGCATTGTATGCGTGGGGCCCAGGCACCACATATGCACAAGCTGGCCCTTCAGCAGGGTCCTCTCTGACATGTATGTGCATATACACACGCACAGGACATAGCCTCCACCCTCTGGAGACGTAGGACAGCAAAACTGCTTCTTGATACCCACAGAAGCTCAACAATCGTTTCATTTGGCATCAGGTCTATTGCTGAAAATGACAGGCATATTACTCAAGGCTACACATTTGCAAGTAATAAACATTTGTCCCTAAGGAGACTCGGGAACATTCTAGGAAAGGGTGGTAACATTTGTGAGCAAGGGCATAAAGGACAATAAAGCCGGGACCTCACCTCGTAATGTTTTCATGTGCTGAACAGCCATCCTTAGCACAGTAAGTTTATCTAATTTCCTGGACATCGCGTTGCACGTTGGTACCAAAGAAGCCAGTTCATCAATAAAACTGTTCATTTTATCCCGACGCCTCTTTTCAATCTGGCTGTGAGCTTCCCTGAACAACAATATGAAAAATGATTTCTGTAAAATGTAACAGAGCATCAAGGAAACGATGAAAATAAATTATAGCTGTTTTCAATATTCATCTGTCAAGGCAAATTTAAAATCTGCAGAATGTTTCAAACTAGGCCTTCCTACTAAAGTCACCCAAGAAAGTGGGCTCACTGCCAGGTCAGTATTAGGTTTTTTTTTATGCTCACCTCATCCTTAGAATTGAGAAATATTACAAAAACTGTCTTTTCAGAGTAAACTGAGCTGTTAATTTCTCATTTATTTTCCTCTCAGCCCCGATAAAGTTGGATTTTAAGACAGGGGTGAAGGAAAGAAGGGAGGTGGAGAATTCAAGGGCAAACATCCGGAACAGACATCTGTGAGGGCGCCACGCTGAGCTGTCTCTGAGGTTTGTGGGGAGCCTGCTGTGTGGCCCGTCGGAGACTGACTGATTGAGACACCAGGTAACTAACGCCACTGTCCTTGGATTGGCCATGACCCCACCTAGACGCAGCACTTGCTACATCTGTCCCCAAGAGTTTCCACTGAGGAATGTCACACGCCTTCCTCCCTGGAATTGCTGCCTGGCGAGTCAGCGTGACACTTCCATGGGCACACACTCTCTCCCTGACTGGTTTGCACCTGTCATTCGTGACTGTCCCCCTCAAGAGGTGTGTCAACAGGGCTTCCCTGGTGGCGCAGTGGTTGAGAGTCCGCCTGCCGATGCAGCGGACACGGGTTCGTGCCCCGGTCCGGGAAGATCCCACATGCCGCGGAGCGGCTGGGCCCGTGAGCCATGGCCGCTGAGCCTGTGCGTCCGGAGCCTGTGCTCCACAACGGGAGAGGCCACGACAGTGAGAGGCCCGCGTACCGCAAAAAAAAAAAAAAAGAGGTGTGTCAACAGTGGAAACGTAGTTTGCTGCCACTGCCGTAGCAACAGAACCGTGGGATCTCTTGCCAAAGCTGGTCCACGAGGGAAAAGCCAGAACTGTCGGGTCAAAGTCTGCAGCCCCTGGTTCTGTGTCACGATACAGACTCAAATGGCCCTGGGGCTACTGGCAGGAGAGCTCAGGATCTGCATGGAAAGGAGTCGCAGGCATGGTTGGAAGCAGGAAAGACGGAGTTAGAGAATCTCCTTGAGGGAGCAGGGCACCCCCAGGTCTAGCCTTCAACTGCACCTTGCAGAGCAATAAGGGCACTTTCAGAGGCTTGGGACAGCCCGGGGAACCGAGTCACTGAGCCAGGTCTCCCCGAAGGGCCCTGAGTCAGGAAGGAGTAACCTGCTGAAGACGGAGAAAACCTTTAGCCTTGATTTATCTTCTGCTCCCCCCAAAGCCCCCTTCCGGTTAACTATGCTTAGACAGCAAAGAGTGAAGGCAGCTCAGCCTGGAGGGATGGAGGGAGTGGAAGAAGGCCACATCAAGCCCGGGCCCCCCATCCCCTTCCTCCTTCCCTAAGGACGTGACAGTGTCAAAGACCGTCTGACAGACAAGGACCAGATATGCAGAGCCTCCTTGGCTACACACCAAGCAACCAAACCAGGACAGTTTATAGACAGAATGAGGGTCCAAGCTCACCTTGCATTTTTGATCCTTCCTTGGTGCTCTGTGTATTCTAACCTGGAAAAAAAAAAAAGAAGAAACACAATGTCCTGGAGATTGACAGCAGTTACACATCTGTTTTCTTCCCTGCCTTAGCCCTGTCATCTCTACATGACACACAAGAGCTTTGGTTGTTGGCCACACTGGGGGTGGGGGGAGGGAGACAAGTTCAAGCCCATAGGCTCAAGGTCTCCTTGCTTATCCCTAATCAAGGACATGGATGGAGCCTGCACCATGTAACAGAATGTTTAATTATGCAAAGAAAATGGCTCTAAGGATGCTGAAGTTCAAATGACTAGATTCGTGGTACCTTCCATGAGGGTCGTCTTTGTCTGTGTCCATGCTTTCTCTGAGAAAACAAGAGAGAATGTGACTGTTAAGACATACAAAATAGCTTCTTATCGTAATACAGAAGGCCCTCATTTATCCAGAAACCAAACAATTAGAAAGCTCAAATAGTCATAGTATTGACTCTTGATGTATAAAAGTAAAACAAACAAAACCAACTTGAACCTACTATAAAACCCAGACCAAACAAAAGTTATATATACTGTCTCAATAGAGTTCGCGTGTTAACATATTTTTACCGTATTGATTGTTTGAGAAAATTGGGAATACATACAGCATTTATGGAAACTCTTAGGTAACCAGAGTATCTGAGTAACTGTAACACCTCATTCCCCCCCCATCATTCTGGATAAATGGGGCTCATTCATTTGCAAAACACGTCAAGCATCAAATATACTATATATTTGGTGACGGTGGGTGAGGTGAGGAGGGGAAATCAAAGTACCCACAAAGAAGTACTGAGCAGAGCCCCAAGCCAGCTCTTCAAAGGCACTGCTACCCAATGCTCTGGTTCTCAGCTCAGCGGGAAACCCCGAGCCCTGAGAAACTGGGACAGAGGGAGGCATGGGGTTGGGGGGCCACAGAGATTCCTGGGGCCACAGCAGGGATCTGCCTTCCTTGCATGGACTCCAGAATCCAGTTTTCACATCACCTTGTGGTTCAGTAGAAAACAGATTGAAATCCTCAGAGGAAGGAGTTCTAAATCCCCTGGGTCAGCTCACACCCTTCTCCAACCCCTAAATTGCTCAGGAGGGCACTGGCCAACATCTGGGCCTCCTCCTTTCTCCTGTAAGAAAGGAGGGATTATGGCCTTCCAAACAATGTCATCTCAAGGGCAAAAACAACTTTCTCAGGAGCACTGAGGCACATCACGGGCATTCTAGAACAGTGGTTCCCAACCAAGAGCCCTCAATTTCCTCATAGGCAGAGACTTTCTCTAGCTAGTCCTGAAGTTCAGAAGAAAATCTACAGGCCACAGGGGAAAACGACAACTCTCTCTTCCCTTTTGTCTAGACTTGTATCCGCTCACTGAGGCAAATGACCATCTCAGGTGAAAAGCAGCTCTGCCCTACAGGTATGAGTTTAGTGCATTAAAATGATAAGATAAAGGATTATGGTCGCTTAACTAATAGGGTCTCCACGAATTACAGAAGACCTGCAAACTGGGGTCCATGCAGGAAACCTGAAAGTTCTGGATGGAGACAAGGTTGGGAACCACAGATCTAGATAGCAGAGGTCTTAGAACACGTCAAGGCCTCCATCAGCACTGGCCCAAGACAAAGGCTCCACAGAAAGCACCTAGTTTCCCTGTTGGGGAGTTACTGCCATGGAAGAACACCCTCTCGGTCCTCACACCCACTCTCCATCCCCTGGGCGTCCACTCTCTTAATCATCTGGGATCACTTACATATTACTCATAGCATCTCCTAGTGGGCATCTGACCTCCAGCCACTGTGCTCCCCAAATTCGACCTGTGAACTTCAGCAGAAAGGACATCTGCTGTAGGGGGATACCTCCTTGGAGATTTTCCCTCATTAAACAGAAGAAAACCTCTCAAATGGACATTTGGGCAAGACTCCACGGTTGCCTCTACAAAACAAAACGTGCCTTTGGATGTTCTATGCTGACTTATTCCCTAGATGTTTGTTCAGCTACAGAAGAGCTGACTATAAGTGTGAAAACTTACTTACTCAAAAGAAAAGCCATCTAGTCTAAAAAGAAAAGTACTATTTAATGTAAGAGGAACAAACTAATTTAAATAATGTTTAAGGACAATGTCACTGTTCCTATACTGTTTCCAGAGATGACCTCTACTTATTCACTCCACAAACGTTAAGCAAGCCATTGATGTCCTCCTAGAGAGAGGCCTTCAGGCAAAGCTCTTTTTGAAACCAGGGACTTGGCCATCTTGCTCACAAGAGCAAAGGAAAATGAAGAAAGGGGTAAAATGTGGAACCTGGCTTTAAGGCTATTCTTTTTCCCTCGATGTGGAACAATCTGGGGACAGGAGCAGGGAGTAAACACCTCAGCAGTACTGGAAGCTCCCTCCTGCTTGCAATCCAGGGGAAAGATAAAGGGCAAAATCAACTACTGTGTGGCCAGCTGGAGTTGGATCTTTCATTCCCACCCCTTTTCACAGAGAGGATCCCTTCTTCCAGGAGGGACAGTAGAGGCCCTAGATGTTCGTGCCTGTGAGCCGACACCAAGTTTAGCCAGAGGAAGACGAGCCCAAAGGCCTTACTGGTAGTCCGTGGAGCTGCCCTTGCGTTTCCGGTTGCAATCCATGCCACCGGTGCCCAGGGGGCTGGAGAGGAGGTCGGTGGCACCTGGGGACATGAAGTCGCTGATAGTTGAAGAAATGTCCATTCTCTGTTCGGCCATTGGAGTCTGGAATAGGTACAAGGAGGCACAGAGGCACGTTTATTTCTACGTGCTCTTCTAAGGTGGAGGACGACCAGGGTGGCTCTGTGGAGGAAAAGGGACTTGATTACAGCACCAACATCTCTCTCGCCCAGCCAACCAGAACAGGACCAGGTAGAACTGGAAGGGGCATCGTATTTACTCTAGGAGTTACTATAGGTAATTTAGGCTCACCCACTCGTTTTTCTTGTAGACACAAAGCTCAGAGAAACTGGGTGGCTTCTCCTAGATCCCCGTGCCAGGGCATGGAAGAACTAAACCAGAACCCAAGGCTCTAGAAGTTACAGCCCTGTGCTCCTCCCACGGAGGGGACCAAGTGTCCCAGATGTTCTGACAGTCCTAAATTAATCTTCTTCTAATCAAATCTAATCAATGAAATAAATATGATCTACTTGTTATCTTTGTGTTTTTAAAAATTTATTATTTTATTTATTTTTGGCTGTGTTGGGTCTTCGTTGCTGTGCGCAGGCTTTTTCTAGTTGTGGTGAGCAGGGGCTACCCTTCGTTGTGGTGCGCGGGCTTCTGAACGCGGTGGCTTCTCTTGTTGCGGAACACGGGCTATAGGCATGCGGGCTTCAGTAATTGTGGCACGTGGGCTCAGTAGTTGTAGCGCACGGGCTTAGTTGCTCCGCGGCATGTGGGATCTTCCCAGACCAAGGCTCGAACCCGTGTCTCCTGCATTGGCAGGCGGATTCTTAACCACTGTGCCACCAGGGAAGCCCTATCTTTGTATTTTTATTACAATTTTTTATCAAAGTTGTAGGAAAGCAGAAAATATCCTTTCTCAGCCTGTAAGTCCCACTTGGGAGTCAGGAAAAAGTGGTCCCTCTCCATCACTGGCCCAGGCAAAGTCTGTCCTGTCCTCCCAAACTGTCCTTTTGTACTCAGGATTCCACTGCAAGGAAAACCTAGCATAATGAAGTGAAGACACTGCAAACACTTGCAAAACATTTTGAGAATTCATATCTTAAAAGCGCAAAGTGAGTTGGCCCAAAGGAGAGGCTGGCAAGTACCTTGCAAGGGACTCCAACTGCAAACCCAGTTGAAGGTGGCCGTGCACTGCCCGCTGTCGGGGTCCAGCTCCAAGTGACGTGACTGGGGCTGTCACTCCCACTCTCTGGGCCCGAGTTTCCTCATCTGCAAAGTGAGAGGCAAGGGTGAGCTCTTGTTTTCACTGTCACTATTGTGCCCACACATTAGAGACCTGAGCCCTCCTGGTTAGGCATGTGCTGTGTTTTCACTCTCACGACCATTGCTGGAGTGAACATCTTTGTGTGCGTAGCTCTGCACATTTGAGCTATTATCTCTAAAAGTCAGACTGACAGGTCTAAAGGGGACACACATTGTATGTTTTGGTAAATACTGAAACACTGTGCTCCAGAAAAGAACCAATAATTTACATCCCCAATAAGAGCTCTTGTCAATCTGAAAGAAAAAAATGAAACCTCAGTTTTTACTTGTAATTTAAAATTATTATGGATGGCGTTCCTACGTTTATATGGGCATTTTTTGGTTTTCCTTTGTGCCCACTCATGTCGTATTTTCCTACCATATTGTCTTTAGGATCGATGGGCCTCCTAACTCATGCTCACCCGGGCACCTGAACTGGTGGGAGAAAAGCATGCAACGATCCTTGACTCTTCTGCTCCATTTATTCTCCCACTCTGCTACCATACTTGCTCTTTCCTCCTCAAACCTCCAACATCTCCCCAGTCCTCATGCTTAGCTGATACTTCACTAAGAGGCCAGCGACCACTTCTACCAGCTACCTAGATGCTGCAGGCTAGGACCCCAGCCCCAAAGCATGCTGACCCCATCCTCTTTTACTAGTCCAGACCATTCGCCCCAATCCTGCATCATCCACTTCCCCCACTCTAAAGCATCACTCCCATTAGGATAAGAACACACTCAAACAACTCTCATCTTGGGGGGGAGAAAAACACAACTTTTTTGAACTCCACTCCCTGCCAGTTACTGCCCCAATTCTTTGTTTCCAATTGCTTTCCTCTTCCCTCGCTATAACTCAACTCAAATCAGGCTTTTGTCCCCATCATCCCACTACAACAGCCCCTGTTGGGTTCACTAGTGACCTCCTCATTGCTAAATCCAACAGCAAGTTCTCCATTCCCTCCCTACTCATCCCATCAGCACATCTAATAGAGTTGATCTCTCCCTCCTCCCTGTCTCTCAGCTTCATGGTTCTCCTACTTCAGTGGCCACTCCTCTTTGGTCTCTTCAGCTGGTTCCTCTCGTCTCCTCGCCTCTAGCTGTCCTCGGCCCTCCTCTCTGTCTATACTCATTCCTTAGGAAATCTGTCTAGTTTCATTGCTTCAAATACTATCCATGCTATGACAACTCCCATATTTACATCTCCAGCCCAGATCTCTCCCCAGATTCCAAACCTGTATAACCAACCATCACCCTGACATCTCCCTTTGAATATACAATAGAAACATGAAACATCCATGACCAATCCCTGGTTCTCCCCAAGCCAAGCCTCTTGGCCATGCCCAGGTCAGTAAGTGGTACTTCAGTCCTGCTTGCCGCTCAGGCCCCAAACCTAGGAGTCACCCCTGACTCCTTTCTTTTCTTCACAACCTGCATCCAATCCATCAGCAAATCTTATCAGCTCAAGATTAAAAAAACATCCAAAATTCAACCACTTCTCCCCTTTTTCTTTCATATTTCTGCTCAGATGAAACTTCATCAGTGAAGCTTCCTTGAAGAGCCACATAATATGACCTCCCCACCAACTCTTCCTAACCACCCCAGGCCTGCTTAATTTTTTCCCATCGCCCGTATCAGCATTTGGCCTGCAATAACCTACTTAATTTACTGGCTGTCCTCTCCATTAGACTATAAGCATCAGAAGAGCAGGGACTTTGGTTTACTGCTTGCACCCTTAGTGCCTAGAACACTTTCTAGCACACAGTAAGCACTCAAAAAATGCATGTTGAATGAATAAATTTGTATATCAGGAATATTAATCTTTGCTCGTTATAGATGTTGTAAATACTTCCCCCTGCTTTTGCCTTTTAACTTTGCTTATGGTATTTGTATATGATACTAAAAGTGACATGTTTTAAAAACCCTGTCACCCCCAAATAATAAAAACATTCTCTTCTTTGCTGATGTTTTTATAATTTTTTAAAAAAAATTTATTCTTTAATCCACTTGGAAATTATTTTTGGTACACGACCTAAGGTTGGGAATTTCTTATTTCTCTCCAAAGAATAGACAGTTGTCCCAACACCACTCACTAGACCATGTGTCCTGTTACCTGTCACTTGAAATGCCATCTTTATTGATTTGTTTTCTATTTCTGGACTTTCTCTTCTTTTCCTTTGATCTGCTTATTTCCATCCTGGTACCACACTATTTATGATTGTGGCTTTATAATACATTTTAATATCTGGTAGAACAATTCCTTTCCTGCTTCTTACTCTTATTTTTAGAAATTTCCTGGCTAGTCTGATGTATTCTTCAAGGAGTATTTTATAATCATTTAATCACATTAAAGGCCCTGCCGCAGCTGTAGCTTTTGTTGTTATTATTATCATTATTACTGACATTAAGAGAAGTAGGCCAGCAGTGAGCACAGACCTCAGGGTCTCGGTGGCCCTTTGGGTGTCAGACCTGTGGTGCCCCCTCTAGCCCCCACTCCTCTTTTTGAACAGCCATACATTTGCATGAGGTGGAAAATTTCAAGTTTCAGGGCTCCTGGAAGAAACCACACTTCCTGAGGGAAGGACTACCATCAGAGCTGCCAATGATAGTCACTCTAGGCAGGGGTGGGTGGGATAGGATTGTTACCTGAAGTTACGGTTCTTAAACCCCAGATCCACCTTGGGAGAGGCAAGGGGCCACTGGACTTGTTGGTCACCTCAAAGCAATTTTCATGTTTTGTCGCTTCCTTTCAGGCAGTCAACTTCTTCCAGAAACCTACAGTGGGGCCCACAGGAAAAGAAATCCCAAACAGGTCAATTTGGAGTAAATGAAAAGTCTCATAGCAGCTGAGGAAGATGGGGAACTTGCTCATGACTCCTGATTACAGGGAGCAATGCTGAGCTGACCGTCCAGTCCTTCAACTGCCTGTTAAACTCAACTGCAAACACATGAGGAAGTCTGCCAGGAGATATTTTCTGTGAAAAACAATGCCTTTTAAATTACTAAACGTAAATTCTTGGACACGGCCTTAAGAGGAAGAAGATAATTATATTTTTCATTTCTCCTACGGGGTCAAGCAATAATAACAGTGAACAGTGACTGAGCGTGTACTTGGCGTCAGGCGCTGTTCTTACTGCACCATGTGGATTAACTCACTCAGACCTGAAAATAACTCTGAGGTAAATACTGTTGTTTCCACATTTTACCGAGAAGATCGAGGCAGAGAGAGGTGAAGAAACCAGCCGAGGTCACATAGCAGGAGAGCAGTGGGGCTCCAGGAGCTACACCTGCGAATAACGACACCACTCAACTCTCTCTCCAGCCAGGTGTGTTACCTAAATGCACACAACGAGGAACCACAGAAAACAAGTCTTCAGGAAACATTAAGCCAGACGAAATGCCAGCAGGGCCAATACCTGAAGCCGCTGGGAGCTCAGACGCTGAAAGAAAACGTCCCTGAACTCAAGCACATGTGGTAGAGAAATCAGTTCTGAAAAGCTGCTCATGGTAAATTAAAGCGGGGGGAGAGTTTGCTGCCCTGCCCACCTCCTGCTGGCAGGATACAGGGGTCTCCTCTCTGGCCCTGCGACCCCTGTGGAAGGAACAGGCTCTGAAGGAAGAAATGGGCTGCACCCGCCCCACTACTCCCTACCTGCTCCACCTTGAGACGGAAAGACAGATTTTAACTGGGGCCTTCCTGACCTTCCTGAAGCACAAATTCTGGCGCTTCACATTCCACTGGCTAATTCTTGCATCTTCAATGACCTGCTTTTGTCTTGATCATTATAAAGGTCTTCAAATGAATATCCAGGGATAGAATGGACCGTGTCCTCCCGATTTATTCTTCCTCGCAGTCTGGTTCAGAAACCCTCACTGTCTGACACAGGTAACCCTGTCTGGGCAAGTGCAAACGATGTGACCAGGAATTCTGGACTCCCAGTCCCTAAGCCTCGATGGATAAGCAGCAGGGATGCAAAGTCCCCAGGGCAGGGCTGCTTGGGGGAGGCTCAACACACACGATCCCACCTAAATCTGATTCCCCATCCAGGTCCCACACGATCCTGCCAGCCCCCAAATTCGCAACCCAGGATCCACCCTGGGCGACCTCCCTTCTCCTTCTAACAGCCCCAGAGCCCACACTTGGCCCTTGGATGGGTGGGTCCAGCCACTTCATCCATCCTTTATCCATCGCCTCCATCCAGGCTGCTCCCCTCTCCAGTCTCGTCCCCTCCTCACCGTGGTCAGATGTAGGACACCCCCTTGCTTAAAATGCTTCAGTGGCTTCATTGCTCTCCCCAAGCCTTCCAGATAAAACCCCAAACACCCCTAGCAGGATACACCAAGCCTCCGCAAAAGATGTGCTCGCTCTCCAGCCCGACGGCTCATCTGCTACCCGAGGCGCCAGGCTGCTGAAATACTTAAGCTCCCAAAAGCACGCAGCCGAGAGCACGAGGCCTCAGCTGTGCCCACTTTGTTTTACAGGCGTGGCTCCCTTTACCCACTCGGTCACCGGGTGAACGCCTGCGTGCCTTTCAAGTGCCCTCAGGTGTACCCTCAGAGAAGCCTCCAGCTCTCCCGGGCTGCCCCGCCCCTTCCCCTCGCCCGCTGCGGCCTCTCTGCCTAGACCCCGCCCAGCCCCGCCAGCTGCGCCTGGATCTCACGGCTCAGCATCTCCCAGCACCATGCCTTGCATTTTCTTTCCCCCACTTCCCTGAAATTTAGATAAAGGTTCTCCGTACCAAACTCCATACGAAATTTCTTATTTTGAAAATTTTTTTCCAGCACTCATGTTTACTTTATAGAAATAATAAATGCTAACATAGATTTTTGGCACTGTATTTTGCAAAACAAAAACCATGTTTCTTATATGCTTGGACAAGGTAAGGAAGCTGAATCAGCTGTGACAGTTATTTTTTGGAAAACTGTTTTCTCTCCAGGAAGGTGTTCTTAGATGTAAGACAATAAATGGAACAACGAAAGAAAAGGGACAAAAAACGTCTTCTGTGCTAACTACTTCCAGAAGAGATTTGAGCCAAGAGAGGGGGCTCCAAGAGGCCAAACGTACCTGGGAGAGAGACCCTTGCTGACTGGGGGCTCAGGGCTGGCCCTGGTGCTGCCATCCAAGTGACGCATAGCGAGGACGCTCTTGGGAGAACCTGGCCATGGTCCTGGAGTCAGGGGTCACACGTGTGCCCACTTCTGACCTAGAGATTTCCGAAGGTGGGAGGGAGGCTCTCTGGGTGGCCAGAGAAAGCCAGGCATGAAGGGACCTGGGACGTGTACCTGGCAAGAGCTTGGGGGCACCCTCTGTCCCACCTCAGTCCCCTTGTGCTCCTCGGAGCATAGGGAGAAGATTCTCTGGGGCTCCACACAAAGGAGCAAGGGTGCTAGCAGAGGTGAGCCTGTCAGCCACTATTAGGCGCCAAAAGGAGACAGCTGGTACTCAGAGCAGAGTGGGGCAAGGCTGAAGCGCCCCTAAAGAAACCCACACACACCATCCGCAGGAAGATGGCCACAGGGTGCCCTCCAGCTGTGGACCAGGCATCTCTGGGCTTTCCCTTCTCCCTGCCCCAGCACCCCAGAATGACAAGTAGAGAAAGGGGAGCATGTGGATTGTATCCAGGTTCACACATTAGCTGCTCCTCTGTGTGGGAAGTCGGCAGGCTGCCTCATGCCAGGCCTGGCCAAGTGACTCGCCCTGATGGATGAATGTGAGTGGAAGGGACAGTGGCAACCTTCAAACTGACCTTTACTGCGTGTCCCCCTGTTTGTGCCGAGACCAGCGATTCCTGGATAGAGGCTCCTCCTTTAGCCAAGACCCTGTATGGATGCAGCATGAACAAGAAGTAAACCTTGGCCACTGTAAGCCCCTGAGATGTTGAGGTTGTTTAACACCAGGGTGACTGGCTCTTCTGTTTGCCTCTGACCTTCCTGATTTAGCACTGAAAGTCCTGCATCCCCGGAAACCCCTTGGTCCCCTAGTTGACACAGGCAGGAAGAAGGAAATAGACTCTGATCCTGGAGCCACAGACCAAGCCTGACCTGGGAGGAGGGAGCGGGAATAGTGGCGGCCACACTGGTGGAGTTTAATCTTCACAGTAACCTATCTGTTAATTATGGTCATTATCCCAAATTTCCAGGTAAGGAACTAAGCATTGAAGAAGCAAAGACATCTTGCTTAGCAAGTGGGGACTGAAACCCACATGTGTCTGGCTCACTGGTGGTGGTTCTTTACTCTGCCACACCACTGCCCATCCTGCCCCCAAAGCCACCCCTACAAAGGAAAATACAAATGCCCCCAAAACAAGCACTCCTGAGGAAGGAATCAGGGAAATGTGAGGAGAAGCAATCCTGGTTCAGGAAAGCTACAGAAACTGAAGTAAGAAGTTGTCTCTGGGCTTCCTGGAAGCCAGGGCAGAGAGGGAAATGCTCCTCTTACTTTACTAGGGTTAGCAGGGAGAGGTATCTGTCCAAGAGACTTGTTGGGGTTTTTTTTTTTGGCCACTCCAGGTGGCTTGCGGGATCTTAGTTCCCGGACCAGGGATTGAACCTGGGCCCCGGCAGTGAAAGCACCGAGTCCTAACCACTGGACCGCCAGGAAGTCCCCGGGAGACTCTTTCTATGTGACCTGAGCAACGCTGTGCCGAATGGCTCTGGCTCTGGGGAAACAAGCTTTGTGAAAGGACAGAGGGCTTCTCCCTTTATAAAATAGGACCCTGGTAAAAGCATGTTTCCCCTCCTGCCCCCCCCTGCAGGTGTAACAGCTGGATGGAGCTCTACTGAGACCACTTTGTGAAGCCTCAGGACGTCACTGGGGTAATGGCTTTTGATGATGTTTAATAAAAGGGCACAGCTTAGGAAAATATGGACGACAGTGAATCAACACCCTTGCTTACCCGTGTCTAGTAGCTACATGCTCACCGATCTACTTTGCCACAAAACCCCTAGCTGCCTGCAAGGACCCCTGTGTGGCCACCTCTGCATCCCCACCACCTTCAAGGCGCTGGCCCTGGACACAGCATCTGCTCCAAAGTACTGTCCTTCCCCCATGCAGAGGAGCAGGGCAGCTGGCCCCGGTTCCATTCTCCATATTCTCAACTCAAGGTTTAATGAGGGGATGAATGTGGAGTTGCTCTGGTCTGTTCAGATGGTGGTGGCCTTTGAGCAGAGGTGAGAGACTGAAGGGTCCCTGTCCCCTCTGCAAGTCCCCCTGATCCTCTGATTACTCTGAAAGTTTGTGGGGAGTTTGGTTGCCTCACTTTGCAACAGACGGATTTAGAGAACACTCACCCATGAGACCAGGTGCCTCGACCCTAAGATAACCGGGGTTTGCACCACGATCAATCAGCAAGCATTTCTATAGCCCTAGTGGAAGCCAGGGCACTGGGGACACAGCGGGGTATGTTTAAGATCCCCTCAATCCTGATCACTGCAATAGGCAGGGCCGTGCCTGCAGTTGTGCAAGCAGTGCACTGCCCCATGTCAGTGTACCTGCGCCTCTGTTAAGTGGCAGAGATTTGTGGAGCCATTACTACAAATTTCCAGCAGGTGGCAGTCAAGTATCTTGAGGAAGAAATGCCTTTTTTCCCCTAGCTGTGGGGCATATGTGAGGTACAGGAGCAGAACAGAGGAGAAAATGATTAGCTTATTTGCCGGTGTGTGTGGGGTAATGGAAGGAGAAGGGACCAGGGAGGAGGGGAGACTTGAACCAGGTTTGCCTGGTGGACTGGATGATTAGAATGATGTTCTGAGCAGAGGAGAGCTCATTTGCAGTGGCTGTCAGGGGCCTGGGGAGAACCCCGTTTGTGGCACTTGTGTACCCAGTCCTACTGGAAGCTCTAGATGCTTGGGAATCCTGAAATCAAACAAAAATCAAGGAGGTTGCATTTGGAACGATGGGGCTAGAGAGCCTATTGAGAGGGTCTCACAAGAGGCAGGGGTTGGGAATCCTGGAGTAGTTTGGGAATCAAAACAAGGCTGGTCCGGGCCTCCCTGGTGGCACAGTGGTTGAGAGTCCGCCTGCCGATGCAGGGGACACGGGTTCGTGCCCCATTCCGGGAAGATCCCACATGCCGCGGAGTGGCTGGGCCCGTGAGCCATGGCCGCTGAGCCTGCGCGTCCGGAGCCTGTGCTCTGCAACGGAAGAGGCCACAACAGTGAGAGGCCCGCGGCCCGCATACTGCAAAAAAAAAAAAAAAAAAAAAAAAAAAAACCCAAGGCTGGTCGGACCTCCCTGGTGGCACAGTGGTTGGGAATCCGTCTGCCAATGCAGAGAACGGGTTCAACTCCTGGTCCGGGAAGATCGCACATGCGGCAGAGCACTAAGTCCATGCGCCGCAACTACTGAGCCCGTGCGCCTAGAGCCTGTGCTCCACAACAAGAGAGGCCACTGCAACGAGAAGCCCGCGTACTGCAGTGAGGGGTAGCCCCTGTTCACCGCAGCTAGAGGAAGCCCGTGCACAGCAACGAAGACCCAACACAGCCAAAAATAAATCAAATAAATAAGTTTAAAAACAAGGCTGGTCTATGTGGAAAAGGGCCCCAACACCACTGACGGAGGACAGTCTACAGCATTCCAGTCTTGGAGGGCTACTGAGGGCTGTTAGGAAGATTCTGAGATCTACTTAAAAGGCACAACACAGAGCATGCACCTAGCCCAGCACACGAACTCAGTAACTGTTTGTTGAACGAGTGATAAAAGGGACACCTTCTTAGACCGTCGCCACGTCTGTCACTGAAGTACAGGAAAGAGAACAGCCTGAGGAACAAGCTACAGCCCCACTGTGCTTTCTGGGAGGACTCTTGGTCCTGGACGGGGATGCATGGACCACTGATGGCACCTGTGTGGGAAGTGGCCCAATTCCAGCCGACAGCTGAGCAGCTGCCCACATTGAGGTGGATCATTATATGGAGGCAAAGCAGAGAGGCCATAAAGAAGGGTCGTAACTTTCTGGACACTTGCTGAAGGAGAATTTTTATTTTATGTGCAGAAAACAATGAGTGGACAAGCAGGTCCAGATTATTCCTTTAACAGGTTTGATAAAAAAGACTGCAGAATAACTTGGAGTCTGAGGAATGTCCGGTTCCCCTTCAAATATCCATGAATCACCTGAAAAGGGAACTGATATTCCTTATTGCTTTTAATGCACCAGGCCCTTTATGACACAGTGGTTAGGAGCATGCTCTCTCCTGAGAAGTGATGGTCAGGTTTCAAATCCCGACTCTACCAGGTGTTAGTGTCTGGGGTGCAAATCTCAGTTCCAACATATACACGACCCTTAACTTTGCGTGTCAGGGTCTCCTGACCTGGGAGATACAGATGATAACATTACCTACCTCAGAGCTGTGGTGGAGAAAGGAGATGAAGAAAGTGCTTAAAGTGGTATCTGGCACATAATACACCCTCTATACGTGTTAACTATTATTATTTTGTCATTTAAGCATCACCAAAGCTCTATTAGATGTCATCTCTCCCACTTTAAAAATGAGGAAACTAAGTTTCAGAGAGGTTAGGTAACTGGACCAAGGCCAGGGATTTTATAGGAAGGTAGATTTAAACCCAGGTCGGTCCTTTCCACTATGTGGCATGGCCTCCATGCAAAATAAAAAATGGGCACATTCCAGAGTATGCTGTTACGAAATTCTTCACACCAGCACTTCCCAAAGATCTCTTCCTGAATACCAACCCCATGAAACTTTAATGATGTTACATGGGGGGAAAAAAATCAATGGCCAAAGAAGCGTGGGGAATTCCAGGCTAAATGCTGGGTTTCTCCTCTGCAGGGCTTCTCGGAACCTTAAACAGGGCCCTGCAGAGGGCGAAGTCCAGGAGTGGCGGGGTCTCCACCTGCCCACAGATGCTGGTCCACATGTTTTTCTTCACCTAACATCTAGTGGACAAAGGTTGGATGGGGCACATTAAGGGGAACCTTGCTCTGCAGAATCATTCAGGATGCAGTGATCCTGCTTCCCCTCCTTCCCTGCCTATTTCCTCACCAGAAGGTGGTCGGCATGGCTTTGTCAGCCTCCTGGCTCCTCTGAGAAAAGCCGAAGTTCTGACGACCCTGTCCCACTTTGCCTCGTGAGTGGTCCCTGGCCACTTCCTCCGCCCAGTGCCTGCCCTCTGCCTCTCAGCACCCACATGCATTCAGCCCACCCACCAGCCCAGACCCAGGGTTTCTCTGCATTGCCTGGAGGACCACAGTGGAATGTGAAGCCGCCAGGGGGTTCACATGTGCTGCCTCCCCGGAGGATGCAGGCCTTGTTCTCCTCGGTGCCCCAGTGCCGGGGAGGCAGGGCGTGCTCTGTACCGGTCACATCCTGGCTGCTCTGGGAGGCTACCTCTCGAGGGCCAAGCTCTCCTCCTGGCCCTCAGCCTTGACACACCCCTGCATTTGATGATGGTACAGGGGTGGTCATCAGGAGGGACCAGTGAGTCACACTCAGTAACCAGAGACACACAGCCTGCCTCCAGGCTGTTGGGGGCTTTTTCTTTTCTTTTCTTTTCTTTCTCCTTTTTTTCCCCCTTCTTTTTTTAAAACCTACAGGATAAGAGAATAGAGCTTGGCCCTAAAGACTCAGGGGAAGAACGCTCTTTCCACCAAAACACCTGCTGCCTGAAGTTGAAGAAAGTCCTAGAAAACATCTGCATCTTGTTCTAAAGGAAACAGAAGGATGCACTACTGTTATTGGCGGTAAAGAGAAGGATGCTGGTGTGAGGGGAGCAGAGTCAAAGATGGGGCAGCCCGAAAGGTGCTGAGTTTCGGGGTGGGGCTGTGGATGGAGGCCGGCTGGGACAGGCAGCAGGGGGTGGACCCGAGCAGCGTTGAGACTCAGAGAGGAAAAGGGATGTGCCTCCTTTGAGAATGTGGGGAAGGGAGAGAGAAGGACAGAAAAATGGGAAGAATATCGAGCAGTGGTGAAAAGAGATGGAACAGCCTTCGCCTTTCTGCCACGGCAGGGAGCAAGGCCGACTACAGAGTGGGCAGGGACCTGAGGACAGGCCAGGAAGCGGTGCAGAGCAAGGGTGGGCAAGGCCGTGCACTGGGGGCTTGTCCAGGCCTGTGACCTGCCCGCACCTCCCCCGGCAGGAGCAGAGGAAGAGCCAGGGTTCTGCCCTGGAAGGCGGGGCTCGCGGGGCATGGACGAAAGGGTGAGGGGATGATATGGGTGTGAAGAGAGGTAGGACGGGGTGGTGGTCAGTCCTCTGGAGCCAGACAGCCTGGGTTCAGCTCTGCCGCTTACTAGCTGTGTCCTGGGCCAGTTCCGTGACCCCTGGGAGCTGCAGTCTCCTCACCTGGAACAGGAGGAGGATCCCTCCTCAAGACTGAATGAGGTCAGTACATGAAAAGCACTTAGGATGCCCGTCGGGTTAACTGCGGTTACTGAAATGGATGAGCTGTGAGGTGAGACAAGGAGAAGAAGGCTGTGGGAGGTAAGCACGGAGGTCACAGAAAGCAAACTCAGACCACAAGTCTGGGGTGAAGGGGCTCAAAAATGGTGGGAGCCGGAGCACCTGGGCTGGCAGGGAGTGCCTGGCAAGTGGACAGTGAGCTCTGGGAGCAGAAGGCAGCCGATGAGCGACGGGGAAAGGCCCGGAGAGGGACCTGGCGGGGTAGAGACCGTGCCAGACACCCGCGTCTTGCAGCTGGAAGCACTGAGGGCTCCTCAGAATTTGAGAGGGAGGTGTTACTTTAAGAAGTCCATTGGGCCTCCCTGGTGGCGCAGGGGTTGAGAGTCCGCCTGCCAATGCAGGGGACACGGGTTCGTGCCCCGGTCCGGGAGGATCCCACATGCCGCGGAGCGGCTGGGCCCGTGAGCCATGGCCGCTGAGCCTGTGCGTCTGGAGCCTGTGCTCCGCAACGGGAGAGGCCACAACAGTGAGAGGCCCGCGTACCGCAAAAAAAAAAAAAAGAAGTCCAACCTCTTCATTTGACAGTCAATGAAACTAAAATTAGAGAAATAACTCCTACGGAAAGCTGGGAAGAGGATAATGAGAAAGTAAGATCAACAGGTGATGATAACAAAACGTTAGAGTGACCCAGGAAGACGAGATGGCGAAAGCAAAGGATGACGATTTCCCTGGATGGAGACCGCAGGAGAAGCAGAAGCCAGTGGCTGACAGTGTCGCCCAGGGCTGGGCTGCACGGGGGACTCTGGGTGGGGGGAACACCCGGCTAAGAAGGGTCGGGGCACAGTCCCACCCACCACAGGATTTTGCTGATGGGTAAGGAGGCCTCAGAGGGCTACCACGGCCCCAAAGGCCAAAAGCAATGCATCCAACAGAACTTACTAAGCGTCCATATGCCAGGTAGTTTGTACAGTGGAAGAACTGGTAATTTGAGTAAACCTGCACCCCAAATTGCCTGTGGCAGTCCAGTTTCAATTCAGGACGGTTCTGTCATAATGGAGACACTAGGAGTGTGCTGTCCCACGATGGTTCATTAACCTTTCAACAGACATCTACTGGGAGCCCCCAAGTGCCAGGCACTGTTCTCCATGGCAGGGCTGGGGCAGGGGACAAGGAGCCTTCTGCTCGTCTGGCATACATTCCAGTGACCAAGGCAAGCAAAGGGTTAAAGGCTGAAGGATTCTGGGAGGTGGGGAGAAAGTCGGAGATGGGGCAGGAGGCACACTGGGGAGGAAAGTCGAGCTGTGGGGAGACGGGGGTGGGGACAGGAGTGCTGCAGGTGAGAAGAGCCGGGGCAAAGGGCTGTGGTGGGGGCCACAGGGTGCTGGGCAGACCTCTGTAAGGCTGTGACCCTGAGTGAAACGGCGACGACATGATCCCATGTGGGATTTAAGTCTGGCTGCAGTGTTGAGAAGAAACCGTGAGGAGGGTGGATCCTGTTGGGGGTCTGTGCGCGTGTATGCGGTGGGGCTGTGTGTGCATGTGCGCTTGTGCGGTGGGGCTCTGTGTGCGTGTGTGCGGTGGGGCTCTGTGTGCGCGTGTGGCGGTGGGGCTCTGTGTTCATGTGCGCGTGTGTGGCCGTGGGGCTCTGTGTGTGCGTGTGTGCGGTGGGGCTCTGTGTGCGCGTGTGGCGGTGGGGCTCTGTGTTCATGTGCGCGTGTGTGCATGAGTGTATATGGGGTGGGGGGGTAAAGAGAGCACCACCAGTGAACGCCAGTAAGGAGACAACTACAGTAGTCTGGGGAAAAGATGATATGCTTCAGGCCTGGTCTGAGGAGTGGCTAAAAGAATTCTAGATATATTTGCAGGTAGGCTGTGCTGATGATGGATGGACGTGAGGTGTAAGAGGAGGCGGGGCTGGGTGGCCATGGGGGGGTGATAAGAAGCTGTCGATTATTGATATGTTGTGAGGGAACAGCCGGCGGGATTTCATGTCTTTCTGCTGTGAGGGGTGTAGCCGGTCTGTAAACTACACAAGGGCCCCCAGCCCAGGGGGCCAGTGGGGGTGAAGATCCCACCTGAGCTCCCCCTGCCAGGCAGCGTGCCCCGTGTGACAGCTGGGGGAAGAGGTGCCTTCTTTTCATCCACCCAGCAGGGCAGGAGCTGTTGGTCTGGATCGTGCTGAGTGGGGGATCTGCATCACCGACTACATTGCAGCCCACGTACCCACCTCCTGCCTTCCTGGAGCAGCGCCCACCTCCTGTTGACTGAGTATCCTGCGTGCTGAGGATGGTGCTAGCCCTTACCCAACTCATTTGGTCCTCAAAATGACCTTTTGGGGATGGTAAAAAATCACCATCATGTAAAAGATGGCACTGAGGCTCAGAGAGGTGTAGCAACTTGTCCAAAGTCACACAGCTGGAATGGAGGAATCAGGGACAGAGCCCCGATGTGCCTAACTCCAGAGCCAGGACTCCATACATACTTTGTTGCTTCAGAGACTCAGCAAAGAAAAGCAAAAGCTCCATCCCAAGCAGGAGGAAGAGGTAGGGCCGGCTCTCACCCATCTGCCTCCCGCCTACAGTGCAAGGATGCCCAAACGGGTCACAAGGCCGTGAATCGACCAGAGTGCTGGGGGCACGGCAGGTGTGCTAAACTGGTTAAACAGTTAACCAGATGATCCTTCCTGTTTCAACTCGGAATGACTGGGAACCTTTGTGAAATGCACTTGTCCACTTGCCTGCCCTGGCAAGCACCGTTTGAGGGAGACGATTGAATTGTGTGATAAGCCTCAAGGCCTCTTGCCAGGGCCCTGGATCTAAGATGTTCATCTGAGTGTTTCCTGACCCCAGGAATAACCCTGCAAGTTCCTCTTTTAACTAAAACGGAATCAGCTTGTTTTCTTTCATTGGTCTCCTTCCTACACAAGGAATAAATAAAATTTCAGTGATTTCAGTTTCATTTTTCTGAGCTTTGGTTACAGCAAGTGAGTGTTACATGTCTAAGAATCTGAAACAACATGAGTTGTCGAGCTCAAGATACTTTTTCTGAGAAAATATGCAGTGCAGGAATCACAACAAAAATAACAACACAAAAACTGCAGCAGCAGAAACCACACACTGGGCTTTTATTCTGTGCCAGGCAGTGTTTTTTTCATTTAGTTCTCAGTTAGAAGTAACTAAGTCTCAGAGAGGTCAAGTAAACTGCCTGTAAATCCTCAGTGCATGAGTGGGAAAGCCAGGATTCAAACTCAGGTCTGTCAGACTCCAAAGCTCTGCGACAGGTAAAGGAGTTATTATCCTTTCTGAATTAAGTGGAACAAAACAAAAATAAAACCTGCTGTAAATCAATAAAAAGGCAATCACCCTAGTGGAAAAATAAAGATTATGAATAGGTAATTCACACAATCCATTTGCGCAGGCAGAGGCCACAAAACAACAAAAACAAACTTGGTAAAAAGCAAGGAGCCTGACTGGTTTTCCTTTTGGTAAAGATCTACACATGGATGTTAAAATACATAAATACATACATACAGTTGGGAGGGGTGAAAAAAACAGAGATGGCAAAGATGAAAAAAGAGAACAAAAACTATGTTTTAGACTCTTTAAGATTATATATTTTCTAAAACGGCCAGGGGAAACATCCAAACATCTTATTTCTCTGGCAATGGATGCAGTTAAATTCTGACTTCTATTATATATCCTTATGTAAAAGGACATTTCTAAGATAAGTGAAACCATTTCTTTTTATTTCAAGTCTATCCTAAGGTTTCTCCAGCTGATTTATAGGCTAAAATACACACACACATTCTCTCTCCTTCTCCCTGTCTCTCTCGTACTTTCAAAGACTCAATACAAATATTTTCAACATTCTTTTCATTCTCTTGAAATAAAATTTGTAAATAATATAACCTTACCAACACTTATAATTTCAAAAACAACGTGACTGTAATACAAAGAAGAAAAAAAATAAAGTTAAAATAAAATAATATGTCTATCAATACACAAAGATTGGACACAGCTACTCTAGAGACATAGTGAAAGATATAATGAGATGCTTGTATCTATTTATAACAAATAGGTAAACCTCATATACCTGGTGGTTGTGTTCCTGGAAAATTCAGTATATATTAAAAACATGAAAAAATTATTTATGTTTATATGTAAAATGGAGTCAGACTCTAGGCCCAGATCATTATAAACAGGGTCTCACCTACATGAATGCCCACTGAACTTTGGGAAGTTGGGCAGGATGTTGGACAATCCTTTATTCTCTACGTGTTACATCCAGCATCCCTGCTGCCCCCCAGTGAAAGCCCTGTGCCCCAAGTTGTGACAGCCCAACCACCCTGCACATTCCTGAGATGTCCTATAGGGGGCGCTACGTACCCATTCACAACCAGTAGTACGTTTCACCTGCATTTTCTACAAAGAGAAGGGTCAAGGAGGGCTTAAGATATTTACTCAAAGCCATATAGGAAATCAACAGCAGAGTATACAGTAGAGGAGGAAGGGAATTATTATAATATTTATGTTTATTAAGTGCTAGACATTGTGCCAGGTGCCTTTTGTTATGTCCATCCAGGATCTCATCTAATCCTCCTACCAACCTTGGGGTTAGTTCTATTAGCGTCCCCCGTTTTCAGACAGAGACACTATGTATCAGGGAAGCTAGGACACTGCTCAGGGCCCCGTTTTAGGTAACTACAGAACTAGATTTTATCCAGTCCTTTTTCTATTGTTTCAAGCTGCTCTCCCTCCAGGTTTTGGGCCCACACCTTGGAAACGAGGTCCCTCACTTTGCTGCTTATCTCTCGGAAATAGTAACTGGGATACACGCTATCTGAAAAGCAACCGACAAAGATAAAGATGGTTCAGTCCGTTTCTCAGCCCTTCTGGCTCAGCCAGTGTGGCCAATGCCTGGACCAGGAAAGCCCAGGGGCACCTGAACACAGGAAGCAGACTCTTGATAAAGTCATGAATCACCTTTTCCTGGATTCTTGGGGGAACTTGGCCTGAGCTGCCAGGGTCAGGGCAGGATGACCAACGTGACTGCAGGCTGGGTTTTGGGGACTGTTACTGCCCCAGAAGACCCCATGCCTCCATAGTCCCACTCCATGCCTCACAAGACGGCTGGCAGCTGAGGGGCTGGGGCCCATGCCACTGAAGCAGGAAGGGCCAGACAGTGAAAGAGGGCTTGGTCACCAAACCTTGAGGTATCATCAGGTGTGGGGAATGGTTTGAAACAACAACTGCAGCTTCATGGCACATCTGTCTCTGCTTATTTAACCCTCAAAACATCCCTAGGAAAAGGTACTGTTATTTCTATCTTACAGAAGAGCAAAGAGGCAGCCAGTGACTTGCACTTAGTTACACAGCTGGTGAAGGGCAAGACCAACACTCAAGCCCAGGTTAGACTGGCCCTGACATGCCCCTTCCCACGTCCCTCTCCTGCCCTTCCAAAACGCTTCCTGATGCATGCATTTCAGGAAAATGTGTATTCGGCACCTGCCATCCCAGCTTTGGAGGGTAGGTGGGCCTTGCACCCCTCTACTCCACAACCGCTGGGGCTGTTCTGGGAGACTGAACATTGGATTAGGAACTTGAAGATATGGTTCAGTCTTAGAATTCTTAGGTACCTTTCTCCCTCTGCTTTCTGGCTACAAAATCATGACGAAGCATTTTGAACAAGAAACCTATTGCATTTGACTTCATGTGCAGGAAAAGAAAATACTAAGAGCCCACATCTGTCACCCTGATCTAAACTCACTGCATCATGAACCCTGCAGGCCTGGCAGAGTTCAGATGAACCCATTTGTTGGTGACAAGGCAAAGGTCTCTGGGGCCTCTGGGGACTTCCCTGGCGGTCCAGTGGTCAAGACTCCGTGCTTCCAGTGCAGGGGGCACGGGTTCGATCCCTGGTTGGGGAACTAAGATCCCACACACCACACGGCCAAAAAGTAAATAAATAAAAAATCAAAAAAATTTAAAAAAAGAAAACAAAACAACAACAAAAACAAATTCTGAGGAGGTTTCATAGGAAATGGTTCAACTCAGGCTCCCTTCCAATGATTTCTTGCAAAATAAGTCAAAGTAGGACCAGCCCCAATCTAATGCACCACGGGCTTACTTTTAGCGCTAAGATTATGAGATATTATAGCTCTGTGGCTCAGTCTTCACTCTGCCACTTCCTTGTGTGATTCTGGACAACATCTGACCTCTGCTCCTCAGGTTCCTCACTGGCAAAATGCAGATATTGACAGTACCCACCTCACAGGTGATTGTGAGTAGTAAGATAAGTCATATAAGGAGCTGAGAACAGTGCCTGGTCCATGGTAAGCACTCAGTGAATGTTGCCAATCATTAATATTAATGTGGACTGCCATGTCGCACAAGGATGGCAGAAGGCACTGGAGACATTGGACCCTGGGGAGGGAGATAAGAAGGTGGGGAAGAGAAAGGAAGGGAGCCCATGAGCACAACTTCCACACTCAGAAAGTGGAGTCACGCCACGCCTACGGACCTTTGTTCTGTGCTGCTACAAAGGGCAGAACTAGGTCAATGAGGAAACAGTGCCAAGAGGCAGATTTGGATTAGAATAAAGAAGGGTTTTCTAACAGGCAAACATATCTGTAGAGGGGGAGCAGGAGGCTTGGTATGTGGGTGCCCCAGGGGGCCAGGGGCCTGACTGTCCTGATCAGTACAGATGGGATTTACCTGCACAGGAGGGTGGCCAGAGGAAGTGACCCCTTGATGCCCTTCCCCTGGACCATTCTATCACTCTGATAAGGAGCAAATAAGTGCAGATAGCCAGGGTGTGGCTCATCAGGCCAAAGGAAGGAGGATGGACTTTGGACAGGTCTTAAAATACACAACCTTCAGGACTTTCACTTAATGCTCTGAGAACACCAGGTGGTAGTGACAGCGGGGCTCTGACCAGCAATGGCTCCATGAACCAAAAGTGTTTCTGGAATGCCTGCTGCGTGCCTAGCACAGTGATTCAGAGAAAGAGTGAAATGACAGGGGTGTGGCAACAAACCATGAACATTTCCTTACTTGGGAGAATTTAAAGGCAGCATCAGTTACAAACGCCACCGTTACTGGGGACACACAATATGAAGTGATCAGGCCTGCTAACTCCATGGGCTGGGACTGGGACAGGAAGAATTGGGGCCGTCCTAGTCCATAGGCAACTTCCCAACCTCTTCTCAGATGAAGGTGTCAATGTTCTTTACCACTGAACCTTTTACTGACACACCCCCCGACCCGGGTTTACTTGGTCTCCTGGGCTGAGCTGCACACAGAGAAAGGTGCTGGGACACGGTGAAATGCCCGGGAGCAGGAAACAAGACAGAGAAAGGGGAGAATCTGCTCCTTGAAAACTGGTTCAGAGGTGGGACACCCAGGAGGTATCCTCCATCTTGAAACTGTGTTACCTTTATAAACTATAATAATGAAAATTTTTATTTTATCAGCAAAAATATTACTGGGCTGTATTAAAACTACAATACAAATCTGAGAAAAAGTATGAAATTCCCAAACTAAAGCTCATCAGCTATTTTCCAGGTAGTGGAAACTGCTAATTTATACATTCTCAACTCTGAGAACTCAAAAGCAGGTGAGTGGCAGTAGGTATCAAAAGATTAAGGAAAAATAACAAATTACGGAGGTGACACTGGCAATGTTCTATGTACTGATTTCATTCTTTGCCACTTGGAAACGCCTGGCAACATGTTTGAGAACCACTGTCCAGGGTGGCTAGGAGCTCACTGGGCAGGAAGACAGACCCTCTCTGCTCAAAGAAGAACGTGCTCAGTAACCCAAAGGCCCAGCCTAAGTAACACAGGCCCCTAGCCGCTGGGTCTGCCGTGGCCGATTCCTCCCTCCCCACGCGGACCTCCTCCCCTGCGGTTGTAGGTTCAGTCCCAGCACATCACTGTCCTTCCCTCCCCATTTGTCTGTCTGTCTGTAAGTAACTCCCACTGCTTCTTCCGGCCTGTGATCCGTCCTCTCCTCTCCCACTCACTCCTCTCTCACTCACTCGTCTCTGTGCTGCCCACTACAACCTCAATTTAAAACCACTGGCCTCCAGCACTGTAAGAGGAGTCTTCTCCAGAAGCTTCCACAGTCTTTCCTTCCTTGAAAAGGCTTCTTCAGCTCCCTCTGTCCCCTCCCAGCCTCAGAAAGAACTAACACCCAGATCCCACCCAGCCCAGGCATGTGCTGGGCATCGGCCCAGGGCAAGAAAGAGACACATGTTCCAGCTTCCGTGCCAGCTCTAGTCCATCGATACTGGCTGCCCAGAGGGCCGCGCAAAGAAGGATCCTGAGGGTCAGAAAAAAGAAGACCACTGTGCTCAGTTATTACCCTTCTACCTGGCGGTCAGAGGACTGGGAACAACAGCACTCACGCCGCCCTCCCCCTCAACCCATGCTGTCCCAGGACAGGGCAGAGCATCCCAGGAACTCAGACCACCTGCCCCTGGCCTGCACCCAGTCCTTCATTCCCTTGGGTGTTCCCTTGAGATCTCCCCAATGACCCATTCCCAGGCTCCTCCAAAACTTCAATATTTATATTTACCTTCACTGACACCCACTGCTGCACCGCACTTTCCCTCCTGCAATATGCAGCAAATGTGCTGCACCTTTCACAGCATCGGGACTTCCCTGGCGGTCCAGTGGTTAAGACTCCGTGCTCTCAATGCAGGGGACATAGGTTCCATCCCTGGTTGGGGAACTAAGATCCCGCATGCTGCATGGCATGGCCAAAAAAAAAGAAACTTCACAGCATCTATAAAGCTTTTCCCAAGTAGGTCAGAGAGCAACTGATTTTACCTTTGCCTTGGTATCCACACACAGATTCTAGAATTCCCCACTTTACCATCATCTCCTCCACTCACTAGCTGGTTTATTGCACACATATAACTTGGTTTACTCATGCATATGGTGATTATTGACCATCTTGATGTCTGTCTGTCTGAGACTGTGAACCCTGAAGGGCAGGAATCAGATCTGTTTAACTCACTGGCTCTGAGCTTGGTAGAGCAGGGACCATCAGAGAAAGGCACAGAGACTGCGGCCCCAGCGCAGCTCTGCCGTGACTCACCATGGGGCCCAAGTCACTCTGCTCTCTGGGCCTCAGTTTCCCCAACTACAATAAGATGTACTTGAACTAGAGGCTCTCTGAAGTCTCAACCAGCTCTAATGCACTATGAGAACAAAGGCCCAAAAGTGTTAGATCCACGTCTTTTCATGACATGTGTGGGCAATATTTACTCAGGGTCTGGCTCAGCAAGATATCACAGTACAGCTCCTGTGAGTGGCGTGGATCCGCCATTGCGATGAGTGAAAACTCTACAGTGGGTATTTAGTGCGGTGGGATGTATGCTTGGATGGCTAAGTATGATGGACAACAAAGAATAATTTTATTTCCCTTTGAGAACATAAGTACACTATTCTATATTTATACCCTCCATCTCCTAATTTAGACAGTGTAGAACTTCTGAATAGCACTCACTTGCCAATAACTTCCTTCTACATCTAAAAGAAGAATAGGAGTCATATAAGTTCACAGATTGAATGGATGGTTGATTTACAAAGCCCTTAAAATGTGGCTGCAGGCTGACGCTGGCAACCCCATAATTAGATATGGCATATTCTGCAATGATGTATTTTTTTTTACTGTTTTTTAATAACTCAGTTCTCCTTCTGGGATGAGGGGGAAAATGGAATTTGTTAAAAATAAATCGAGATTTAGTGGCTTTTCAGCCTTCTGCTGCTTGTTGCTCACAATATTCTATAAATAAACGAAGCCCTGCCCTATAGTGCACTGTAAACACCCACAGACACTCAGAGCCAAGTTCTTCCAATTATGACCCTGTGCCAGTTGCCAAGCTACTGCAAGGACCCACTTGAAAGGCAGCCATCTAGGCCGTTTCCTGATTAAGCTGCCCAGTAGCAAGGAATCAAGGCCTGCTGCCTTGGCATCGTATCTAGTCTCAAAGAATTGCTCGATCTAGTCTCAGAGAATTGCTCAATGTCCTTGAAATTAAGCCTTTTCCTTGTGATCGAATTACAATTCAGAGGTAAGTGAAAAACTAACTACCTATCCATCCATCCATCTGCCTGGGTCATGTGTGTGTTTCAGATCCTGGGCTGTCACATATTAGACTTAAATCAGCAGCAGAAGTGCATTCACAGCAATGTCTTTAATTGCAGCGAGCAAATCAAGGTCAAACAAAAGTAGGTCAGCAATGAATGTGACAGGTGAGTCAGAGGCAGCTTGCCCTTCCGCTCAGCAGCCTCACTCACCAATCGGTTTGGGTCACTGTTGCCCAATGCAGAGGCTGAAATGGTCATTTAAAAATGCATACTATACCCTGAGAGGGGCGATGCAGATGGCGTGGAGTGTTGGGCTGACAGTTCTGTGGTCCAAATGCCAACGTACAGGTTGGATGGCCCCAGCTTTCACATGGTCTCCACAAGCCCTTTAAAAACTGCATGTGGAGAATCAGGGGAGTGCAGCGTGCCAGAACCTCCCTGAGAGAGAAATTGCTCCAAGCAGCACTGGAGCAAAGTGGGCTCTGGCTAGAAACCGATGACCCTCCCTCCTGACACGGAGGCTCTTCATTCAGTGTCAGCTCCACTGGGTGAGAGGGAAGCAGCACTTCTCCAGCTCGCCAGGAGGCCTTCAAAAGGCCCGGGACTTGGCTCCCAGCCCCGGAGCTCATACTCGGAATGGGGAGCCAGTTAGTGAACAAGCACCACCTAACTGAGAACCGACACGTGCTCAGTGGTCAGAGTATCCAGACTTAAAACTGGGACCTACCCTTAGAGGGCAGAATTGTTAACAGCGGGTGTCCTGGAAAACCTGGGGTCTAGGGGGTCACATAGTACCACGCCTCCCCCGCAAGGTCCCCCCTGGCATTGACCTAAAGTGGCCCTGCCTATGGCTTGCACCCCACCTGGGGGTTCTAGCTTCCTAATTTCTGAAATTGTTTCTTTGTGTCTCCTCTGATTAGAATGTGAGTTTCAGAAGAGCAGAGAGACCCCCTCTGTCTTGTTCTTGAGTGTTTCCAGAGCAACTAGGACGCTGACTGGCTCAGAGTGGGTGCTGAATAAACAGTCACTGAGGAAAAGAATCCATGCCAAACCTCTGCAAGCGCATCCCATGTACCAATCTCTCTGAATCCTCACAACGATGTTAGGGGGTGAAATTATGCTCTCCTGCACAAGGAGAAAATCAAGCCTTCAAGGAGGGTATGTGCTTTCCCAGGCCTGCACATCTAACGAGTTGATGGAGCTGGAATTCCAAGCCAGGCGTGAAGAGTTCTAATCCTGGCTTTAAAGTGAGCATCTGTTGCTTTTATAATTTAGAAAAAGAAAAAAAGAAAAACTTTAAAGAAAAAACTACGCATCAGAAAAAGCTTTATATTAAATGATCTAATATGTGAAGAATTTAGTTCCTGTGCCCAAAATCCAAGTCCCTCTTCTAGCTGCGGAGGGCACTGGCACTGTAGCCCGAGCAGGAGGAGAAATTCAGGGGCCTCCTTTGTGGAAGGTTTGTTCTTGTCTTTCTGTGAAGACCCAAAGGATGGACAGGGAGGGGAGCGGGCATCAGAAGCAACCCCATGATTCCTGTTACAAACAGCAGGCCCATTCCATGCTCTGCTGGAAAGGCTCTAAGGAGATGCCGACAAGCAAGTTAGAAGACTAAAGAGTTAAGGTGCTTGGAATCTGCCTTCTCCCAGACCCACACCTTGAAAACTGGAATGAGAGGAAAGAAAAGGGGAGGAAGCATACTTTTTAAGACTAAAATTTCAAAACAAAAAACGTAAGTTAAAAAGTAGAGGGACTTCCCTGGTGGTGCAGTGGTTAAGAATCCGCCTGCCAATGCCGGGGACACGTTTGAGCCCTGGTCCGGGAAGATCCCACATGCCGCGGAGCAACTAAGCCCGTGCGCCACAACTACTGAGCCTGCGCTCTAGAGCCCGCGAGCCACAGCTATGAGCCTGAGTGCCACAATTACTGAGCCCGCACGCCTAGAGCTGGTGCTCCACAACAAGAGAAGCCACCGCAATGAGAAGCCCGTGCACCACAACGAAGAGTAGCCCCCGCTCGCCGCAACTAGAGAAAGCTGGCGCGCAGCAACGAAGACCCAACACAGCCAATAAATAAATAAATAAATTTATATATTAAAAAAAAAGTAGAGATTTACATTTACCTGAATTTAAACCACTAAACCCTACTGAAGCTAAGCTTATGCACCTTTATAATCTATATATCACAATAAAATTCTTATTAGTCTGATATTTGGGGCCAAAAAACCCTCTCCAGTTGGTCTCCTAGATGCAGTTATGGCTTGAATTTATGTGCACATCAGTAGGTCAGTCTCATCAAAAAGACTAGGCCAGTTCTAATGTGTGGATACACTTCTCAAATATGGGGAAGAAATGAAAATGGCAAATCATATCAGTAAAACAGGTATTTCCAACTGCTACCAGGATGGCCCAATAGCCCTCGAATACAAACATCCTACAGAAACAGACGCCCTCCACAGTTGTGAATGAGGAAAAGCAGGAGGATAAAAGAGCATGTGAATTAACCTACTGGGTCTCAGTTTCTCAGCCAGGACCCCTGGGTGGGCTGCGGAGAAAATATTGGGCTTATCATGGCATTTTTCGGGAGAGAGGCTCCATACATTTCACCAGATTCACAAAGTGATCTGTGACCCCAAATGATAGGAACACTCACCAGCCCTATCTTTGCCGTGCCTGTTTTCTCTGGATAATCCTCCTGATATAAACAACAATACAGGAAGCCCCCCACCCCCACCCCCGCCATGCCTCTGGCTTTCACAGTGGACGAGATGACACTGACGATCAGGGAAAATTGTCCAAGCTGTTGCCTGAAGAGCCCAGCCACTGAGGACTGCCCAGTCAATGACTGAAAAGAGGTCACTGGGCTGGAAGAGACCGAAGATCTTTTACGCCTTAGCTTGAGCCCACTGCCCACACAGGGACAAACAGCACAACCAAGAAGACCGAGAGTAAACTTAGGGACCAGAAAGTCTTAGGCAAGATTAACTTGGGAGCAACAGTGTGGGACGGGGGAAGAACGTGGGCTTTGGAGCCAGGCAGGGTTAGGTTCCAATCCTGGCTCCATCTACATGCTAGTCATGTAGCCTTGGGATGGGGATGATGACGGTGCTGCTGATGAAAGCAGTATCTACGATGAGCTATTATTTACTGACAGCACAAAGTCTAGCATTTAGTAAGCCAGTACTTATGAAATAACATGTTATTTTATTTAATTTTTCACAGCAACCCTGTGAATACTCTCCATATTATCTCCATTTTCTACATCTGGAAAAAGAAGGTTAAGAAGGTTAAGTAGCATTCCCAAGGTCCACAGCTAGGGGGGATGCAAACCCAAGTCTGTTTGGCTCTCAGCCCAGGCTCGTAACTACTAAGCTTCACTGCACTGCCAAGCCTCAGCTTCCTCATCTGTGAAAAAGACAATAATACTCACCCCTGCAGGGTGGGAAGGATTAGACAGAATGCATGTGAAGGGTTTAACACAGTACCTGGCACACAGGAAGCTTTACAGTGTAGCTATTAGTGTCATTCCTACGACATCTGGACCTTTGGAAGAGAGAGGGAGATGTGGTAGGCGGGCATCTGGCTACACAGATGGGACAGCATCTCACACCACAGGGCTCGGCAAACAGGATTAGGAACTTTGGGCCAAGGCTTAGGGGCCTGGGATGATCTACTCCCCCTTAGGGACAGAGAGGGAACACCTCAGCAAGATGGGTAAGAACGTGTTTACTCAGAGATGAAAGGCTTTGCATCAAAATGTGGGGAGGATTGGGGATTTGGGGAGGAAGGAATAATTCAAGTTCAAGAAGAAAGTTCTCAAGAGGCAGTGCCAGACAGCATGGCTGTGCCTGGGCTAGGAATGCGGGCCCACTGTCCTTTCTGACTCCCTGACACCCAGGAGAGGATACGAGTTCCTGTGCATGTTTGTGATAAAGGAGATGCCTAGCCCCCAGGTTATCAGTAAACCCCACGCGGAACTTGAGCAGAGCCTAGTCATTCTTAAAGAAAAAGAGAATTTGTTAGAGCGAGTCTCCCTTGGAGTTAAATATGAAGAAATGTACTCATTGCAAGAAAGAACCAATGACTTAGTGTGGCTTGTAGTGTATAACATCAGGGACCCATCTGTAGGAAGACGAATCAGACTCACTGATACCATCTTGACTACTTTCTTAGTGGAAGACTGAACGGGGAGTCTAGGAACAGCAGAGTCACTCCTCAGAGAGATAATAACTGCACTGCAGGGGATGTGCATCTGGGGTGTGACATTTGCTTGGGGAGAGAAACATTACAGAGTGTCACCAGCCTCTCCCCAGACCAGCTAGTCCCCTCTTGTTTTTCTTTTAAAAGAATTGCTATACCAAGTTATTCCAATAGGAACCAAAGATACTCAAAGGTCTTCAAAACCTGTCCTCAGTCCCCTCTTTTCCTCTCTACAGCTCTACATAGGGCTCGCATCAATTTCCTGGACCATTTTATCTGCCTCTAACTAGTCCTGCTGCCGCCTCCTACAGTCCAGCCTCCACACTGCCACCAGCTGGCTTTCTAAAATAAAAGTGCTGACCACGTCACTCACCTCCTGAAAGGTGTCTACTAGATTCGCACTGCCCATGGAATAAACACCAAAGCCTTAAATTGCATTCATTCATTCATATTTTTCATTACCAACCTAATGTGTGATGATCACCTACTGTGTACCAGGCTCTGTTTTGGGCCCTGGAGATAGAGTGGTGAATGAGACAGATTAAGACAAGGGCTCATCCTCATGGATTTACATTCTAGATAAGACAAAGGATAAAGAATACAAATAAATCTATAATATAAAATCACGTGCTAATGAAGAAAAATAAAGCAGAGTAAGAGAACAGAGTGATGGTGTAAGGGGTGGGGTAGGACAGTGCCTTTTAAATAGAGGAAAGACCACTTGAACACAGACCAGAACAGAGTGAAGGGAGGATTGCTGGGGAAGAGTAATCCAGGCAGAAAACAGCTAGTGGAAAGGCCCTGAGGCAAGAAAGAGGAACAGCAAGAAAGACACAGGGGCTGGAATGGAGTGAGCAAAGCAGAGAGTGCTAAGAAATGAGACCAGAGAACTAGGAGGGGCAGGAAGGACAGGGCAGGGAGTTCAGATTCTACTCCAAGGATGCTAGGAAGCCACTGGAGTGTTTTGAGCAGGGGAGTGCTGTGATCTTATTTACTTTTTAGAAGGTCATTCTGGGGGACTTCCCTGGTGGTGCAGTGGTTGAGACTCGAAGCTCCCCATTCGGGGGCCCTGGGTTCTATCCCTGGTCGGGGAACTAGATCCCACATGCATGCTGCAACTAAGAGTTCGCATGCCACAACTAAGGAGGCCTCGAGCCACAACTAAGGAGCCTGCCTGCTGCAACTAAGGAGCTGGCAAGCCACAGCTAAGGAGCCCACCTGCTACAGCTAAGACCCAGTACAACCAAATAAATAAATAAATACTTAGAAAAAATAAATAAATAAAGGTCATTCTGTTTGTGTGGGAGGCTGCTCGCAGTGGGGCCAGAGTGGAAGCAGGGAGACCTGTTGAGAGATAGGGGACCTCTGGACAAGGGGAGGGAGGTGTGGCGGCTTTCAGGATATACTGTGATAGAACAGCTGTCAACATTGTAAACACACAAGGTGAGGAGCGAGGGAAGGAGCAGGGTCAAAGGTGAAACCTACATTTTGGGCCTGGGTAACCAGGTAAATGGTGGGGCCACATAACACGGGGGAGACTGGGGAGGGTCACATTTCTGCCTAAAACTTCTATTTCGTTATGTTGGGTCTGGAATGCCCATACACACTGAGGGGTGGATGCTGGGTGAGCAGTGGGTATGTGAGTTGAGGGCTCAGGAGAAAGGTCCCAAAAGGTCATCAGTGTGCACATGACCGCCAGGACGTGGCAACTTGGGTCCTCGCCCCGTGCCCCAGCTCCAGACAGATAGCCAGTGTGACCTCCCTCAGGGCTCTGGCCTCTGCCCCGTGGCTCCTGCTTCCTGGCTCACTCTGCCTGGACTTCTGCAGTGTGGACTCCTCCTCACCTCTAAAGACTTGCTCGAAGTCATCTCTTGTGTGCTGGGTCCCCAGGAGAGGCCACTCGGTCCTCTTCTCCCATCGCACCCTATGACATGCCTGGGTGACAGCACAGCTCGTGTGTCATACTGTCTATTTGCACCTTTCCCCCTGTGAGCTCTTGCGAGCAGTGGCTGTGAGTCAATTCCTCTCCATATCCCACCTCCTCGCATGAGGCCTGGGCACGGCGAACACTGGCTAAATGAATGGAGTTCTCTCTGCAGAGAGATGCAGAAGAATTTATACACAAGCAACTGACTCACGCTGCAGCTGCTGTCTGCAGCCGAGACAGGGCAAGAAAGGAAGGCGCTGTCACGGAGGCACCAGCAAAGCTCAGTGGGCTGTACGCTTCCTTTGAGGAGTTTCTCGACCACATAAAGGAACTTCAAGAAATCCGGGAGTCAAGAATCTCAGGGTGCTGGAGGTGTGATGAGCACTGCACCTAGGGAAGGTGTTTTGGGTTTCCTCTGCAGAAACCCTGGCAAATCCCCAACCAAAGCACTCAGGAGTCGGAGACAGAGGGAAGGAAACTGACCTTGTTCCCAGGGACTCCCGTCGTCCAAACAGTGAGCCTGGAAGTGGGTCCTACTTGCCTTGCTTTACAGATGCAGACAACAAGTGTCAGAGAGGTTAGTGGATGTGCCCAAGGCCACAGACCTGGGAGGTACGGGAGCCAGCCACACTCAGGTCTTCCTCAGACCAAGGCCTGCATCCCTTCCAGTACACTCCAAAGTCCTGCTCCATCACAGGAGCTCCTACGGCAGCGAGCAGGATGGTTAGGGAGCACCTGAGCCCCAGGTCACACTGAGGAAATGCAGCTCTGGAGTGGGGATGAGGTTTACCCACTGTTACCGGGGAGTCACCAGCAGGATGAAGCTGGAACGACAGTCTCTGACTCGAAGGCCAGGTCCTTGGAACACTGTGCCCACACCCTGTCATTTATTTCTTAAAGGCCTTGCCCTGATCCCAGGATCCCCAGCCAGCAGCTACCAGTTTGGAGCATCCCCAGAGGAGAACCTTCTTTCTATAGAGGAAAATGAGAGAGGACTCACATTTATAAAGTGTCTATTCTGCACTGAACATCTGAGAGGCACCTTTCAAATCTTCATTCACGTATTTCTCAAAATGCCTGTATGAGAGAATCATTATCACTATTTTGTAGAAAAAGGATACTGAGGCTCAGAGACATAAGGTCAACAGTGAGAGGTTCACACTGCTAGTAGTAAAAGCGAGGGGGCCAGGATTTGAACCCGCTCTACCTGACTCCAGATCCCTGTTTACACTAGACCAGACCCCTGCTTGGATCTAACGAAGCTGACGGCATCCTGGAAGGATAAGTGGTCCGGGCATCAAATTTACCTGCAGGCTCACAAGTGAGGTTACTGCTAAGGAGCTTTGGCCAATACAGGGTAACCTGTTAGCAAGAGCCAGACACAAGGTCAGAGAGGCAGAAAAGAGGTCTCTGGAGAAGACGAAATTCAAAATTTTACACACAGTTAGTAGGCAGTAAGCTGACCATCTCCTGAGACCTGTCCTTTTTAAGGAGGAGATATAGTCAGCAGTTCTCAACCACCTGTGATCAGTTAAGGCCCCTGGTCAAGAATTCACAGATCCCTCCCAAAGGCTAAGGAAATATTCGAGAACATGACTGTAAATGTTAGCACTGCTAGGAGAAAGCTGTGGACAAAAATGAACGCAGGAAGTCTGGGAATATCACTTCCCTTTCCTTTCTCCGCCCCCAGTTCAGTAAAGGAAACGTCTACGGTGTCCTATAGGCAAAAAACTACCACTCAGCCTCACAGGGCTCTGACTCCGCCATATCTGGAGTCAGAACACCCGGTCCAGTGCACTGACCCTGACCATCTGTGTGACACTCACTAAGTCAGACCTTTGACCCTAAGCGTTTCCAGATATAAATGAGGGGAGAGGGGAGTGCCTGCTTCACAGGGAGGTCATATGGATCCTATGAGAAAATACATGTGGGAAGAACCTGTCAATGTAAAACGGCTTCATGTGTAAGGAGGGGATGCTGGGAATCCTCGGGTACTTCACCACATCACTGCTGTCTCCCCCTCCCCAAGGCCTGGCACTCCCATTTAAATGCTGATCCGACCTCCGTCCTGAGCGCTCAGCCCTTGTAAGGAAAGACAAGGCAGCCCTGGCGGACCAGTGGAAAAGGAAGCCGTGATTTGTCTGTTATTCTTCCAAAGGCTCCCTGGCACAACTGAAATCCTCACATAAGTATTTAATAATTAAATTGGTAACAACAGTTGGGGAACATTTTTGTCACCTTGCAGGATGATAACCATCACTAGGTATGAAAATCATTTAATTAAATCTATAGCTATATATTTCGAATGCTTTTCTAAGACAAATGTGTCATTTTGATGGCATATTTGTGAGTTTTTAAAGTTTACTTTTCTCATGCATGGTTAAGCAAAAAACTAGATTATTGGAGCCATAATTGGATACTCTTAAAAGGAGCATGAACTGGTACAGCCTTTTTGGAGGGCGATTAGGCAATATTGATTCAAATTTTAGATGGCAAACTACTTAGGCCAAAAGTCCCACTTTCAGGTGTCTATGAGCAGAAAAATTTCATGCAGAAGTTCACAGGTCGGTGTAACAATTTCCCCAGCAGCAATGGTTGCACAAAAATCGGCAACAACCTGGGTGTCTACCAATACAGGGATGATTAAATAAGCTTAAAATGCACCCATACCATGGAGTACAACTGTTACACATAATAAGGTACATTTATCTGTACATATGGACTTGAAAAGAAAACCGTAACAATTGACAGTTAGCTTCAAAAAAAAAGGAAAACTGCAGAACTATAGGTATAGAGAGAGTCTATTTCTACAAAAGTAAAAACGTGTATGTTGGGCATGAGGGCAAAGGAGGTAGGAGTTAAGGGGATACAAGCAAATGAAAAAGTCCAGGACTATACCCACCAAAAAGTGCCAATCTCAGGGGAAGGTTGGGAGTGGGGAGGCGGGTGTCACAGAAGACCTTCTTCCTTTATGTTAATGCACTTCTTCAGGGCTGTCTAAATTTGTTACAAGTGTATACTCTTTCATGATGGCAAAAAATTTTTTAAAGCTCACAGGATAATAGTAATTTAAAAAATTGCTTTCAAGGACTCCCCTAAAGTAAACACTGTGGGGCTCAGCACCGCCCCCCTCCTGCATATGCCCCCATTTCTGTGCGTGCTCACAGGCTGGAAGGGGGTATGGGCTTGCCTGAGAAAAGCCTACAAATGGGGATGGTCTCCAGTGTTAAGAATCCCAAACTCCTCTTTCAATAAGGATTCTGCCAATTACAACTATTTCAATGAGATGGCTAAAAACGACTAAGTATCTTCAATTGTTCAAATTTACATCATAAATTACTGAATTAAAGCAGGTCACTTGTGTTCAACCTCCCTTAAATAGAAGCAATCAAAATGTATACCCTGCCTTATCCAACATTTTACACTGACTTGTAAGTCTGGCTGAAGACTCTTTCAAAATTACTAATGAGGAAAATTCACAGGGAGGAGAGAAGGTGATTCTACTAAACCCAAAAGAGCCTAAATAAAACACTATAGCTACTTGGCTTATAAAAATGAAAACTTAGCAAGTGAAATAATCTTCTCTATGGTCAACGCTGCCGGTAAAAATAATTCTAAACTGATGCACAGTGTCTAAGAAATGTTGGTTACATTTAGCACAGATTACAAACTCAGTTACCTACAGGCCATGTACAGGAGCAGGGGCTTGGGCAGGGCCGGGCAACTGGAGAAACATGTCCCCATAAGAGGGCCCACCATACTTCATCACCGCCATGAGGGTCCAGCGCTGCTAGACTTTCGGATTTTTGTAAAGATCTGGAAATCCAGATTTCTAGATAATATCTACCAACTTTTAAATGTTACCCACTAACTTAAAGGTTTTAAAACATTGTGAGCACTTAACAAAATACATCTGCAGGCCAGATGCAGCCAATAAGTAGAGAATTTTCAACCTCTGTCTAAAAGTATCTACATTTTAAATTTTTGTTTGATTTCGTTTTTGGAAGGATGGGAGGAGACAATGAAATGGTATGGGATGGAGATAAACACAAGAAAGGCAAGCAGTTGATGTTAAGAAAATATTTCTAACATACTTGAGAAAGCAGTGGTATTTGTCTACATCAAACGCTGAATAAATTGCTTACATTTCTTCAGCTATATTAGGTACAAAACTCTGAGAGTGAGAATTTCTTGAGCAAATTCTCAGGAATTTGTCCTAAGCAAATGCCCACAATTTACATCAATGGACTTACGAGAACTTACTATACCACTATGTATTAAAAGTTTATCATAAAAAATTTAAAATAATATGAGCAGCCACAGAACTGATCCTCTGCGCCAGGGGCTCGTCAGACATTGGGCACCTGGGATCACCAATGTGGGTCACACAGCCTCTGGTCAAGATTCCAATTAAGGCCTGTCTGACAAATCTCCCTCCAAAACAAAAACCAAAACCAGTAAAGAACTTAGACTCAACATCATAAAATTGTGCTCTGTCATTTTTTTCAAAGCCAAAACAATAAAAGAGTTATTTGTGCTAATAATAATATCTGCACACAATTTGCAATTCACAAAGTGCTTTTCCCACACACCCATCTCATTTACTGCTCACAGCCTTTACCTGTGCATTTTAGACTTTGTATGCTGTCCAAAGTCTTCTTACAATTATTGACAATGCTACTTTTCAAAAACAACAGTAAAATGATAACAAATATTTGGCATTTTCTACACACCGTGTACAGTGCTAAGCATGTTTTCATTTCACCCTCACAAGGACCTCACAGAGGTGATTACTATGATCATCATCCTGTTATACAGGTGAGAAAACTGAGGCTTAGAGAGCGTGGGTGATCTGTCTTAAGCCCCACCACTAGTAGGTGCAGAGCCGACACCGTGAAGCAGGTCTGCTTCCAGGGCCTGAGACCATTGTGCTGGGTGTCCCAGAGGCTGTAGGGTGATCTCAGTTTGTTTCCAGCAAATGTAAGGAAGCCAGGGGCTTCCCTGGTGGCACACTGGTTGAGAGTCCGCCTGCCGATGCAGGGGACACGGGTTCGTGCCCCGGTCCGGGAAGATCCCACATGCCGCGGAACGGCTGGGCCCGTGAGCCATGGCCGCTGAGCCTGCACGTCCGGAGCCTGTGCTCCGCAGCGGGAGAGGCCGCAACAGTGAGAGGCCCACGTACCGCAAAAAAAAAAAAGAAAAAAAGATGTAAGGAAGCCGGAAGCCGTGGCTAGCGTCCTCCTGCTCCCCACCCCGCCCCTGCCCATGCCCACTTTCCCCACTTGGTCAGAAACCATTTTTAATTTTTATTTTTCCCACTCAAAACCAGTGTGAATCTCTCAGAGCTCAGCCAGCTGGGGCCCCGGAGGCCTGGTGAGGTGCCCCTGGGGGACCGGGCTTCCCTGCTGCCAGCTTGGGCAATGTAGCCTGGCGCTCTGCCAGCCTGCCAAGGTCTAGATGGGGCTTTCACATCACTGCTGTCTGAATGGGGTCTGGGAAGGGGGTCCTGATAGTCACAACAACCCTATGAAATGGTCGGAGAGGTACCAAAGTGGGGATGGGGAAAAGGGGAGGCGCCTTCAGCTAGAGAGAGGAGGAAAGATCTGTTTAGCCAACAGCTCTGAAATATCTATTATTCAGAGCCCTACATTAGACCCGAGAGAAGGAGGCATGGTCTCTAATGTGCACGAGGATAAATTATGCAAGTAAAAACATCGAGCAAGAAACACACACCCCCCCATACATGCTCACCAGCACAGGTACACCCCACACACTCAGAATCATGGTGCAACGGCTCTTAGGGTAGTAACTTCGGTCCTCTTACCCCCTCTGTGGCCCCCTCAGCCCTGACTATACAAGACACTGCCCGGTCACAGAGGCCACACCAGGGATGGTCCTGAGCAGCTGCAGAAGGACAAGGAGGACAGGAACACAGGTCAGGATGGCCCATTGTGGTCAGAGCCATCCCGAGCGCGTGCAGGTCCAGAGGAGCAGAGGACAGGTGAGGGCTCTGTCCTGGGGGAAGAAAGGGGTCGACTTCTTTATACAAGGATGAGGACGGGTTCACAAGGTGGAGGAAAGGCAAAGGGACAGACCCAGCTAGGGACAGATGCTTCCTTAGCACCACTAGCTCTCACACGGAAACAGGAGGGGAGGGTGCAGGCTAAATTGTGGGGACCCCCCCAGGGAGTTCATGTTCACAGCCCAGACTCTTGTGATGCAAGGGGCAAGGAGATCCAGCGGGTGAGCGGCTGTCTAGGCAGGCAGGCTGTCGGTCAACTCTGCCCTGAGTGCCTGCCTAGAGGTCAGGCTCCTGCCGTCCTGGGGCTTACCAGGCTGCCCAGTGGGAGAATGAACATTCATTCATCTATAACCACACAAACAAACATAAAATGGCCTCTGGGGTGAGTGCTGAAATGAGTGGGAGGATGGGCTGCTGAAGGCCTGGCAGAGGGGCCTGCAGAGTAGAGAAGAATGGGCAGAAGCACAGACCCAGTCAGGCACCTGGGGACAAACCCTGCTCGCATGCCCACAACTGATCTGGGCCCCAGTTTCCTTGAAAGGTATCTTTGGGGTAATAATGATAACCCTGACCTCAGCCAACACCTACTGAGGCCCTAATACTAAGTGGTTACCCACCAAGCACTTTGACAATGTCTGCCCCATTGTGAGCAATCAATAAGCAGTATGAAGTGATAACAGTAATGGTGATGATAAGACCTAGGTTTCTTATCAAGGTCAGGGAAGGCTTCCCGAGAAGAAGCAAATCAGCTGATATCTGAAGGCTGAATGGGCATGAACCAAGCAAAGCAGAAGGAAAATGCATTCCATGCTGAGGGAAGAGCTTCTGGAAAGTCCCTGAAAGGGAAAGCAGCAGCATCATCAGTATTTCCAGGCAAGAAAAGCAGCCCCAAGTGCCCGCTGGAGCACCCTGGTCAGTAGGACACGTCTGTGTTGAAAATGGCTTTTGCTTCAAGGAAGCCTTCCCAGATAACTGTGAACCCCCAAAGAAAACCTGCATTCTCCGCACAATTTCCCAGTTCTGTGGCAGAACCAGGAAGTGAAGGAGAGGCAACAGCATCAAACTGAAAGCCCCACATGAAAACATGAGAAGGTACCAGCCTAGCACCTAGGTGCATCACAGCAGCTCCCATGGTAAATACAGACACAGATCTGGCATCCCTGTGCTCAGAGCCTCTTCCTATTTGCTACTCCTCAGGATTCACTGAGGACTTTACAAGGTTCCAAATGAAGATAAAGATGCCGTCGGGCACCTCCACAAAGGACCACCAGCTATCCTCATCCCCCAGCCAGAAAAGCACTCTCAGCTTGAATGTGAAAGGGAGAAGCTGTCAGTGGTTAGCAAGAATCATTATTTTGGCTAATTTAGGAAACTTGGGATTCATCCAGGAAGCTGGGTGGACCTTACTCCTCAGCATTCCTTGATGGACTATTTTTCACTTTGCATTGCTTTACTATCCCATCAACAACGGGAGTTAAAAATAAAAAAGTCAGGGGCAAAGAATATAGAGAAGATATATTCCCGAGGCCTCAGTAGGCTGAGAGATGCAATAGGCAACCACAAACCCAGGCCCACAACAACCTATCCTGCCATCAAAACTGAGAAGCAAGGAGGCCCCACCCAACTCAATAGCCAATGAACCTCCAGTTTCAAATACATTTGATCACGTTATAAATCTGTTGTTTGGCTGCACAAACAGACTTTGCTATCCTCACTCTTTCAACAAACACTTCCTGAACCAGGTACATAGTGCTGGCACCGAGAACCCAGAGATGTGTGTGTGCGTGTGTGTGTGTGTGTGTGTGTGTATGTGTGTTCCCCACCCTTAAGGAGCTCAGTTTACTGAGCATAACAGATAGTAAATCAACAGTTACGCCAATAAATGTTTTGGGAGAGAGAGAGATGCAGGGTGTTCTGGAAGCCAGGAGGAAGGTCACCTCCAGGTCACAGAGAAGTGCAGGGTGGGGAAGGAAGGTGTCCAGAAAATCAGAAACTTGACCCGAGTTAGCGAAATGGGGAGCAGGGGGTGGGTCATTCTCAGGAAAGGGCCCAGTTCTGGCAAAGGCACCAGGAAGTGATGGCTGTTGAGAGGCCGGGCTGATGTGAGAAATACGGGTTAGGGAAAAAGTGAAATAGGGAAGGTGGCCAAAGGCCAGTTATGAAAAGACTGCAGGCCCGCTGTGGGGGTTTAAGTTCTATTCTATAAGCAATGAGGAGCCCCTGGAGAATTTTAAGCAGGAGAAAGCCATGATAGATGTGTGAGTTAGAAACATCATGCTGCTAGGAAGTGGAGGTGGACTGAAGGAGGACAAAAGTGTGCCCGGGGAGACCAACCAAGAGGCTGCTGAAACAATCCAAATGAGGAGTCCTAAACGAAGGGGTGGGCAGGGAGTGACAAATTAGAACACGGGCTCTTCCAGAAAAGGTAACCAATGGAAGACGACAGCTGAGGGAAAGGACAAAGCCAAGGGTGACTCCTGCAGTCGACATGACTGAGGGGGTGCAGTCCCACCCCAGGCAGGCACCACAGGGAGACAGACACACTGGGTACCAGGCGAGGGCTGAGTTGGAGGTGCCCACAGGATAGGAGCTAGGAAGGAGGGCTGGGCAGAGGTTCTGGGCTGGATCTGCAGATCTGGGTGACTTCAGGAGAGAGGTGAACAGTGGATGAGCTCACCGGGGAAGAATACTGGGACTGACCAGAAAGGGATCAAGCAAAACTTTATTAAGCTAAAGGTAGAGAAAAGAGAACCGGCACAGCAAGCTGCGGAGTCGAGGTCTACGGAGTTGGAGGAGAACCAGGGGGTGGCAGGCCAGACAGGAGAGTGAGCAGAGGAGAGGGGCCAGGAGGGGAGCGCTCAGCCCTGCCAGAGGCAGGAGGCTGCTCTGGCCCCAGGAGGGAGCTCTCGCTGGGGGGAGCAGTTAGCTGGATGCTAGCAACCACAGGCAAGCAAAAGAATTAGAACAGAGTGGACAGCTTAGACGACATATCTGCAGTCACCCCGAAGTGCATTATTACGACTTTTTTCAGAGGATTATCCTGCCTGCCTGACCTCAGACTGCACATCTCACCTGTCTATTCTGTCTGTCTCCCCTGCTGGCTCATCTGCCTCACGAGGACAGAACCTGTCCTGTGTCACCTGCAAAACTGCAGTGCCGACGGCAGTGCCTAGCACACAGAGGTGAAGCTCCTTGTCCCAAGTTGCCTGGCTCGCTAGAAACAACAAATATTCAATCAGCACATGCTACACGCCTGATACCAGGCTGGATGCTGGGGGTACGGTGGGAAACAAGTCAACGCAGGACCCTGGCCTCGGACCTTGAAGTTGGAGGTGAGCAGAGAGAGATGCAAGTATTTAAACAAAAAGTAGATTATAACTGCCTTAGAGCTAGGACTGGAATCTGACTGTCATGCCTTCTAGTGAGATTTCCTTTCCAAGCCCAAACCTGCCACCTTCTGCAACTAAATGAAAATTTCAGCAGGGGAAACAGTTAGTGTTTGAAGTTTGGCCTTAGTCTCCCCCAAGGATCCCATACTGCCTCCACACTTTTAATAGACTCCTAAGGAGCAGAAATACCCACCACAGCCTCTGAATATTTAACCTTAAGAACTCATTCTGTCTCCAGTCCTTCTATGTAAGTTGGAGGAGAAATTCCAGACCCAGCTGGGAGAAAACAGAAAGTGGCCTAAACTAAGGGGGTCAGATAGGTCTGGGTTCAAATCCCTTGTAACCTCAGGCAACCTCTTGTGATTTAATTTCCTTATTGCTGAAGTAGGAACACTAATTCCTCTTTCACAGGTGGTTGCAAAGATGAAATAAAATGATACCTACAGAGTACTCGGCACTATGCCTGGGATATAGTGAGACTTTACTAAACGGAGGCTCCAAACCAGTTCCACCTGTTGCTTTTATGACTCCATCTCTAACTGCTATATTTGCAAAAACCGACCCAAAGACTACTCAGAATTCAAACCAAGGAACATACACTCGAAATGCTTGGCACATAAATTGCTATCTAGTTGAGCGACTTGAGGAATTATCGCAAATTCCCATACTTGGGCAGACTCTGCAGTAAGGAGTTTAATTTCCGTTTCTTGCTCTACCCTATTTTCTCCTCCAACTCAGGCAAATGCAACTATTTCCCCAACAGATCACATCTTGTCTCATGGCAAGGGTCCAAACATGGGCTAGATTCCGTTGGTGCAAGTTATGACAGAGCTCAGAACACCACACCTCAAAGAAAGCATAAGAACGCAATCACAAGCCCAAGGTACACACAAACTCCCAAACACACTTGGCTCCAGAGACGGACAAGTGAACTGGTCGTGGCTTGCTTTGCTTGCCTCAAAGCTAAAGAAAGGGTTATTTTGGCATGCAGACGCTGAAATCTTTGTGTCTCCGTTCTTTTACCATCCAAACTCTCCGTAAGTGGTCACTTTTACTAATATATCTGATTCTTTACCCGTCATTTATGATGGACCCTGTGCAACCTGGCTTCCTCCTCCATTCCCCCCTCCCCACATCTCATTCTCAAGGCCAGCGGTAGCCACCTTGTCACCAATTCGGCAGCCTTCCCTCAGGTCCCTTCTCTGTGGTCTCTGCTGTCCCATCCTCCTCCCTTCCTGGGACTCTCTCCTTCAGCCCTCTGCTCATCACGGGGAGAACTTATTAATCCTATGGTTTCTGTTCTACACCTCTAGACCTACCCTTCCCAGCCCTGGCTTCAGCCCTGCATTTCTTTTTTTTTTAAAGATTTTTTTTGATGTGGACCATTTTTTAAAATAAATAAATAAATTTATTTATTTATTTTTGGCTGCGCTGGGTCTTCGTTGCTGCGCATGGGCTTTCTCTAGATGTGGTGAGTGGGGACTACTCATCACAGTGGCTTCTCTTGTTGCAGAGCACGGGCTCTAGGCACGTGAGCTTCAGTAGTTGTGGCTCATGGGCTCAGTAGTTGTGGCTCGCGGGCTCTAGAGTGCAGGCTCAGTAGTTGTGGCACACGGGCTTAATTGCTCCGCAGCATGTGGGATCTTCCCGGACCAGGGATCAAACCCGTGTCCCCAGCACTGGCAGGCAGGTTCTTAACTACAGTGCCACCAGGGAAGTCCCGATGTGGACAATTTTTAAAGTCTTTATTGAATTTGTTACAAAAATGCTTCTGTTTTATGTTTTGGTATTTTGGCCACAAGGCATGTGGGATCTTAGTTCCTCAAGCAGGGATCAAACCCGCACCCGCTGCATTGGAAGGTGAAGTCTTAACCACTGGACTGCCTGGGAAGTCCCCAGCCCTGAATTTCTAATTGCCTACTAGACATATCCTGTGGATGAATCAGTACCATCTCAAATTCAGTGTATCAACAACTGGACGCATCAACTACCCTTCTCCATCCCCAATAGCCACATTTCTGTCAATGTTACCATTGTGAACTATCAAGTTTAAACTTTCATCTTCTTTGGCTCCTGTCTTTAAAGTCTAAGAAGACCATAAATCCTACCATTCTTCCTTTGCAATATCTCTCCTATTGGACCTTTTCTCCATTTTAAGCACTGTTAACCACATGACCTCACACCTGGATTGCTACTGCTGCCTTGGAACAGGACCCATGCTTCTTGTCCAGCTATCAGATGAATGCTCCTAACTTGTTACTTCGGCCATTTCACTTCTTTGCCCCAAATAACTTCAATGGCTTCCCACTGCCTTCAGGACAAAGTCCAAGTGCCTTAGCCCAGCACAGCATTCAGGGTCTAGAAAAGGAGTGGGCAAACTATAGCCCACAGGCCAAATCCGGCCCACGACCTGTTTCTGTAAATAAAGCTTTTTTGGAACACAGCCACACCGTCATACACATATTAACTATGGCTGCTTTCCCACTATAATGGCAGAGTTGAGTAGCTATGACAGAAACCATATGGCCTAGGAAGCCAAAAATATTTACCATCTGATCCTTTACAGGAAAAATTTGCTGACCCTGGTCTAGAATAGAATAATCAACCACCAGCAGATCCTGAAGAAGTTCTTACTCACCACCCCTTTGGATGAAGTTTTTGTTCCTGTGGGTCTTCTGCTGAGCCCACTTTCTTTACATCTTACACCCACCTTCTCAAGCCTGAAAAGCTTATTTCACTCCCCCCCGGACTGGTCCATCCTTCAAAATGCAGCCAAAGCTGCACCTCTCTGTGAGGCCAGCTGCGTCCATCCCTTGCACCCCTGGGTGTTTCTCCTCTGGCTTCTCCCTCTGCACCTACTGCAGAAACCTACAGTGGGATCCACTTCTCCTGTGGATCTTTTCCACCTATACTGTAGGCTTCTCTAGGGTCCAGGCTTGGTACCCTTCACAGAGCAGCACCAATGATAACTACCTTGCCCTTCATTCCAAATACCAATCCTTGACAGCATAATTTGGTAAGAAGGCATCAAACAAACTTACCAATGAAGGCCTAGCATTCCACATTTGAAAAGTTAAGCTTGGGTCCAAAAGCATGCACTCTAGCCAGCACCACCTAAAAGCCAATGAAATAAGAGTTTAACTTTAAAAGAGAATATTTACATGTTTTCTTTAAATTTACAACCCCAATAAGTTTTGATTTACTGTCCTCCCAGGATGTCTACCTCTGCTTCTCTGCCTAGAAAATACTGCTCATCCTTCAAATCCACTGGACAGCCTTTCCCTGGAAGCCATCCCAGTGTCCCTGACAGGCCAGGCACCCTCCTCTCGGCTCCCATGGAACCTCGGTGAGACATTTATGGTAACATGCGGTACAATGTAGCATAATTTCTTATTTGGGAATGGGGTCCCTAGACTGTAGGCTTATCAAGAGAAGTGATCTGAGAAATTCACCCCTTCCCTTACCTCCAGTGCCTAGAATACTACGGGCATTTAGACAGTCCTCAATAAATATTTGTAAAATGGGTGGAAAAATAACCTACTCAATTCATGAACACATGCCCAGGCATCTAAAATTCTGCTAGGCTGCAATTTTCATCAGAGAAATGCATGCTTCAATCCGAGTGCTTTTAATAGGCAACGGGTTTAACAGGAAGGATTAATGAGATTAAGCTTCTAAATGCACATCTCTGGAATGACACTCCCATGGGCAGAAACCTTTAGAGGCTCCCAGAACCTAAGAAGGCAAGCCCAACTCCACAGCCAGGCTGCCAGGCCTGCAGCAACTGGCTCAGCCTGAGTCTGCAGCCTCAGCTCCTGTGATCTCCCCCAGCGGATGCTTCAATCTAGACAGATAGGACTGGTGCCCAGACCCTTCTCTCAGCATTCCTTCCAGCTGGATGTCTTCCTCCCCTTCTCTCCACATGATCTCCTTCTACTGAAATGACTTCCATTTCAACATCATATTCCCAACCAAGGTCATGGTGGGGCTCAATAAGATTTTTTTTTCCTTTCTGATTTTGTGTGTGTGTGCGTATGTGGTGGTAAAACACACATAACAAAATTTACAAGCTTAGCCATTTTAAAGTGTGCAGTTCAGTGGTATTACACACATTCACATTGTTGTGCAACTACTACCAGTCATCTCCAGAACTTTTTTTTCATCTGCAAAACTGAACCTTTATACCCGTTAAACAACAACTCTACCTTCTCCCTTCCTCTCAGTCCATGGCACTCAAAAAGTTTTTGTGGAATGAATGAATGAATCATTGAACGAATGAAGACATGAATTAATCTGACCTCAACCCTCCCCACAAAAGCCAGAAGTACTGTCTGTTTCTGCTGGGCTCCCACGATACTATCTTCACATCTTTCTCAGACTTGTTTCAATCAATCTTAAATGACCCTTTTTTGCACACCTGTATTCTCCTTCAAGGCGGGAACTATGACTTATTTGAAAGGCTAAGTTTGGGTCCAAAAGCACGCATTTAGCTTCTCCTCCATGTTGTTAGATCCAAAGGGTGAGTCTTGAGTCCTCCTCTTACAGCTTTTGCTACCAGTGAATCATGCCCTCTTGTTTGACTACTCTCTTCACTTGGCTTCCAGGCTAGCACTCTGGGTTTTCCATCTACCTCACTGGCTGTTCTTTCCCTTTGCTGGTTCTTCCTCATCTCCCCACCTCTTAATGTAAGAGTGCCCCAGGGCTCGGTCCTGGTTCTCCTGTCTTCTCTGTATTCCTTCAATCACCCCCTGGGTGATCTCACCTAGTCTCATATTACCTATAGGCTGAGGATGCCCAGATTTCTCTCCAAGTGCAGACCTCGCCTCTGGACTCCTGGCTAATATATCCTACTGCCTGTTTCAGGTAAGATGTCAAGTGGACAGGAGGTCTGTGTGAGATGTGTTCCATGTCTCAAACTTGACACGTCTCACACAGACCCCTGATCTTCCCCCAGACCTGCCCCTCCAGAATCTTATCCATCTCAGTTTAAGGCCATGGTCTTCCAGTTGCCCAGGCCAAAGATTCGGAGTCATTCTCGTCTTGTCTCGTCTCTTTCTCTCTTATTCTCTGTCCAATCCTCTGGTTTTTACCTTCAAAATATATTCACAATGTGACCATTTCTCACCTCCTCCACCATTACCAGCCTAGATTATTGCAATAGCCTCCTAATTGGTGTCCCTGCTTTCCCTGCTTCTATTTTTGGTGTCACTCCCACTTCCACCCATAGCCTATTCTCAATACAGGAGGGAATCTGTTACAACATAAATCAGATTATGTCATTTCTTTGCTTAAAATTCTTGCAAGCCTTCCCAGCAAGGACAATGCCAAAAGGATAAATGTTTCCAGAGCAGACCTGCAGGCCCTGGGGCAGCGATGGGGGAGGCAGGGCCTTCAGGCCTGCATCTTCCTCTCAACCATCTACTTCTCCACTGGCAGTCCTGACACACCTCCTATTATCTGATTCCTTAAAGAAAGGAAACTTTTTAAAGGGAGAAAAGTAGAATCAATCAGCTTCCTTTTCCAGTTAGGACACCACAAGAAGCCAGTAACACCCACATTTCTTAAGAAGCAATAAGAAAGATATGTCAAGTCTGCCACCACTTAATGACTAGTTTCCAAAGAGAAAGCTAGCCTCTCAGGGAACAGTTGGTGCTGGTGGTGAGTCCTCCTGAAGCACCCCCTGCCCCCTCCAGCTGTTCACCACGCCTTATTTGCCTAATTGTCTCCAGACTCTGTCCCCCTCCTCAACCGCTCGACGCTGTGGCTGGAGGGTGAAGTCCAAATGACATAAGGATCCAAGGACTTGAATTAGCTCAGGTCTCATCTGTTCTCCCCAGAACTACAGCAGCAGCCTCTCTACCAGTCTCCCCAGCTCTCCTCATTTACTTATTTCCAACTACAACTTTACACAGTGATAATTTTAAGAAAACCTAAATTTGATCAAGTCCCCTGCTTTAAAACTCTCCAAAGAGTTCCTACATTGCCATACTATAAATTCTTCAGAAGATATTATACAGTGAACCATAGTAAATATTCTTTTCTATCTTCCGTAGATGCTTTTCTTCTGCCTTCTTCCTTAAAAGTCCTTGCTTGCGAGCCCCCTGGTGGCCTAGTGGTTAGGATTCCGAGCTTTCACTGCCATGGCCCGGGTTCAATCCCTGGTCGGGGAACTGAGATCCTGCAAGCCATGCAGTGTGGCCAAAAAAAAAAAAAAAAGGCCTGGCTTGATCTAATGGGGGTGGGTAAACCATCCGGCTCAGATTAGTCTACTCCCTGCAACAGGGATAGGTCAAAAAGGACAAGCACATCGCCCAAGCTGGGCCAACCATAGCCTTTCTCTAGGATCAGTATATGCATGCAGAGAAAGGAGCTCTCCCTTCACTGGAATTGGTGAGTGGGAGCTGTCAGCAGTGGTGCCCCCCAGGGAGGGTGGCCTGTCTGCAGTAGGAAAGACTGATGTCAACACACAAAGAATGTAAGGTGCCAGATAGACCACCAGCAGCATCAACTCCCATTCCAGAACCTCTTGCTTTTGTGAACTCCTACAGCACCCTTCCCAGTTATGGAACCAAGAACTACCCACTTATGCCTCAGCTAGCTGGAGTCCCAACAGGCCCGCCATGACGTTTCCTGTATCTGTGCCTTTCCCCACAATGTTTCCTCTGCCCAGAATGTGTGCTCCTTGGGTTTTACACAGCAGCCAGGCTTACTCTGCGGAGCCGGCCCTGAAGGGAAGCACAGTTAGTCCAATCTTCCGGTCATGCTCTAAAAGGCCTAGAATATACCTACCCTGTTACACTTACACCACTCCCCTAGCTCCCCAATCTCCTAGCTAGTTGCCCAGCTAGAAACCTCAGACTCACCTGGTCCTCGGACTTCCTTGTGGCCCGCATGGACTCTCCCTTCTTCCTTTCTGCCCCACGTCTGCTGTCGCAGTCCAGAAATGCATCCTCACCTCCCTGGGCCCAGGCACCAGCCTCCGGGTCTCTCTGCCACTCCCCTCCCCATCCCTGCACACTGCTGCAGAGTTGAACCTCCAACATCCCTCCTGCCACCTACAGAGTCAAACCCCTGGCGTGAAGGCCCTTCGCACACTGGCTTCAACCCAATCCTCTAATTTCTCCCAACCACTTCCACTTCCGGGAGGATGCGGTAGACACACCTTTCCCTATTCCACCTGCTGTGCACAACAAAAACCCCTGCACGTGATATGTAAAACAAACAAGAGAGGACTCTGAAAGGCAGAGTGAAGAAGGCAGACCAGTGAGGGGCCTCAGGCCTGGAGGAAGGACACCATGGTGAGTGGCCTGCATTTTCTTTTTGCCTCACTTGGAACGGAAAAACCTGGAGATGCCAACAAGCACAGATGAAAAAGGCTCCAACAAAAGCTTGCTGCCTCGAGCAAGATAGACAACTTTTAGATAGTAACTGCCCTATATCAGCCAAACACCACAGAAAACCCCATGGTCCCACCCACACCCATACAACAAAGTGCAAATGACATGTGCAAAAATCATCTACAGCTAACCATACACTTAATGGTGAAAGACTGAATGCTGCCCCCCAGGATTAGGAATAGGCAATGCTGCCCACTCTTACTCAGCAAAGAGCCAGCACAAGAGGCAACAAACGGAAATAAAACAGATTGGAAAGGAAGAAATCATCTGTATTTGTAGATTATGTGATTGTCTAGATAGAAAATCCTGTGGAATATACAAAAAAAAAAAAAGCCTGCAACTAATTAGCGAGTTTATCTAGGATGTAGGATACAAAATAAAAACTCAATTGTTTTTCTGTATACTAGCAATGAACATGTGGACACTGAAATTAAAAATACAGTACCATTCACAATCACTAAAAAAAGAAAAAGAAAAGAAAAAAAAGAAAATGAAAGAAACACTCAGGTGTAAATATAATTTCTTCCAGCAAATCACTGTATGATCTAGCCACATGGGTCTACTCTGTCAGGAGGGCAGGAACAGTACATTTGTTTCCCTCTCCAATGAAACCAAAATACCCAGCCAGTGCCCAGCACCTAGTAGGCATGCAATATTTGCTGCCACAGCTCGTACCCTGCTCTGTTTAAGATAGACTTTCTTCCTCTTATGCTCCTAATGGGAGCACCATCTACTGAAAAATTCCATCTCTCATTTCTGCCTTGGCGGGTCATGATTGCCAAGTAAGAACCAGGAAAACTGCTTCCGCTTCCACTCCCAAACACACTTATATTCTTACATTACACACAGCATGGATTGGAAGTGGCCTCTGCAGGTATCTCTTGGTTACCCAGGGGGATGCTGGGTCCCTTCCACATCAGTCCAAGGGGTCCCAAGACTCAGTCCAAAGATCCCAGGCAATGATGTGAGACCATTGCCAAAGTTGTTCCATCCAGGCTCTGTGCTGGGAGGAGCTACAGATGTCCTCCCTCTGTCTGAAAGCTCCGTTGTGGAAAAGAATTGCCCATCTGTGCTAAAGAAAGTACTGTGGAGGAGAAGAGGCTACGCGAGATACATCAGGGCCCAGAGGGCGTCCAGATATCTTTTTTCAAAAACTTTCCCCCTCTTTTTACTTCTGTGGGTAGAAAGTGAGTCTAACAGTCATTAAGCAAAAGCCAAAAATCTCAGAACTATCCCGATTCCTTTCTTTCTGTCACACACCACCACCAACCCCGCAGCAAAACCTGTTGTTCCACTTTCAGAACAGATCTCAAATCCAACCACTACTCCGCACCTCCACCATCACGACCACTCGGGACCTGGCTGCTCTCACCACTCACTGGGTAACGAACGGCAACAGACTCGACTTCTCTCCCTGAGTCCTCCCTCAACACAGTAGTCAGGGTGAGCCTTTCATGATGCAACTCAGATCAGTCACTCACAATGCAACCAAGTCCTGACAATGACCTTAATGGCCTGGCCCCCTTCACTTCCCTGCCTTCACTTTCCACCATGTCCTCATCTTCTCCTCGCTCCACTCCAGCCACCTTAGCCACCTTTACTTGCTGTTCCCATGCCTAATGCTCTATCCCAGTTAAACCCACGACTCACTTCTTCCCCTCATTCACCACTATACTATGAGTTCACCAAAACCCTTTTTTTTTACCTTGTGAGCACATGGCTGGACTACATTTCCCAGCCCTCCTTGCAGTTAGGAGTACACTGAGTGTGACTGAGTTCTGGGTGGGAGGGATGCATGCTTCTTCCAGACTGGCCCATAAAAACCTCCCCACAAAGTCCTCTCTCTTTTTCCTCACCCTCCAGCTGAATGGAAAGGAATCTGAGGGCCTTGAAAAGGGCAGAGCCACAAGATAGAAGAAGTGTGGGTCCCTCAATAACCACCAGGAAGGGTGCCTGCTTAACCAGGAGCAGCCACATTGGAACTTTTCTATATGAGAAATAAAAGTTCTCTTGGGTTGATATGCTGAGATTTGGGGGGCTGTTTGCTATTCAACCTAACAATTTGGTCTCCTTCTCAATGAGGCCTTCTTTGATTGCTCTATTTAAAATGCTCCCAACGCTTCTTAGCTGACTGCCTTGCTTTCTTTTTCTCCACAGTCCTTATTACCATATAGCGTACTGTATATTTTATTTATTATTTTTTTCTCTACCTCCCCAAATTTGAATGTAAGCTGAAGGCAGGAATTTTTGCTTTTTTTTGTCGTATCCCCTGGGTCTAGAACAGTGCTTGGAATGTTGTAGATAATCATGTGTTGTTGAATGAATGAATAAATGAATGAATGAATGGACTACATGGGCTCCAAGGTCAGAAAGGCCTGGGTGGAGGCCCACTCTGCCATTTACTACCTGTGTGACCTGAGGCAAGTTACTCTCCCTCTGTAAGACTCATTTCCTTCAACTGTAAAATGGGGGTAACAGTACCTTCTTTATAGAGACTGGGAATAATTAAGATCATGAACATAAATCTTTCAGTATAGTGCCTGGAAACAGCTCAGGCTCCATACACGCTAATTACCAGCACTGTCAACTCAAGGCCAGAGGACAAGACTGGGTGTCAGGTGCTGGCAAAGTCACTGGTAGGACACCTATCAGAGAGGAAGAAACTGAATGGATTATTTACATGCACAAACTCTTCTAGAAGAAATCGTGGCAAACACCTAGGTAGTGAAATTCAAGAGCAGCCTAAAAGTTCTCAGTAAATTGCAAACGATCAGAAAAACATGACAACTGGTGTCAGGGGTGATGAAAAGTCTGCAGAAAAGCACTGCTCTGGAGAGAGCACAACCCCAATGATGAGAGATCACTTTGTGCCTTTTAAGAAACAATTTTCACAGCAAAGCTCCAGAAAAGAGAGGCCGCTTGCATCATGAGGACAAGGTAATAAGGCTATAAAAATGGAACTCAAATAAACGACACACAGAGCCTACATGGGCCCAATTTTCCAGGAAAAACAGTGATCGCTACAGCATTCAGATGAGGCAGTCACACTTGTGCCTAAGCATAGCAAATAGCTTTCAGAAATCATTAGGCTGCAGAAAAGCCACTGAGTTTGCCAAATTAGCAGTGCCAGCTCTCACCTGCCCTTCTCTGTCATGCTCTCGTCTTTCTACTAAGAGGACACGGACAATCATAGCCAATGTCTGCACCTGCTTCACCATCTTCAAAATACACAGCATCCTGGAGTGAGCAGCACCTCAGTCAGAACCCTGCAGAACCCTGCAGAACCCTTCCATTGCCCTTTGTGTCTGCAGCCTGACCAACCCCTCTCCCAGGCCCTCTCAGCTTTCACTGGCTCAGACCTGCTCTCAGATCTCACCTCCTGGAACTCTCTGCAGTGCTGGGCCTTGTTGACAAACCCCCTTTTTGAAACTCCTTCTTCCTGTGGCCCCTCACAGCTCTCACAAACTCCCCCATACCCACCACTGCGATCCCTCTCATCTCCGTCTCTGGCCCCCTCTTCCACCTCTGCACCTCTAAACATTGGTACCCCAAGCCTCTACGATAGGATGTCTACCCACCTTTCTGGTTCTAGTGCCTGTTCTTCCCCTCTATTGGAGGCAGGACAGCTTGGTGGTTAGAGGCAGATATTCTGGAGCCAGACCAACTGGGTCTGATCTTAGCTGTACAGCACTATGGTCTTGGACAGATAATAAATTGTTTTATGTCTATTTCTTCATCTGTAAAATGGAGACAATTATAGAAGACCTCACTTGGGTCACTGCAGGGATAAAATGAGCTAATATAGATAAAGGTCTTAGAACCATGCCTCGCACCTGATACACTCCATAATGTGCTAGCTATGACCACTATTACATGAGCCCATTGTTTCAGCCAAACCCCAAACATACACCATGTCCTTCTACCTCCGCTTCCTCTACTCAGGCCTTTCACTTTTCCTGTGAATGTCTATCTCAGCCAGGCCTTAAGGTGCTGACAAAAGCAACCACTCTTTAACACCTTTCTATATTCCCTCACCCCAGCTGTCCAATGAGATGGAATACCTCCCTTCTCTAACAGGGTGGGGCGGACTTCTCCCAGGGCCCTCTTCTTAATCTCGCTTGAATAATCATTAATTTTAGATGTGTCTTACCTTCCCACTCCCAGTTCATGAACTCCTCAGAAACAGTGGTGCATTGGGTTTTTTCTTCCCAAATTTTTATCCCCTGTAACCTTATACACTGTAAAGACTCAGTCAACATTTGCTGGGTTAAGCTGAAATGCAGAGCCTAAAGCCTGGGTCTACATAACAATCTACAGAGACTAAAACAACAACAGATCAGCAGGACAGGGGAAGCCTCCCCCATCACCCCAAAGCCAACACAGATTTCAGGTTAAAAAGAATACGGGGGAACTTCCCTGGTGGCACAGTAGTTAAGAATCCACCTGCCAATGCAGGGGACACGGGTTCGAGCCCTGGTCCAGAAAGATCCCACATGCCGTGGAGCAACTAAACCCATGCGCCACAACTACTGAGCCTGTGCTCTAGAGCCCGCGAGCCACAACTACTGAAGCCCGCATGCCTAGAGCCTGTGCTCCACAACAAGAGAAGCCACCACAATGAGAAGACTGCACACTGCAACGAAGAGTAGCCCCAGCTCACCGCAACTAGAGAAAGCCCACGTGCAGCAACGAAGACCCAATGCAGCCAAAAAAAAGAATACAGGGAACCAAGTCAGTCATATTTGTTTCTCAGTTTCATTCTAGCCATTTCCTAATGGCCAACAAAAAGCCAACATTTTGGCAAGTTTGCAACCTGCTTCCACTTCTAAGAGTACTTCCTGACAGGCTCACTCTGTCTTAGGGAGACATGTTTTCTTCCCTCAAAAATCCTATTTACTTTTTGTTTTAGGCTACTTCTTAAAAACATCCTTAAGAAGAGATCATTGTTTATTTTATTTTGTTATTGTTTTAAATAAAGTGCCAAAGATATAGGGACACATAATTCCTCAATTTGAGCAGGTAGATTACTCCTTAAGAGAATGTACTGGGCTCACCTCCACACTTAAGAACAAACAAGCCATGTATTACTTGTAAATACACAGCCTTTCACTTACATCTAGTTTCACATTACTGTTAGCCTGCTTCTTCATTCATGGAAAACATGACAAAGACCTTCCTAGCATTTAAAGTAAAATTTGAATATATCCTCATTCTTCTTGGAAAAAAAAATTCTGATTCTCCATCTAATCTTGGGCCATTGCCATTAGCTAGATAAATGCCAAACTAATGAAATGATTCTGTAATACACAAAGACGGCTTAATGCAGCATGAGCTGAAAGAGCAAAAATTAGAAGTAATCTAAATGCCCCATAACAAGCTCACGTCTTATTGAGGGCATTCCCTTGATAGTTATGCAGCCATCTTAAAGAAGCATGCTGAAAACGAGGGAGCCACATGGAAAAACGCTGAGGATATCATCTTAAGAGGAAAGGGGATGCAATGTGTAGGGATATGTGTTTGTGCCACTAAGGTTGCCCCAGCTGGGCAGATTAGGTCGCAGGTTAGAAGTAAGAAGCAAGGAAAATTAGGGGAAAGCTGAGAGAAAATCTCAGTAAACAGGGCCAGAGGGGCTGGTGGTAGGAAAATGTGAAGCCTGGGCATGGGGCAGGGACCCTACTTAGGAGTACAGAATGGGAGATAGGAAAGGCGCCCCAAAGCCAAGGTCATTTCAGGAATTCTATCCCAAAGCAGGCAAGGGGAATGGAGAAGAGAACCCTTCCATTGCAGAATGAATCAATCTCTGGGTGAGAAAACAATTTTCAAACGCCTAAGATACTTAAAGTCAAGCCTTGGCCTTTCCACAGCGTTGCCACCAGGCTCCCACTGGAGGGCTCGGCCCTTCCTAAGCCTCTGAGGCTAATCCCGCCCCAAGGCAGGAGGGATTTAAGGGGCTCTAGCCTAGAACACAGGGATTTCGCTTGTTTGCTGATAGCCTGGCAGATAAAGAAAGTGAGCCCCAGTGAGAACAAGCATCTTGGCCAAGGCCACACAGAGAGTTAGGGGCTGAGCTGACACTTGAATCTGAGTCTGCCAGTCTCTGGGTTTAAAGCTCTTCCGTAGAGCAACCTGATACAAGACTGACAGACGAGTCAGACTGGCCCTGCACAAAGTGTCGGCACCCAGCTGCTGACAGAGATGCAGTGGCTTATGAACAGGTGAACCAACCAGAGCAGGGCAGGAAGATCCCAGGGACCCCAGGGTACCAACAGTTGCCCCCAAAGAGAAAAAGCCCCCTCTTGTACCCCAGTCCATGCCAAACCCCTGCCTCTAACCCCTCAGCCTCCTGTACTTTGTGGGTTCAGATGAAGCTCACTGCCCTTGTAGGCGTCAATGTTGGTCCCTAAAGGCATGACCTCCGGCACTGCTGTGCCACCTGCGGGTTCCACAAGACAACTCCATCTCTGGACAGGAGAAAAAGACTCCAGAGCTCCTCCCCACATCTCCCGTCCCCCTTGATTCCTACCCATACCCCTACCAGAATCCCCAGTCTAGACACCTCCTGCCAATACAAGAGGCCAAACTTCCGGTCTGGCATGTAAGGTCCTCCCTCAAGGGGCCCACACCACCTACCTAATCAGGCCTCCTAAGGCACCCACACCCCTCCCCAGGCTGGCCAGGGGCTGCCCTCTCGTCCCTATGCCACCTCCAGAAGCCATGCTCTCCTCCCCTACCCCAAAGCCCCTAAGCGCCAGCTCAAGCTTTCTCTCATTTTCCCAGGCCTCCTCCAAACACATTGGTGTTGCTCACATTGTCTCCACTGAATGACCCCAACCCTTCGTGGGCTAAGTAGCCAAAGGGCCAGGCTCTCAAATATGGAACAAGCAGGTCACCCAGACACTGCCATCCAAAGGACTATGCACAGGAGGCCCTCTTTTCCCCCAAACCTGCTCTAAATACACCATTAGAGATTCCATCATTTAAGTGGTTGTCAAACTCTCCCTTGATCCACCTTGGGATGGGGTGCAAACATTAGGCAGTGATGCTGGAGCCAGGACAGCTAGTAAGGGTCCTGATGGATTCCAGAGCATCCCACCTACCACAGCTGCCTGCAATGAGCACTTCCTGGGCTCCTACTACGTGCCAACCAGTGGGCACAGGGCACAAAGACACAAATCCAAATGCACCAGTCGTTGCAGGAATTCAGACTCAAAGAGAAAAGAGTGAGATAAGCCTCTCTAATGCAGCGTGACAAATGTCACCCAGAGAGAGAAGGCACAGAGGGAAGAACAGCAAGGAAGAGAGGCAGCCAGGATTCAATTCAACAGAGAAGGGGCTGGGGAAGGGCTCAGAGAATGCCGAACGGTCCCTGAGGGGTCATCAACAACAACAAGCAGCAGAAGAGTCGCCAGCATGTACTGGGCGCTGACTGTCTGCTGAGCACCGCACCGAGCACTTCGCTTGCTCTACTGCAAACTCATGCACTCGTTCATTACGGACCCCTACTACCTGTCAGGCACTGTTTTAGGCACTCCGGATAGAGCAGTGAACAAAATAAACACGCGTTTCTGCCCTCAGAACTATTGAAAGAAGACAATAAACCAGATAAATAAGTAAAATGTATTATATGTTAGATGGCAGTAAGCACTAAGAAGAAAAGTAAAGCAAGAAAGGGAGACAGGGAACGTGGGGGTGGGGCAGTGGGCTGGGTGGTACAACTTTAAACCAGGTGACATCAGAGAAAAGACCTGGAGAAGCTGCATGAACAAGCCATCCAGGTATCTGGGAGAAGAGCATTCGAGGCAGAGGGGCAGCCAGTGGAAAGAGCTTGGACAGGAAGCACGCCTGGTGTGTTTGAAGAACAGCAAGGATTCCAGGGTGGCTGGAGTGAAGCGAGAGAGGGACAGGCAGGGTCAGTGCAGACAGCCGCACGAGTTGTGCACTGCACAGCTCAGGAGGGCGCCGCTCACATGCACCACAGTGCGCTACGCAGAACCCAGTCTGCTCAAATCCTCACCAGGCCCTGGGGTGGGAGATGAGGTCAGAGAAGTACTGGGAAGCCCTGTGGGCCAGGAGAAGGCTTTTCCTCTGAGTGAGACAAGAAGCCACTGTCAAGAGGGTTCTGAACTGGAGGCATGACCTGAGCTGAGCCCCTCTGCACAGGATCACTGGGCAGAGAGCACAGAGTAAGGAGGCAAGGTTGGAAGCAGAAAACTGCTTCGGAGGCTATTGCAATAATCACACTCAACTATGTATCGTATTATCCTCACAATCCCACGAGGATGGTTCAATGATCACTCTCTTTCATAGATGAAGAGATTAGGCTCAAGAGAGATTTGGTAACTTGCCCAAGGTACTCAGCTAGGCAGTGGCAGATCGGCCAGGACTGGGAAGCAGGGGATGAGTACATTCCAGGTGGAATGAATAGCATCAGTCATAGAACAGGAGACTGGCAGGGCTTGCACACTTGGGGAAAACGGCAAGGGCAGTCAGCGAAGGCCTGTCTGTGCCCTGGCCACTCTCACACAGAAGCCTGCTAGCAGTGTCCAAGCCAGCACTGCTCCCTGGACCAGAACCACCACCGCCTAACCCATCTCCCTCTCCACGCTTGTCATCCCCACCTCAGTCCACAGGCAGCCAGAAGAGTCCTTAAAAAACATAGATCAGATATTATTTTCTTGCTCTCAACACTCCAGTGGCTTCCCTTCGTGCCAGGTGACCAGTAGACCCTCAAGTGATGCTGAGTGAATGGCTGACTCCCTCATCCCTGCAGCCTCATCCAGGCCATCCTGTCTCAAAACAGGGGGAAGGGCTACCTCTTCCACCCCTCCTCAGCAGGTGTGGCCAGGACACCATATTAACCAGTCAAAATACACGAGGAGAGAGGGCAGCATTCAGACAACCTCGGGGCAACTTTCAGATTAAATTTTTTAAAATAAAATTGCTTACTCCAGAGCAAACTGGACACACTTTACCACGTTGTGGCCGAGGAAAAGGAGGTCTGCAGATATGCTTGGGCTGGAAAGACTGTAACAGGTGCCTTGTCCCTCTGAGTTCCCAAAGCTCTGGACAGCACTCTCTGTGGGGACGATGTCTAAGAGCTGCATGAGCTGGACAGAGTCATAGGCACTAGGTAGCCAATGAAAGGCCTTCCTCACTGAGTCTGTGAATTTAAGGGGTGGAGCCAATGACTATTCTCTTCTGGAGGCTAAATACAGTGGACCAAAGTTATCTCAGAAACGAGGGAAAACTATGAAATTAAGGCTGAAACAAAACTTTACCAAATGTGAGCCGGCGACTGTTTGGAACAAAAGGATTTATTTCCCAAGGATCACTACCACTCCCATGGTTTAAACCCAGGCCCGCTGAGGGTCAACTCCTTCCAAAGCCTTTGTTATAAGTAGAAGGAGATAGATAAACATACACACATACACTTGCATGTATGCAGATATATTTTTACAGGAATGGTAACAACACCAAAAGAATGAAAATAGTAACAAGCTCTCCCCCACCCACCCACCCAAGAAAACCGAATTTAGTAACAGAGAGCCTCCCAAGCAGGCCCTGGTAGGAGTGTTAAATGATCACTGCATGAATGACTTGTTCTCTGGTTAAACGGCACAGTTTGTGGGTGGGAGAGGGGTGGGGGGAGCTCTGGAAGCCAAGTGAGTCCCCAGACCCCTTCAGGAGGCAGATAACTTCAAGTTTTCCTATACTGCATCAAACCGGTACGTGGCAAGCTTCAAAGGCTTTGCTCTTAGAGCAGGAAGATGGGAGGAAAAGGGTCAGAGAAGCAGTCGTAATATCTGTAGAGGAAGGGGGCTGAGTCTCCATGGGGGTGAGGGGCCTGTCTGTCCCGGTTCTCGGAAAGAGGAGACACGAAGAGCAGGATGAATGGCTGAGTCCTAGTCTGACAGAGAAGTATAATATAAAAGAAGGCTCAACAAGGGAGTTTGGGAAAATTACTTTTATTTGACCAACTCCAAGCTTTTCTGGGCAGTCAAAAGCCAAGCAGATAAGTGAGGCAAAAAGGTCCTGTGAGAGCTGGTCATCAAGACTTTCAGAAAGGGCAACAGCTCAGTGAATTCTTCCAAATACATGCAAAGGTCAGACTCGGGCACAAGCGAAAGGACTGGGGGTGGCTGGGTGATGGGGAAGCAGGGTGAAGCTAATGGAAACTAGTTGCCCGAAGGTAACAGCCCAATGTCCCACTGGAGGGACAATGAGAAGCTGGTCCTCATTAAAAGTTGGAAATTAGGGAGAGAATATAAGCTTATCTTTAGACAAAGGTGTGGCATGCACAAATCCAGACCCCTATGTGCAAACTGGCTCATCACTGTTCGGAAAACACAGACATGCACCTTGGGCAGTCCAGAGATGGGCAGGTGGAGGGACCAAGAGAGCCGGCCCCTGGCTCATGCCTTCAGCTTTTGCTTTCTCCACCTGTAGATCCTGGCTGGCCCAGGCTGACTGAATGGGAGAAGCAGCTCAGAGGTCTCCTTGATCTCACCCCTCTGCGCCAGAAATTACCGAGGACATAGCAGGAGCCAGGCCTTGGAAGCTTTCCAACTCTGGTCCCCCTGCTCCACTACAAATGGGCGCATGTAACCACCTCTGGGGCCACTCTTACAATCTGTAATTATCTTTATCATTTATTTCTCCGTGGACTGCTTCTCTCTCCCACCAGAATGAAAGCTCCACGGGAGCAGAGGCCAGGCCTGCCTTGCTCATCGCTGTGTCCCCAGCCAGCATCTAGAACAGTGGCTGCCACATTGCAGGATCATAGCAAATGAGTGCATGGCTCGGAGACTGCCTGGCTTCAAACACCAAGCAGTCATCTCGAAGAGCTGTGCCTGAGCCTGCCCTGCCAGGAGTGGGCTAAGTGCTGGATGGATGGCCCAGTGCCTCCCCAAAAGCTCTCGGCCAGCGCAGGGCCCCCACCCCTTCCCTGCAGTCCCGACCCCTCCTCCTCACCGCACCCCAGAAGCACTGCTCAGGCCACTCACTTGAGCCATGACAAGGGAGAAGCTGCTACGGGGAAAAGGACAACAATGTGCCCTCTGCATTCTATAAAAATGTCGGTGGGAAGAAGCCACAACCAAAACTACAAAGTCATGAACAGATGGAGGGGACACTAGAACTGGAAGGGTCCTGAGAAAACAAAGGACAGGGTCACGCAATCCCAGGGTAATAGAGCCAGAGGTACCTGAGGGACACAGGAATACAGTATAAAGGAAGACAAGTCACACAGCGAAGGGGAAACCTGCAAAATTCATTTCCTTAAGTGACTGTAATAAAGGCTAGTCAAATTCCAGGAGGAGCATTACTCAGGACATCTTTCCTAACACATTATAAATATTTAGCTTTCTATGTTAATTTCCAAAAGGAAAACATCCTCTTTATAACAAGTTCCTAAATGCCTCAGTCAGAAAATAATCTGGATAGGTCTGAGTTCACATGATGGTTTGAAACCCAGGCCAGGTTGCCAAAAATAAAGACTCTTGATTTGGCTGGAGAGTATTAATTTGTGGGACTAATTTTTAACTGGCCTTTTATGATTATAAAAGTAATACATGCTTATCGTTGAAAAACAGGAAACCGCAGAGAAGAAGATGAGAATGAAAATCACCTCTAATTCCACAAGATGAGAACCACTGATAACACTGGTGCATTTCCCTCCTTCTATGAATGAAATTTTAAGAGTTGAGTGCACATCGTGAATATAATTTCAGTTCCTGCCCTCTTCCAGTAAAGTTCACTTAAAAGCACTCCATTGGTTTCCAAGAAAGAAGTTTACCCTTAGTGAATAAACAAATTAAATAACAAAATGAATAAAAGAAACCCTTCATGAAGTTAAAAAAAAAAGTGATTATTCCACTGAACCCCCATTTCCTTAGCAAAAGAAAAGAAATCACTACAGCTGAGACAAAAATGGCCCATAAGATAGAAGGATTAAACTCATCTTTGTATTCTCTTACCTATATCATATTTTCAAGAAATATATTTTGAACAAGCCACACATTTTTCAAATCAACAGAAGAATTTTATAACTGTATCTTATTGTTTTGAAGCAAAAAATCAAGTCTTAATGGTCTTGGGAAAGTTTTAGCTTCCAATCTGCAGGTGGACCAAACCATTTAAAGATGATCAGTTCACATTCACAGACCGTGACATCCAAACGAAAGTCTTATCTCCAGTTTTGTTGTATTCTGTGACCTAAACTGTGGAGTAAGCAAATAGCCTTGCCAAGGACATATGTGTCATGTGCTACCCGGCTGGGAGCTGCCCTGATGTCTGCCTGCATCCTGGTGGGGTACGTAGTTTTACATGTAGGCCCAAGGCCTTGGCCAGTGGAGAGTAGAAGAACCTTTCCACCTAGCAGAGAAGACTATCCAGGATCAAGAGCTGCTTAGCACAAGGCATTTTTTTTCACCTCTCATAATAGTTCACACTTCATTCAACAAACGTGTCCATGTCAGGCACTGGGCTGGGTGCTCTGGACACAAAGGTGAACAACACTGAATAACACAGACGCTGTGCCCACTTCCACGGAGCTGCAGTTTGCAGAGCTCTTCCCCATCCATTATCCTCACACTAAGCCTGGGAGACAGAAAGGTCATCGCCATTGTTCCCATATTCTAGATGATAAGGCAAACATTCACTGGAGTATTTTACCCCAGGTTATGACATGGAAGAGCTAGACTCAAATCTAGGTTTTCTGACTCTTCATCCAGTGCCTAGTTTCTGAGCAATGAGTTGCCCTGACTTCTAGATGGCTGCACGTGTCCTGGTTTCTGGAAGCCTTCTTAGATTCTGACCCTGGACTCAGGCATCCTCCCAGCTTTCCTGGCAAGAGTTTCAGATCCTATTTACTCCCTTCTACAGTGTAGCACACTGCTAGCCTCCCCCAGTGTTCAGTCTCCTTTCCACCCTGAAAAACAAATTTTGCTGGACTCACGGCCTCCCAACTGAAGATATTTCCCAGCTTCCTTTGCAGCTAAATGTAACCATAGGACTAAGTTCTGGCCAATGGGATAAAAGAATGTGTTACTTCCAGGTCTTGCCCTTAAAATTACTGCATGTATTACTCCCTGATCCTTTCCCCTGGGAGACAGTAAAAACTGAAGCTTCCACCTTCAACCACCAAGTGGAAGCCACACGTTGAAGACAGAAGGCCTGGACCCTTATCTACTCTAAACTGGTACATGAGAAAGAAATCAGCTTCCACCCAATTTCAGCCAATGTGTCTGTGGAGCTCCCTAATACAGGAATTTGCTCTGTGTCCCATCTAATACAAGAAGCTTGAGTGAGACCAGTTCTACATTCTCTTAGCAAAGCCCCTTGTCGCCAATTAAATACCTTAAAGGGGATGTTCAAAACTATATAAAAAAGTATTCCATTCAGGTTTATTTCATGGAAAACTTTTCAAAAATGAAATTAACAGGATCTCCAAGATGATTTATGTTCAGGTCACAGGAAAATTGAGAGGGCCCAGAAAAGCAAACCAGCCTCCTATAGTAACAGGAGGGGAGACAGCTCTAAGTGATAACACCACCAGTTCTCTCTCCTACAGCAGTTTACTCCATTCCTAGAAAAGGCACCAAGAGCTGAAATCATGTGAATCAAGGCTCATTTCTCCATGGAAACAATGAGATAATAAGAGCTTGTGTTCCCAACCAAGAACTCGATGGTCAACTTTTTAAAGAAATTACATAAACTCCATGTTTTAGCATCTATTAAAGCCTTGGGACTTTTAAAGCTAGAAGGGCTGCTGGTCCAATAATATACCGCAGAAGATCTTTGTATGTTCTGTACCATCAAAAGTAGGTGCAAATCAATTAAACCTAACACAATAACCAATCACATGACCTTTCATTTATTCTGATTCAGTAACAGTATAGTTTGTAGCACTTCACTTCAATAATTCCTGCTGACCTCTGAATATAGTAAATCAGAACACTTAAGAACATCTTCAACAGAGTAAGCAAAGCGGAACTTGGGAAGAAAGTAGAAGTTGTCAGAAAAGTGGTGTTTAAGCCTGACTCTGCCACTGACTAGCTTTGGGACCCTGGACTGTAGTTTAAATTCTCTAGGTATTTCTAGCCTGCAAAATGTGTCTTGATAACTCCTCTCCTCATAAGGCTGTGGTGAAGACTAGACAAGACAATACATGTAAAAACTACTTTGTAAATCACACATGAAAGGTGGATGGCATTGTTATAATGACCGTGACCTCGGGAAAGGCTTTTGTGAGATTTTGATGAGCATCAACGTGAAAATGGAGCAGACTACCAACTACCCAGCCACTTTTTGAAAAACTGACCCAGAGCAATTCTTTCGTAGTCCTCTCTTTCCCTCTTTAAAATCCCCCCATAGGCACTGGCTGGCAAGAGTTAGTCAATCTGCTGCATTCATCCTTGCCATCCATTTGCTCACAAGCCACAGGGAAGCCGGCAAGAGCTGCTAGATGTCAGCCATGGCCATGAAGGAGGGAGAGACATGGCCACTATCAACCAAAAATGCCTTCCAAAGACCCACTGTGCTGTCAGAAACCTCAAAACCAGATTCAGAAAGCATTTTTGGGTCCCAGGAAAAGGGAGGAAGAAGAATGCATCAGGTAAGAGTGCAGGCTCTGGAGTGAGACTGTCCTGGGTTTGAATCATGGCTTTTCCACTCACTGTGTACCATCAAAGGCACTGGGTCTCAGTCTCCCTAACTAGAAAGTGGGACTGACAGTGCCCACCCCACAGGGCTATTGTGAGTACTAAATGGGAAAAGTCATGTGAGCACTTAGCATAGTTCTCAGCAAAATGGTAAATACTCGAAGGTTAAGTACGGCTATAATTATTATTATGAATAATAAGTACATCATGCAATACTAACAGTAATTAAGATTTGGCAAATCTATAGTCCTTCATATCAAGACTTTGCTACAAGCTTTATAACCAAGTATTACCTGGACAGCATGCTGAATCACCCACTAATTCCCCAAACTAATCAAGGTTCTTCTGGACTTCCTCCTATTGCCCCAGGATAGGTGAAACGTCTAAGAATGCCCAGCTGGCCAGCTGGCTAGATCCTGACACTTGTTTTTCTGGTTCATAGCTGTCCATCACTAGCCTGAGAGGTGTGCACAGAGGAGAAGAGATTAACTAGGATGTCTGTGTCTAACTTTTCTATCTATGCCGAGGCTGGCCCCCCATCTCTCAGGGTACAATATATCATCATCTTTAAAACACGGCCCTACACCAGCAAAATGAAGCTAGTCAGCACCCATTTGGTGGACAGCGCCACATCCCTAAACACACCCTGGAGGCAGGGGAACTACCTTGGTGCCCTCCGGGCTCTCCCTGAAAGGCTAGTACACCTTCACTATTAACACCACGGCTGCTACTCCCTACAACCAAGGAGCAACTTTACCGCTTCCCAAATCCCTACTCTTTCCTTATCTCACTCCAGCATCAAAACCACACTGTAAGGGGCTGGACAGGAATTGTTATACCTGTTCCACAGATAAGGCATCAGCCACAGTTTGAGACATTAAGTTATTTGGCTTAAACTATCTGGTGCGTAAGTAGCAGAAACAGTCTAGAATGCAGGTTATCCGGTTCCCAATTAGGGAACCTTTCTGGAAAATGTGGGTATTTGTTTTTAAACATTTGACTTCCATAATGGTGCTTTGCTTCTCAAGAATTCATTAACCAAGGTGTCTCGGTCACAGTACAGTGCAGATTCACATACTTAAAAGCCACTCACACAAGCAGATGTTCCCCACACTCTAGAATTCTGAAGGGCAACTGAAAACAGCCATGCCGATTAACATAACTGACAATTCCCAGTTCTGGCTCCGCTGAGATGAATCTCTGTCTGGATTCAGCTAGTAGCCTCATATCAGGTCTCTGCTGCGGTTAGTCCCTCTGCTCCAACCCAGCTGGAACATTCATACTGGACTAATGCTTTAGGGAGAATCATTTCACATCACTAAAATCATAATCATAATAAAACAACTTCAGTGGTTTTTTACCACTCTCTACCTCACTAGGTAAACTTTGACTTGCCACTTAACGTTGCTGAGTTTCTTCTTCTACAAAACTAAGGAGTGGACTAAATAGAGTCTTGTCCACTTCCAGCTCATGACTCTAAAACCCCCAGCCAAGCCCAAATCCTGCATCTGGAGGACAGTGGGAGACAAAGGATTCCACTGGTCAAGAGTCTCCATGGCTTGGTTTTTACACCTGGATCCACTGCTTCTTAGCTATGTGACTTTAGGCAGGTTACTGGATAACTCTGCTTCAATTTCCTCATTTCTAAAATGATGCTAATAATTGTACCTACTTCATGGGGTTTTGTAGGCATTAAATCAGGTAATATATGTGAAGTGCTAAGGACATCATAAGAACTCTATATATATTAGCAATTATTATCGTCTGAAATGAAGAACCCTCCATTCTAGGCAAGGCTGTGTCCCTGAATACAAGCTGGTCATTCCTACCTCTGTGCTTTTAATTATGATGTGTTCCCACCCACTTGCTCCCTGGAAATACCTGTGCTACCCTTTTCTGTGAATCAAAATTCTACACATCCTTAAAAAGTCTGGATTAAATCTGATCACTTCCATGAAGCCTCCTCCCTCACATGGCAACTCACAAAGAACTCTCTAGTCTCTGAATTCCTGTAGCAATTACAGATCGTCTAGACCACTTTATTGACATTATATGTGGCCTTGGTTTATCCATCTGCAGATAAAACTGCAGGCTCCTTGGCCACAACAACTATTTCTGTTCTTCCTCTGGGTCTCTATGGTGCCTGGTATATTGCCCTTCAGGTATTTGTTGACTGAATAAAGAAATGTATAGTACTACACCCAAAGAAATATGCAGTAGGTTTTCTTTTAGTTGATGTGGCTCAGCTATTGATTTGCTGTACTTTGGAGCCAATTAAAGATAACATAAAGATAAACATCAGCAGGGCAGGGACATCCATGGCCAGCTGAGTCCTGATCATCAATAAAAGATACTGATATCTGGCCAACCTGAAGAATAAGAAAAACACAGGTGACAAAAGGAAACAGTATCCTAAAATCCAAAGTACACTGCAAGACCAAGCACATGAGCCTATATACTGTTAGAGTGGGAAAGCTGAGGTTTTCCCAAGCTGAACTCACTCACTCAGCAACAATTTATTGACTACTCTGTGCAGACACTGTCTTAGTTGCTGGGGATACAGCAGAGAAAAAAACAGACAAAATTCCTGCCAGTATTCCAGGATCTAAGGAGGAACGCTGGGTATAATGCCACCCTCTAGCTCCCAAGTGAAATCCGCAGAGCAACAACTTCTTGCACCAACTCCTCTTGTTATGCCTTCAAGTAACGGAAAAAGAAAAAAATGAAACATACTATTCACAAGTAATCAAACAGAGGCAGAGCTCAAAGTGCACTGTCACTCCCAATGAGGCTTCCCTCATTCTAGAATCTACTGGGGAAGTTCGCCACGTAGCACTCTGCACCCTAAGACAGCTGAACTCTAAGCCTCTAACACCCTAAGTCCCAGCTGAGCTCTGAGACTAGCATTGCTTAAATATCAAACCTCTCAAATAGCAAATGTGGCTCTTGAGGCCAAAAACAACTCAGAGGTGGGAGAGCAGGAAGGGAGGGGTGGTAGGTAAAGGATCGGGTAGTTTTCACCACTGCAAAACCTGAAGTTCTTCTCCTTTGGAGCAGGAACCTCTTCTAATCTAAAGCCTCAAAAAAAAAAAAAATTTTTTTTTTTCCTCCAGCAGGATACTGAAAATAGCTTTGCATTTAACATTTAAAATTGTTTTTGATCCCACACTCCTTCAGTTCTGCTCTCTCCTGCAAACTCGTTCCATTCCCTAAGGGCACTTATAAGTATATTTCAAAAGCAACAAACCAGAGTCACCATTTTTATCCCTAAGAGTTAAAAGAAAAAATGATTTACATAATTACATGGAAGATAAGTTGAGGAAGAACACAGGAATCTTATCTGGACCAAAAGTTCTAGGACAAAATTTCTTTCAACTCGTCAAGAGAGATAGCAGATTAAAATCAAGGTTCATATTGAAGGCATAACTGTTGGGTACCACACATGGGAACTTCTTGAGTTCCGCATTGTTTGTGTGCCACCTACTTCTTCAAAACGAAAGTGGAGGTAGCTACTGGAGGGCAGGTTTGAACAATGAAATACATGCATGTTTTCCCGTGACACTGAGAAAACAGGATTTTATAGCCAAAGAAGGACCTGAGAAATCAAAGTTCAATGAGCGCAACTTACTCAAAGTTACTCAGCAAGTCAGTGGCTGGCAAAGACTGGAGCCCAGGCCTCTCCCAGCTCCCAGCCCACAGTTTTCCCCACTCTCCACACCACTGTCTCATTTATAACACATGAAATGAAATCTTAAAGGCACAAAGGCAAAAATCCCTTTTATAAACCTTTTTGTCAGACTAGAAAAATAGTAGGAGAAGTGACTTAGGTAAATGGGTCCCATTAACGCTAGTAGTAAATGACCTTTAATGCTATATAGATGGGGGTCTAGCTTTAGAAGGCTTAATTAATGCTGATAATGCTTTAGTACTAAATAGTATGGTTTCAGCTAGAGTCAGCACTAAATGGCTTTTGTGGGCTTGCCTGGGACCCAAACCACCATTTAGTTCATTTTTTTCTATAGAAAAATTGATCCCAAGTTTCCATCAACTGCCTTACAAATGAACTTTTGAAACAAAATCTGTTTTTAAGATGGCTGTGCATATAAAACAGAATTCTGAAGTCTGAAGCTCTGCACTAGACATAATTAAAACAGTAATAGGGCTTCCCTGGTGGCACAGTGGTTGAGAGTCCGCCTGCCGATGCAGGGGACGCGGGTTCGTGCCCCGGTCCGGGAGGATCCCACAGGCCGCGGAGCGGCTGGGTCCGTGAGCCATGGCTGATGAGCCTGCGCGTCCGGAGCCTGTGCTCCGCAACGGGAGAGGCCACAACAGTGAGAGGCCCACGTACCACAAAAAAACAAAACAAAACAAAACAAAAACAGTAATAGTTGGTGATACATGCTAGGAGTATATTTATGAGAAAACCCTTCAAACCCTTAATTTGTTTATGTGCAATATAATGTTTTATTAAAAGCCTTCTCAGCAGGATATGGTAAACTGCTTTTTGTACAATGTATAACCAAGGGCAAATGCTCCAATTTTGAGTGCAAGTATTTACAGGGCTGTTGGCACTGAGCTAAGGGTTACAGGGAGGATAAAACATCTAAACTCAAGGAACTAAAAATCCAGTTACACTGGCCTTTATTTTACTTCAAAAACAATCAAACTACTTCCAATCTCAGGACCCTTGCACTGGTTGTTCCCTCTTCCTAAGATACTTTCCCAACATCTTCCTGCAGCTGAGCTCAAACGTCACCTCTTCACCCGAGGACCCAGCTAAAGCAACCTCCTTCATCATCACTACGTGGTTTTTACTCTATGTGGTTTTACTCTATGTGGTTGCTCTATGTGGTTGCTTACCTAGCATCTAGCACTACCAGGAGTTAACATGCTTAACTGTTTACGGTCTGTCTCCTTGCCCTGGGACTCTGTTTTGTTCACTGCTGTACCTTCAGTGCCTGGAACACTGCTATGCACACGGCAGGCATCAATAAACTTCACTGAATGAGTCAATGAGTAGAACTGGAGGGTGGGAAGTGAGGACAAGATAATTATTCATGAGACAATTAAAAAATGAGAGAACTGACCATTCTAATTGGAATCGATATGATCAATATGCTAATTATGAAGTACCAATGCTTCTGAATGAATGGCTGGCAATCAAAAGTAAAAAAAGTGTGAGAGAGAGAGCGCAAAGGGGACAAATGTCATCAGAGGAAGTTTCACAAAGAAGGGAGTTTCAAGGCAGGCTGGGGCCAAGAAGAGAGGCCTCTCAGGTCAAGGGAGAGAGCTGAGGGAAGACAGACAGAAGGAGAGAGTAGGGCATGGGGTGGCCTGGGCAGGGACAAGCAGAACTGAACCCCAGGCACTGGGCTCGGTCTGTAAATGGAGGTAGAGGCAGGAAGCAGGGCTGGTGAGCAGGGAGAACAGGGTCAGACTCTGGAGAGCCTGGAAGACTGGATACAGAAGTGTCAGCCACAGGCCACTGGCAGCAGGGCTGTTCTTGGAAGGCAAAGTTGGCCACATCATGTGGGAGGAACTGAAGGAAGTAGAAGGTAGAGCAGAAAACTGGTTAAAATATGACCTTGATGGTCTAAGCATGAGGGAGGCAAAAAGAGCCTCTTCCCTCTGCTTAGACATGAGAGAGATATAAGTGAGCAGGAGACATCCCCCCTCTTCGCCCCCCCAAAAAAGACGACTTCCAGAGTATTTCACAGTAGCATTCCATGGCAGATTCGGGTCAACTTCCCAAACATTCTATACTTGGAGCATTCAAGAAGGTGAACAGAGATTTGAAACAATAACTCTGAGGGCAGGGCATGTCTTTCCATGCCTTTCAAATCTGAGTTTAATTACCTTCAGTATAGCCTGTGTTTATTATCTTTCTATTCTTTGAAAAAAAAAAGTAGTATCTAATTTCACCGTGCAGTATACATTTGAACATTATATAACACATTTTTATGTAACAGGTTCTTGAGATAAAACAATGTTTCCCTTACTATCTAAATGTATTTGCGGAACAACTGGCATTAAAAAATATATTTATATATTCGTACACATTAAGGCTGTGGACATCTGTCTTTGGGGTAAGAAGCTGGAGAGGAGGAAGAGGTGAGAGACTTTACAAAAGGTCTCCTCCCCGTGACGCTCTCTGCAGATGGCCCGGCGGGGGCAGTGGGTGAGGAGTTCTGTTAGGAGGTTCATCTCACACAAGCTGCCTGGGGAGGGGCTGGCTGAGCCACATGAGGCTTACGTCAGAGCAACGCCGCAGAAAGGCAGGAGGAAGCAAGAGATACAGAAATGTACAACAGGATGTGAGATGCACGCTCACAAGCCCCTGTAACTCACACTTGGGTAATATCCAGACGCGCACCCCTTGTGTCCCACCACAGAGGACTTCAGTCCTGCTTAAAAGGAGGTATACACCATGTCTGTCAGCAATAAGACTGGTCACCAATCACCTCGGGCCTGCCTGGCTCCTGGCCTGGTGCCGGCTGCTTCAGACACGGGATCAAATCCAGTGGTTCCTCCCAGCAGGCATCTACCGCAGTGGTTAGACAGCAGACTCTGGAAGTGTCCGTCCCTCCCCCGTCCCCCTGCACCAATCTGGCTCCACCCCATACCAGCTGGGCAGTTCACAAAACCACCTCACTTGTAAAATAAGGATAATCATGGTACCTACCTCATAGGGCTGTTATGAGGATTAAACAAGTTAATAAACATGAGGTGACTAACATATCTGCTGGCACTTAGAGAATGTTCAATAAATGTTAGCTGCCGTTACCATCATTATTATTATTTCTATTTTGCAAATGAGGTAAATCAGACTCAAAGAAGCTAGCTAATTTGCCCAGGTCACACATTTCAAACAGTAGTTGAAAGCATAAGTACTTGTAAATGTTTTACTCAGCATATGTACAAAATCTAATGGGTAGAGTATTAACCAGAATATTAGATTAGACAGACCATCCATCCCCTTCTTTAACCAGGCTGGATAAACATGCGTTTACCCTATTTAAAAGGACAGCATGTACTAACATAAAAATAATTTCCCATCTTGTGCCAGCACTCAACGTTCTCCTGAAGCAAAGATGACTAAAGCTTACCCAATCTCATCTCCCCGACTTTAGGTCCCCAACTCAATCCCTCCTTCCATGCAGACCTAACTACTCATGGCCACGCCCACTCGTGCCCCTGTTGCATCCCTCCTCTCATGCTCCCACCTCTCCACAGGTATATCCCCTTCCCTCCATGTGCTTAGTCCCTGAGTGCCTATCCCACCCCATCTCCTCCTCCTCAAGATCATTAATTGGCATTGGACAAGCATATCCTGAAGGCTCCCTATGCCTGTGATTTGGGGAAACCAAGATGAACTCCCCACAAAGTGCTTGGCCTGGAACCCGCAGGTAAGATATTCCCAGAGACAGCCCAACACGATATGGGATGCAGCAGTACCTAAAATAATTAGAGCTAGATCAAGGGCTGGGGACACTGCCGCCCAGTGTGGGGAGGAAGAAAAACAAAATGAAGAAATAGCTCCAGGAGGACCAAGCATTTGAGCTGGGTCTTAAAGAAGAGTAGGATTTGGATGAGAGAAGGCTGAGGCACAGAACGGGCCAAGGGCTGGTCCAGGGAGCAGACAGCTCTTCAGCTTGACTGGACAGTCCTGTGCACACAGCCAGGCGGGCTGCGTGTGGAGACGCAAGAAGGAGCAGCAAGACTGACAGCTAACATCCATGAACGTTTACTATGTTCCATGAAGAGCTTCATGTATTTTTAATTCTTTAACTCATTGAATCCACACTGCAACACTCTGAGGTAAGGACTAAAGTGACTCCAGTCTTACTGATGAGAACACCAAGACAGAGAGAGCAAGAAACAGTAAGTAACAGCTAGTAAGAAACAGTTAGGATATAAAATCTGGCTCCAATGTCTGTGCTTTTAACCACCCAACCAAAGTCCCTCTCAGGACAGCCTGATGGTGAAGGGGTACAGCTGTCATGAGGATGAAATGAGACCATGCTTGCAAGCAGTTTGCAACCTGTAACTCCAAGGCCACGGATGCTGGCAATAGGCTGCCGTGAATGTCTACAATGGACCAGCTAGCAGCTGAAGCAGGAGAGACACATCAGGACCGGAAAGGGGACCTGAGCCCACTGGGCTAGTGTGAAGAGCAGAGGCCCAAAAAGACACCTACTTTTAGGGTGTGCAGGAAGGAAACCAAGAAAGCAATGTGACCTAAAGGCTGAGGGAGGAGGAGATTTCAAAAAGGAGGGAAAGACAGGTGGGTATAAGCTGCAAAAGGGCCAAGAACAACAATTTAGGACTAAGAATGAGGCCCTGCAATTCAAGACTTAAAGTTTTTGGAGATATTTGAGATGAAGTATGAAGAAGGACAGTAGAGAGGGTGCAGGAGCTAAGAGTGGAGCCGATGACAGAGTGGAGGGGGTGACCGTTCACAGCCCTGGGAGAGGCTGCCAGGCAGGGAGGGGAGCGAGACAGGGGCCCAGGGGCACCAAGTGCAGACACATGAAAGCTGCCCGCTGCACAGTGGCCCACAGCAGGCCTGTTTCTTCCCCTTCCATCCTTCCCTCCTCAATCAAGACAAGGGCTTTTCTAGGGTTGGTAAGGAGACTGAGGGCAAACAGCATGAAGGATATTCCCATGAGAGGACCGACAGGACCTCTGAGAGGCAGCACTGAGAGGGAGTGTCAGCAGACACTGAGGGAGGGCTTCCTGTGTGCCAGGCGTTTTACCCACATCATCTCCCCTGATCCTCACAGGGACTGTAGGAGGCAGGCTCCTTCATCACACCACAGAGGAGGAGCCTGCAGTCAGAGGAGTCTAGCATTTGTCCAAGGACACACCACCCAACCCAAGTCCCAGGTCCTGCTACCAGAGACCAGGCTCCTGCCCAAATTGAGGGTCTAAGAAGAGGGAACAGGGGAGAAATTCACTTGCTTTTTCCAAACTGGGAGGAAAAGAGGAGAGATGGGGGAAAGGGACAAGACATTCTGAGCCGGAAGGAAGAGAGGCTGAGGGAGCTTAAGTCGGAGCAGGTCTTGTTTAGAGACAGAGGGAGGAGAAAAGCCAGGGTGGGTGTCTGGGGTAAGTCTGGGTATTATGATGAAGTGGCAATGAGAGAAAAGACTGTGGAGAAGGGTGACATACCTGTATTTCTAGGCTCCTAACTAAACCTCGAGGTCTAAAAAGGAAGTAAAAAATTACTTCCCTGCAACTGCTATCACGATGTTAACGAAAATCACTACCTATGACTGTAACATCACATGGGGCAGAAACTGTTTCTTTAATATCTGACTTTCTCCAACCACCATGAGTTGATGGACTCATAAATAGAAGAAAGCCCATAGAAGGAAGGCAACCCTTATACCAAAGAGAGATACAGAATTTTTCGTTTTTACACATGCTTATGCATTTTGTTAACAAGTCTTTCTACAGTGCCTGTCCATTGTTTAGTATATAAATTGCGTAGAGATCGCTGGTATGGAGCGATAAATCTGAAAGTAGGGCCACTTCCTTTTCCTCTCTGTGGTAGGAGAACCTCTTCTGCAAATAGCAGACAAATTCCTGAGTAGTCATCATTTTATAAATCATTTGAAATGGATTCTTTAAAACACCATCTGTTGATCTGTTTAAGTTTCCCCAGAAAATAGGACTTCAGCTCAGATATTCTGGAGGCTCCAGCAGGTAAATACCAACCTGAATTCAGCTGTATTAAATATTTAGAGATGCACAGAACTTTAGAGCAGCAGGAACCTCTGAGATCACCTAGTTCAACTGCCTTACTTTCCATCTGAGGCAAGTAGAACTCAGAAAGGTTCAGGGACCTGCCCCAAGTAGCACAGCCATGAAAGCCCAAGTCTGGGCTAGAACCAGGAGATTCTCTCAAACAAGTGCTCTTCTACCACACCTGCTCCTTTCTCCTTCCCTCTTTCTAAACTCTAGGGGTTGGAATAAGGTATAAATTTAACCATAGTTTTAACTTACTATTATTGTGCACTGGCTACATCTACAATCAAAACCAAAAATGCCCCTACAGATCCAGCTTTAGATAATACAGGCAATTTCAAATCCTGCCCAGGAAATTTTAAAGTCTTCTAAATATGTTCAACAAAGTGTTTTAAAGACTTATTAGTAAAGTGAATTCAGTAACAGAGCATGGAGTGAAAGATTCAATTTTGTGTTAAAAAATATTTTAGAGTTTCATTGATATGGAAATCAAATTTAACAGCAGTGATTTTTTTTTTTCTTTTTAAAATCTTGCAAGCACGGAGAGCATGAGATTATTCGAAGCTGCTCAGGAGCAGCAATGATTATTTTAAGCTCATGATTCAACCAGTACATTAATTAAAAACTCCACCAACCCAATTGACAGATCCTGATATCAATGAGACAAGAAGAATTAAAATAATAGTTGTCATATAAAAATAGATTAAAGGAAGGAACAGCAGCAGATGTCAGGAGGACAAATGACAAGCAAGCACTGTGCGAAACTAGATGCAGCTAATGGGCAGCTTTTATGGATTTTTTAAAAAACGAAGATCCTGGAAATACACGTACGGTCAAGAAATGCTTCTTCGAATCTAATTTCTGGAAGCTGAGTGATAAAACTTGGCTAATAATTCCTTGCCGAGGAGTAGCTATGTAAGCAGGGAGAGGAGACAGCACGCGCAAAAGTGCCAAAACAACACTAGGTGACTCGGAAGGGGCCGAGGAAGGGGAGGGAAAAGAGGATGGGAAAGGTGAGGTGAGGGGGGACAGCCTGATACCCCACCGGCCCGCACAAACTTGACAACAGACGCCCATGTCCAGTGCAGCCTTTCCTTCCCCCGCGCCTGCCCTCGGTTCCGCAGCCGGTTCCCACGACCCCTCGGGGTGACTGACTCGAGCCCCACAAGGTCGGCATTAATTTCTATTCTTCCACTTATTCCTCTGAGCAAACAAGAGCTCTCTTGGCTGTCAACGTCCGGCAATCGTGAGCGGGAAGCTTTTTCTTTGACATCTGTCAAACCCCGTGCTAAACCCAGCCTCGCTGCGGTCTCCAGGACTCCAGGGCGGGCGGCGGGCCCACACCTGGGCGCCGGGCGACATCCCCGTGCCGTGGAGCACCTGCTCGCAGACCCAAGGGGGATCCTCCCCGGGCTGCCCAGGACCCAGATGGCGCAGGCCGGACGAAAGTTCGCAGGCTCGGGTCGGCCGCATCTCCGGCGGGGAATACCCGGGTGCAGCCGCAGCACCCGCGACAGGGCCGAAGGGGCAACGGGGGGCTCGGACTCCCCAAGCCCGGCGGAGACGCCCTCCCCGCCCCCACCCAGCCCCGCAGGCTCCCGAAAGGGAAGTGGAGGAGGCGGAGGAAGAGCAGAAGCAGCATCTCTCGCCCAACGCCCCTGGGGTGCAGCCGTCAAGGATGGTCGCTTCGGGGGTCCCCGAACCTTCCAGGGATACATCCTAGGACTCGCCCTCAGCCGGATCACTGCTCCCAAAGGGTGGAGCTGTCCCTTTAAGAGGCAGCTGGCTGCTCCTACCTCCTCTCCCCGCCACCCCCCGGGTCAGGTAGCGATGCCCGCAGAGGGGAGGTGGGTATTCCCGCGGACTCTTTCCCGGTCCCTTTAAGGGCGCCTGCGGCACCTCTGCCCGCTCTACCCCGCAGCGCCAACCCCCGCGAGTGAGGATGGGGGCGGACGGGCGCGGCGCCTTTAAGGAGCGCAGCCTCCCCGCGGCCCGGGTGGGGGCAGGGAGCGGGCACCGGCCCTTTAAGGCCGGCAGCGGGCACGTCGGTCAGGGCTCCCCGGCGGCCGGGCTGCGCCCCGGGCGGCGGCTGAGGCGCCGCGCCTGCCAGGGTGCTAACGGCCCCGACGGGGTGCCCGCGGCCGCGCCGCTGGCCGCGGCCAGCCCGACACTCACCGTGGCTCGCCGGGAGCGCCCGCACCCGCGCCCCCACTCGGATCCCGCGGCGGCGGCGGCGGTGAGTCCGGCGCGGGTAAACAGGCACCTCCGTCCCTGACCTACTTTCTGCCTTCCCTAAATGTCGCACCACTAACCTACTTTCCGACCAATCCGCTCCCCGCCGGCCCAGGCCCGGCCCCCCGCCCACCAATCGCTGTGCCCAACCCCCCTTCCCCGCCCACCAATGGAGGAGTCGCGGAGCCCGGATACCTGCCTCTTCCCGCCAGCCAATCCTAGCGCCCGAAGGGAGCCGGTCTGGGCGGCCGCCCCCGGCCAATCCGCGCGCGGCTCGGCGGCCTGCGGGCCAGTTGTGTGGCAGCTAGAGAGGCCGCTGACCAATGGCGAGGCGGCGGGGGCCGGTTTACCTGCTACTTTCCCGCCACCAATCGCTTGGCGCACAGAAGCGCACGCCCCAAGGAGAGGACCAATCCGCGCGCTTTCCCTGGATTTCCTCGCCCCTGTCCTCTCTCCCCTCAGGTCTCCCGCTAGCCTTGGCCACTGCGGGTGCAGACGCCGCACTCCTTGCAGTCGCCTGCGATGTCCCTCTTCTCTAGGTCCCTGACTTGCTTCTGGCTCAGGGCTCTCACTCCCCCTCGCCCTTTTTCACTCGGGACATCCTGACGAAAGCAACATTCCCTCACTCCCCTTCCTCCAACTCCATCTAGGAGACCAATTTTAGGAACACAGAGTGCCAGACCCTTCCCAAAACATCTTGGTTTGCCAAAGTCCAAACGAGAGAAAAAATACTTAGTATTTCCAGAAGTCTTTTCCATCCAAGTGTTCTTACGTTCTTTTCTTTCGTCCTGACCTCCAAGGATCCCACTGGAGCTGTCATTCTTGTTCAAAAGCGGAAACTCAAGCCTGGAGCGATTCCATTCAGTGACCACACCTATTGTGTGGCAGACAACTTCCCGGTGGCTCTAGTCTTTACCGTAGAAAAGCTGTCCAGTGAGTGAGACGGAAGGAAACAAATAGTTACAGAAAATAAACATTTCATAACAAGATACAACTTGAGTACTGAGAGGACGGAGAATCTGTCTTATTTTTGCTTCTCAAGCATTTAACAGAGGGCCTTTAGCTCAAAGAACTCCCAACCCTTTTAGATGTTAAACTCCTTGAATACAGGGACCTTGTCTTTTTTGTTATACTCGCCCCTCCCCTTTAATACCTAAGGGGGGGGGAAGGAATGGAAGTGTGGGGAGGGTGCATGTTTGTTGACTGGATATATGAACAAACAGATCTAAATCACTCAGTCCTGTGACCCAGACTAGCCCCTATGACTCTAGAATTCCAGCCTTGCTCCTTGAACAAAGATGCTGCATTTAAAACATTGTAAAACTGTAGCCCATCCCCAGCTCACTGCCAAGCACATAGTGGTTGCCCAGTATGTGCTTGGGGCCTGAATGTTGACGGTTTTCAAGGTTAACCAACTTCATTGGTAGCTTACTACTTTTCCTAAGTTTACATGCAGGTAGAATCTGACTGCTGTTTACTCTTTCTCTGCCCTGATTTCATGAGGAGACCACACTATGTAAGTGGGATTTTAACAATGTACTTGATGAGATGTTGTGGACAAGATGAAGAAATATAAGCCTGGATTCTAATATAACTAATTGGACGAATAACTGTTAAGTAACCATCACCTAAAGATGCTGATTAATGAATCCTTGCTGACCTGAAGGAAGGGTGGAGGTAATAGATATTTGTGCAGCATCTACTGCATGCTAAGTGCTTTCCCTGCATCTTCCCCCTTAATCCACACAATCCCATTTTACAGATGAGGAAACTGAAATTCAAAGTTTAACCAGCTGACTCAAAGACACAAGTCAAACCAGGTTCCTTCGACTTCAAAACCTTCAGACCACACCAGTTACCATCAGGATGGCAGAAGGCTCTCTCCATGGCCCAGACTTCGGGACTTTTATTACAGTGCTCTGAATGAAAACCCAGAGGATCTGCACTGAATTTCCAGATAACACAAAGCCAGGAGGGAAAAAGACACCATTATGTAACATAAGTCAAATGCAATGTTGGAGCAATGGGCTGACTCTAACAGGGATAAATGTGGGGAGTCCTGCCCTGGACAATCAACTGCTGAAAGGCAGCTGGGGCCAGAGGTATCTTAGCAGATGCATGTAAGAGTAAGACTAAAGGGTCTTAGGTGACTCACTCTGAGTCCTCAGTGAAGTGTGGCTGCCAAAATAATGCTGATTTAGGCTGCATCGATAGAAGTCTAACATGTAAAGCATGGTGGAGTTACAATGCTGCCCAGTGTTTGTCATTATGCACGTGGAATACTGTCTCCAATCAAGGCTTGGCAAAGAAAAACTATGCACAGAAAAGGGACCAGGATGTAACAAGGCTGGGAACTATGTCTTACTAGGAAATATTAAAGGAAGCAGAGGGTTTCGCCCCAGGGGTACAAGGTAACTGTCTTCATAAATTTGAAGAGCTGTCAAATAGAAAAGAAATTAGACTTATTTTTCAGGGCCCCACAGGGTGGAAGGGGGACCCCTGTGGGTAGAAATTCTAGAATGACTCAATATGAAGAATCTTCTAAAAAACAGAGCTTCTTCTGCCTTGATAAGTTGAGTTTTTTGTCACAGAACTTGTCCAAATAAGAACTGGATGACCACATGGTGGGAATGGGGTTGGAATAGTTATCTTTCAGGACGCTTCCCCCCTGAGATGATGTGGTTCTACTTTCCATACCTTGGTTTTCCTCTTTTAAAGTTTATCACTCTGCCGTTTCCTACCCTCAGTGGCCAAGCTACTATTTGTTCTCACATGCACCTGCTCTTCCATATGTAATTATGTTTTCCCTTGTTTCTCTTTGTTGGAGATCCCAAACACCTCCATCTTTCTCAGGTACCTGCTTCCCTTTTATTTGTACCTTCTAGAATACCAAATTTCCAATTCTCTGGCCACCAATACGGTTGAAGTATTGTCCTCTGTCTAAAATTCACTGGGCATGAATAGAATCCCTTGGATAAAAGGAAGGGAAAAGAGAACCTTTTTTTTTTTTAATTTTATTTATCCTTGGCAGCGTTGGGTCTTTGTTGCTGCACACGGGCTTCCTCTAGTTGCGGTGAGCAGGGGCTACTCTTCATTGCGGTGCACAGGCTTCTCATTGCGATGGCTTCTCTTTTTGCAGAGCACGGGCTCTAGACGCGCAGGCTTCAGTAGTTGCGGCACATGGGCTCAGTAGCTGTGTCCTGCGGGCTCTAAAGCGCAGGCTCAGTAGTGGCGCACGGGCTTAGTTGCTCCGCGATATGTGGGATCTTCCTGGACCAGGGATCGAACCAGTGTCCCCTTCATTGGCAGGTGGATTCTTAACCACTGTGCCACCAGGTAAGTCCCGAAAAGAGAACTTTTATTGGGTACCTACTGTGTGCCAGGTGATTTAAATGCATTATTTAATGTAATCCTCACATCACATTAACCCCAGCAATTGATACGCAAGCTCTCTACACTTGCTAAGTGGACGACATTTATCAAGTAACTTAACCTCTTTTGCATCACAGTTTCCTCATCTGTAATATAGGGACAATCTAGTATCTACCTCACAGGATTGTTGTGAGAGTTAAGTGAGATAATAGAAAGCCCTTAGCACAATGCCTGGCACACAGTAAAGATTCAATATATATTAGGTTAACAGTTCAATGAAATAGACATATTACTGCGCCCATTTTACAGATAAAGTTAGTGAAGATAAAGTAGTATAATCCAGACTCTGATTCAATGATCAGACCCACTAGAATTAACTGAAGAGTTTTAAAACATACAGACTCTCAAGCCCCAATCTAGAAGATTCTGATTCACTATATTTGGGATCTGAGATGCAGTCAAATTTGGGAATGGCTGGTCTAATGGAATAAGCACAGGCTCTGAAGTCAAACAGACCCGAAGTCAAATTCCAGGACTGCTGGATTGAATGGAGAAGCCAGTGACAGGACCAGGAAGTTATGTAGTCATGCTCTCTTTGGAAGGAGGTTGAGAAGTCCTGAGGTGGACATGTTAAAGTTCTTGTGGAAAGCCAAGTACGAATGTGTTGCTATAAATAGTAGTAATAATAACAACAATATTTACTGCAGGTTGACAGTGAGTCAAGCACTGTTCTAAGAGCTTTATATGCATTACCTCGTTCAATTTTCACAAATTCCTCTAAGGCAGGTACTTCTATTATTCCCATTTTACAGATTGGGAAACTGAAGATCTCAAGCTGTTTAGACAGTCTGACCTCAGAGCTCACACTCTTAACTACTTCAGTAATTTGCCTCTTCCTTTGGACAGTTCCTCTGGAAAACAAATAAGCCTCATATTTTAGAGACATAGGTTCAGGAGTCATCAATTCAAAGACGGTGAGCATTATTATTTTTAAACATTTTCCAATTGATTAGAGTTTCATGTAGAGAAAAGGAGAATATCCAGGACTATGCCTTAGAGATGGGGATGTCATCTCAAACTTAGGGAATGCAAGAAACAGAAGCCTCCTCAAGTAACTTAAGCCCAAAGGGGGAGATTTCTTGGGAGGAGACAATGGTGACACAGAACCTTAGAGTAGGAAGCACAGCAAATCCTCACAGAGGACTAGAACTGGGGCACCATTAGGCATTAAACAGTTCTCATCTCCTCCTCTCTCTGGGGTTGTGTGGCCTCTGGACTGGTCTTTTCTCTGTCTATCTGCCTGATGATTCTCTTTTTCTGTAGCTCTTTACCCTCCACCCCATTTGTACATGGTCCTTCGTGGATGCTTTCAACCCCTGAGAGAAAGAGAAAGAAACAGGAGAAGCTGTCAAAGTGGGAGGTGTGGACTGAGCAGAAGTCCCCAGATGTGTGCCTACTGAGGTGAAAGAGAATCAGAACAGGAGGAAATACAAGAAAAATAAGAGCAAAGGCAGGAGGAGTGAAAAAGTGAAAAGCTGGGTTTGAAAAACTTTGGAAGAAAGTCTCAACAGACAGGTGTGGAAGCAAGATGAGGGAAGCTTACACTTGAGCAAAAGGTTTTGGTTAGAGCAACAAAGACATCTGAGTGTAAGAAAGCTGTTTCACTAAAACTGCTCCTAGAGCCAGAAGCTCGACGTAGGATATTAGGAAAATCAGGGATGGAAACCAGTGAAGACATGACGCCAGGGAGTAACAGATCGCCTTTTGAAGACGCTGGTTATTTAAGGGGAAATTAGAAAAAGAATCATAGCTCTCTCTTAGCAGCCAACCCAACTGAAAGTGGTTTGTGTTGATATGTGTATGTCTGCTTTGACTTTTTTTAACCAAGGTGCACATATCTGGGTGTACAAAAATGGGAACTGTAAAAGGTCAGGCGTTGATGGGTTAACCAGTGTTTCTTTCAGCTACTTTTTATAAAATGAACTCCTTTGGCTCTTTTCTGAATGGGACGGTCCTAGCAGCTCAGAACGGGAGAGCAGTAATACCTTATTTGGAATGTGCCCTAGACCGTGTAATTGGGCTTTAGATTAGATCTTGTTTGCAGACATGGCCAAGATTTCAGAGATCTTGGTGTTCAGATGTCAAAGGGGCTTTTCCATTTGACTGAGGGGTGTTTGCTAGAGGGAGCCAAAGCGCCCGTGACCACACTGCTTCTCGACAGAAGCCCTGAAGAACAAATAGACACTGTCTTCAGAAAACTGGCATAGGTTTTGCCCTGCTTTGCTAGAATGAGCAGCACTAAAATTCATGCTCCAAATTAAAAAAAGAAGAAAGAAACTTTCTAGTTAGTAAAGCAAAGTGAAATGTTAAGTCAAGCCATTTAAGAAGTACATTAACTTAAAAAAAATTACAATATACTTTTGAAAAATAAAAGAGGGCATGGATTGGGGGTAATTTGACCTAACACATTATCAAAGCACACTACAGAAGTGTGGCAATTAATCTGGTATTGGTTTAGAAACAAACCAATAGGTGAATGAAAAGGCATAGCATCCAGAAACAGACACAAAGGACATGAAAACTGAGTATAATATAAAGGTGAATTTTAAATTATTGGGAAAAAATATGGGTTTTTCAATAAATGCTATTAAAACAACTAGCTAGCCATATGGAAACACATGAAGCTTGCTCTCTACCCTAATCTTTACACTAAAATATAACCCACCATTATTTAGGATTTACATGTAAAGAGTGCAATCTATAAAAACATTAGAAGAAAATGTGAGTAAAATGTTTATAAACTTGAAAGGCCTTTCTAAGCCTGACACAAAATCCAGAGACCACAAAGATAAAGGTGGATTATACAAATACATGCACACAGCTACACACACCCCCACACATCATGAAGAAAAGAAAGGGCCAACCAGCAAACAGGCCCAGAGCACACTATTAAGAATGCACCATATATATTCCAGTTAAAAGGTCAAAAGTTGGGGTAGTGAGATGAAAGTGGTACTACTGGGGGCATTATTTAAACCTGTCACTTGTAATAGAAAAACTACTCTTTTTAAAGCATTATTCCTTGTAAAGCTGTCTTATTTTACTGGGCTTCCCTCTCTTTGTTTCTTGAAAATAAAAGTCAGTAATCTCTTAGAATGTCTATATGTGTATAAATGAGTCACTTTGATGTATGGCAGAGATGGGCACAGCATTGAAGTCAACTAGACTTCAACTTTAAAATGTGGCAGTAATAATAATAATAATAATCTCCAAGCACTATCCCAAGCAACAAATCCTGTCTGGGTTCTCTGCAGTAACTCTGGGTCCTTTACTTCTCTCACATAAAAGCTACTGATTCAAAATCCACCTAAGGAAAACTTTCATTTTTGCACACAGATGTCTGTGCATTAAAAGAATGATTGCTACTCAAACCTCTCCTTTCTCTTTGCAATTAAAAACAAAAACAAAGAAAGAAACAAGAACAAAGAAAAAAGAACATCTGTTGCTTTTCTCCCCCAGATTATAAAACCAATGAAAAATTGACAAAAAATTTACAAACATGAAGAAGAAAATAAAAAATAATCTATAATCTCATTAAATATATATAACCTCTGTTAAAATACTGATGTATATTCTTTGTCGAATTTTCTTAGTAACTATATTATATTGTGACCTAATTTTTATCACACCGAAATTTTCTTTTGTATCCTACTTCTTATTTATAAATTTATTTATTTTTGGCTGCTTTGGGTCTTCGTTGCTGCGCATGGGCTTTCCCTAGTTGTGCTGAGCGGGGGCTACTCTTCGTTGCGGTGCGTGGGCTTCTCATCTTGCAGTGGCTTCTCTTGTTGCGGAGCATGGGCGCTAGGTGCGAGGGCTTCAGTAGTCATGCTGCGTGGGCTCAGTAGTTGTGGCTTGCGGGCTCTAGCGCACAGGCTCAGTAGTTGTGGCGCACGGGCTTAGTTGCTCCGCGGCATGTGGGATCTTCCCAGACCAGGGCTCGAATCCGTGTCCCCTGCATTGGCAGGCGGATTCTTAACCACTGCGCCACCAGGGAAGGCCGAGAAGTAAGAAGTCTGATTCACCTTTGAGAAAATAAGTTGTTTTATCAACTGGATATGGTATTATGCCATCCTTTAACATGTTAAATATAATGTTAGACCAGAACTAGGCAGAAAAAGTCGAAGAAAATAATACAAATAATGCCACATGAAAAGTAAGACCCCCATCATATGCAGAGTGGATAAAAGTTAGTAAATAATATGTGTACATATGGACAAAGTTGTAAATGTTCACAGAGATATGCCAGTAATTTTATTGAGGCGGTTATGGGATAAACTTTCTGCAAAGCTGTTTATAATAATAAAAATAATTTTAAAAGGAAACTAGGAGAGCCAAGTGTCCCAGAACACTTTGTGTGTTCTCTGGCATCACTTCATGTTATTCTGGTTTTCTCTCCTTAGTTAAAGTCACCAGTTATTCACCTTCAAATCGCATAGCCCTTGCGACGGCTTGCTGTGGCTGGGCTGGAATCCCTGGAAAATCCCAAGGTGATCTGCTCTTTGGCCTTGGAGCCCCTTTTTGTCTCAATAAACTGAGAAATACCAAGAGTTGCATCGTGAATTTCCAATTCCAAGATGAATTCAAAATAACTTAAACAGTGTACTAGTAGTCTTACTGTTATTTTTACTTTCAAATATTCTCCAGCTTAAAGCCCTGCTTCTGGGGAAGACACTCTGCTGCCCAGGAACATTCGGAGCTAAGGGACCACCACAGTGTAACACCACAACCCCATACACCGCACCACGTCACCGCCTTAACCAAGGATCCCAGTCTGGACCCAGATGAGCAAAGTATATTTATTTTCTCGGTAACTTCCTGCTTCCTGGGGACAGCAGGTTTTAGAAAGTGAAGGTGACTAGATTACTAGGTGTTCTCATGTAATCCCTACCTCTTTTACTTCTCCACGCTCTCCTCCTATCACAGGGTACCATATGGGCATCTTGGAAGGCTGGCCCTGACTCCTGCTTCATTACAGTGTTTCCAAGCAGGTGAAGCTAAAATCGTTGACAACCTCCCTTTTAAAATCACATTTCCTCCCCGACCCCTGCGTAATCCTAGGAGTTAAGGATATATCTGATAAAAAAACAATTTCACTGTACCAGAAAAAAGGAATACATTAAGACTTTCAGTCTATTTAATACTTCAGACTAGGTTTTAAGCATCCAGCTGTCTTCAACTGCAAGGCATCTCATATTTTCATATTCCACACATGGGGCTATTGAGCAATGATGAATGAATGAAGTACAATGCAACTATTTTTAGTATGGTAATTGTAATTAAAAGGCAGTGGAATGATAATCTTGCCCAAGCACGTCTGAGATCTTTCCACTTTCTCAAAACAATACTTTCTATATCTGGCTGCAGAGACTTGTTGCTTGTTTCCCTTCTGGTGAAGAACAGGTAACACTTGACATTCTTTCTAAACCAAGTGAAATTGTGGTTTTGGTTAGACACAATCCTCGTTTCTCCATTTCTCCATTTGCACATCCTGGGGGATGAAATTTCTTTTCCATACATAGTGATAAATTACCACGAACCAAATTAGTTTCTTAGGAAAGTAACTCTATTATCTATCCATAGATTTTTTTTTTAGCCTATGATGGTTTGTTATTATTGTTTAAGAAGAGACAGGAAGCACACATCATAATGGTAACTAACACTTTTATAGTGGATCATCATATGCCAAATGTTATGCCAAACGCTTCCTATATATTGACTCAACCCAATACAATCCACACAACACCTCTAGAGGTGTTTCTATCTTATTCTCATTTTATAAAATGAGGAAATTGATGCATGGAGAAGTTAAGTCTGAGTTAAGTCCAAGGTTCCTAGCAAGTAAATGGCAGAGCCAGAATTCAAACCTTGCATCTGGCTCCAGAGTCTCTCTGCTCTCAATCCATGTGCTGTCCTCACAGCAGCAACCCTGGAATCTGAGCATTATCCCCATTATATGGGTGAGGCCACTGAGGCTTGGAGAGGTGAAGTTACTTGCCCAACATTTCGAAACTGGTCAGCAGCTGACCTAAGATTCAACCGAGGCTCCAATCTCTTTGGCTCCAATGTCTGTGTTCTTTCCATCCCTTAAATAGCACTACCTCAGTACTTTTTATTACTACTGTCCTTTTAGGTATGTCATAGCTTAACTAGACTTGTGGGCTAGTGTGAAAATCCAGTCATCGCAAAGAAATTTTTCCCCCATTAGAAAGTGCTTTCCGACTTCCAAAGGCTCACCTTATAATTGACTATTTACAATTCATTACATCTGAAAGTTATGGATTAATCAAGATTAGAAAATAGGATCAGATTCTAAAATGTTAGTTACTTTAGTCTTTCGAAAAGGTAGACGAACATTCCATTTTGTTTCTTATCCTGCAAAGGGTCCATCAATTTGGTTGCAATAGAAAAATACATTTTCTCTAAAAGAAAACAATGAATAGAAAAACAAAAAATATATAAGTAATGCTTTTTTTTCTTGATTAGTTACTATCATGCTTCTGAACTGTGCTTATTCTCCACCAACAAGCAATAAGAGGCCGTTAACTACAATACAAAAAGGTTTTGTGTTTTTTTTTTAAATTTTTTTAAAGCTTCCCTCTCCAGGTTTCTGTTTGCAGGAAAGTCCTTGGTGAACACTTGAACACACCAGGGGGATGAGCTTGCCTGGGGAATGAATCTAAAGATAAAAGCTCCTTGGAAAACAAGCAGTCAAACCTATCATAGAACACCACAGAATAACACATCACTCATATTTTCTTGTACACATGAAGACCCAAAGGGCCTCATGTATGTTTTTATTTCTGTTTCAGCAAATTTTAAGCTGAAGTGTGACTTCAATGTTCAGCATTAATGAGGCTTTTGCTGTGCTTTGAAATTTGCTGTCATCCGTTTCCTGTGCGTTACTGTTTTTGAGACCAACTCAGCCAACGACAGAGTCCTGCCTGCTCTCTCCTGCCTGGGTCATTAGAACCTGATTTATTGGGCAGTGTTCTTCTTCTCACAAGGTGCTGCCCATTTAAAAATATTTATCCTTTAAAACAGCGACAACCTATAAAACAGAAATATTTTAAGTGCTGCTTAAAAGAATAGGCTTGGGAATCCATTAGTAAAGGAAACACCCATGGAAGGAAACATTAAAATGAGCTATATGTGTATTTGAACATTTACTTCACAGAATGTAGAGAAAAAAAAAATTGCAGGACTTCAGATTTAAGAATTCCTGATACTTTGTGTTAAAACCATTTTGAATCTGGTATATATATACACACATATATATAAAACGAATGTATAATATTCATTATATATATATTTCTTATACATTTCTAATGTCAATGGAAATATTTATTTTCTACAGATACATCGTTCAAAAAAATTTGCCATTATCTTTCTCTGCCTCAGATTATTTGTTGACACACTCTCAAAAAACGTTGTCTATGTTTGTGGCCTTCTGTTATTCACTTCAAAATCCTTCCTTATCCACCCATACACCCATTTTTCTGAATCAGGTTCTTAGAAGTCATCAATGACATCCTAAAGTCAAATGGCTTTTCCTCAGTCTTCAGTCTCCTTGACTTGAGAGTAACACAAATGAACAGAGTCTAATGTTGGAAAAATAATTATAGTTAATTTGACATATATTAAGTGATAGGCAAAATAGTATTTTGCCACTTAGTAACTGGGCATAACTATTAAGCAAGTATTGTAAATTGCTTTAATTGACAATGTTACTTTTACCCAGCCCAATGGTTTCATTTTTCAACTGTTCTTTTTGCTGTATTTTATCATACTTTAAAATTATTTATTTATTTATTTATTTATTTATGGCTGCATTGGGTCTTCGTTGCTGTGCACTGGCTTTCTCTAACTGTGGCGAGCGGGGACTACTCTTTGTTGTGGCACGTGGGCTTCTCATTGCGTTGGCTTCTCTTGTTGCAGAGCACGGGCTCTGGGCGCATAGGCTTCAGTAGTTGTGGCTCGCGGGCTCTAGAGCACAGGCTCAGTAGTTGTGGCTCGCGGGCTCTAGAGCACAGGCTCAGTAGTTGTGGCGTATGGGCTTAGTTGCTCTGCGGCATGTGGGATCTTCCCGGACCAGGTCAGGGCTTGAGCAGGCCGATTCTTAACCACTGTGCCACCAGGCAAGCCCCTATTTTATCAAACATTGAATTTTATTTTATTTTATATTTTCTATGTGCCAACCACCATGCTAAACATTTTAGGCATATTATCTCATTTAATCCTCATGCTAAGATTATTGCCCTTATTTTACCAATGATAAAACAGAGGCTCAGAATTATTAATTTATCCAAGATTACATGGCCAATGGTGGAGCAAAGATCTGAACCCATCTTTGTCAGACAAGAAAGTACGTGCACCCAGTTCTCAATATCTACACACAGTATCAATTGTGATAGGTTTTTCTTGGCACCACATACATTTTAATACTCTAAACACCCATTTATCCAGTTGGTCTGGCAGTCAATAAACATTTAGGGGTTAAGTGAGATACCAAAATAAATAAGACACAGTCCCACCTATCAAGCAATTCATGGTCTAGTGGGGAATATGGGTCAATAAAAAAAATTCATAGTCCAATAAGACAGTTATCATAATAGAGAGATGCATTAAGTTCTATGAGAGTGGGGAATGGCTAAAATCTGCCTGGGAAAATGAGGAAAGTTGTCAGAAAATGGCTTTGACTTGAATAGAGACTTGAAGGACACGGAGAAGTTTGTGGGCAGAGAAGAGATGGACTGGGGTCCAAGGCAGCTAGGCTCCAGCATCTGGGAGCTGTGGTTACCAAGCCTTCAGACTTCTCTGTCCCTCCAAAAATCTCTGGAGTGTGTGCACTTAACTGGACTACTTCCCAGCTTGCTCGTCAAGGAGAACAACATACCTTAGAGATAAGAGGTATCTGATTCTTCTGGCTTAATACTCTTTTAATGTTCTGTTTCCCATCCTCCCATATACTTTATTCCAGTGGTTCTCAAAATGGGGTTCTTGGACCAGCAGCACCTGGGAGCTTGAGTGAAATGCAAATTTCTAGACTCCCCTCCAGATTTATGGAATCATAAACTCTGTGAGTGGGCCCAACAATGTTTAATGGGCCCTCCAGGTGATTCTCATACACGCTGCAGTTTGAGAACTACTGCTCTGCATGTCTTCTCCTCTATGTGTACTTTAGAACAGTACAGCTAATTTCCCTAACAAGCTTTGAAGTGTAGTGCATCTGTTTTTTTCACCCTTGTACAACCAGCACCTAGGCCAACACTGGACACATATGGTAGGTGTTCAATAAATGTTTGTGGTAAGAACAGATGAATAATTTAAAAATGAATTCCACAAGCGCCAACATCCCTTGAAGAGCTAACCTAATTGCACCTCAACCTCAATGTCTGATAAGAATGGGAGGGGGCAGAAAGTGAGAGGCCTTGGGAGGGAAAGAGAATTAACATCTGTGGGGTGAAAGGCTTTTCAGAGGCTCTCTAATATCTTCACAACAACCCTGAGAGGCAGGTGTCACCATCCTCACTTGAAAGATGAAAAAGCTAAAGCTCAGAGAGGAACTCTTCCCAGAGTCTCACAGCTGGTGGTGGTGGTACGAACCCAGGGCCCTCTGGCTCCAGAGCCCTTCCTCTTTTGTCTTCTCCATGGCACTACCACTAGCAGCCAGGGAGGGGACAGTTGGAAGCAGAAAGCCCTGAAGGGAAAGACAAACCTCATCAACCACAACTTTGATCCTCACCATCACCACCACCTGCACACGTGTCTGTTTAGGACACGAGGCTACGCAGAGTCTTAACCCATTAGCAGTGAGTTCTAGGGCATGTTATACTGTTGTCGGTCTCTTCTTGAGAACCCTCCTCCTCGCCCTTGGCCCTGATGTCACACCATCTCCTTCTCAGGCACCTTCACTGACCCTGCATGGAGGCATCAATTTGCTGATCTGTCCACGTCTAGGCTGTGTGAGGTTTTCCACGTTGGGTCAAACTAAGCTTCCGGCACCACTCCCGATGCTGCCCTTCATGAATTCCTTTACGTTTCAGTTTTGTGATCACATCCCCCCTGGAACCCAAAGATTTGTGTTTCCAGTAGCGGCTTCTCTTTTTTCTTCCTTCCCTACCCTTTAAAGATTTCTTCCATTCTGAGAGCTTTGCTGACATTTTCATGACTCTGCAACTGGCAGCTCCAGCCCTGGCCTGGCCCTGAGTTTCACTACAGCACCATCTACCTGCTGGATGTTTCACTTGGGCATCCTGCCTTCACTGTAAATGCAACATGTTAGAACTGAACTCATCAATTTATTCTCCAACCTTAATCTCCCTCCCAAACTATTACTGTTTTGGTCACTGGCATCACTTTCTCCCAGTCATCACGTTTTTGAACCTACCCATTTGAGTACTTAGCCTTAACCTTCCATTGTGGTTTCTCTCTCCCTCCCTCTTCCTTCCTCCCTCCCTCCCTTCCCCCTCTTTCCTTCCTTCCTTTCTTCCTTCTTTCCTTCCTTCCTTCCTTCTTTTCTCCCCCCACCTCTTCCCTCTTCCCTTTCTCACCTACTCCTCTTTCCACAAATATTTATTGAGTACTTACTATGTGTCAGCCCAGGCACTGTCTTCGGCTTCCTGGAGCCTACATTATAGAAAAGGGAGAAAACCAACAAGGAAGCATATAAACGAATTGTAGCTTGTGCTAAGTGCAGTGAAACAAATACACAGGGGCGGGGGAGGCTAGGTAGAGAATAATGAAAAGGGTGGCCATGAAGGGCCTCTTTCATTTAAGCTGAGACCTGTGAGGAACACTGCACACAGAAGGATGGGGTGAGGCCCCGTTGGGGACCAGAGCTTTATGAACTGGTGGGAGAGTGGAAGAACCAGGACAGACATGGGCAGGGGCAGATCATGGGGGAACAAGAGGACAAGTAAGGAGGCTGACTTCATTCAGAGTGCTGTGGAAGCCTTCAGAGAGATTCACATGAGGAGTGGCCTAATCTAACTTACACTTGGAGGAAACATGGAGTGGGCCATAGTCTTTCCAGCTCTTTGTAGGAAAGGACTGGAGACATGGGGAAACCTGGGAATTTACTTTTATCTTTCAGCGTCCTCCCGATAGAATGACCCTCTAATTAGGATTGATACTCTCCCTTCCACCAAAAGGATGAGAGTTACATTCTGCACCACTCAATAGCTGTGTTTCAGAGAGAGAGGGTCTTGGGCATTGGTAACGAGCCACATCGGCAGCAACAACAGAAAATTTTATTGAATGTTACCATGTGCATGTAATATGAATACTTATACATATGTTTTAACGCTCAGCAACGCTCTAAGTAGTATATGATGATAATCATTTCACAGGTAAGGACAGAGAAGTTAATTAACTTGCCCAAAGTCACACAGCTGCTTAGACAAAAAAGAATAAAGAGACCATTTCCAAATAAACATGGTCAGACTTTGTTTGTTTGTTTTGTTCCTTACTGTTTTCCATACTCATTAGGGAAAACTCAAATTGTACAAAACTATACAAATTAGAAAGCTAGGCTTCGCTATAATCCTGCCCCTAAGGTATGAAGTTGGTCTTTCACCACGGCCTTGCCCCCAGCAATGCTCATACTTCACATTGGCAATGCTGAAAAGCTCTTCAGTACCCAGGTCCTCTGAAGGGGCTACTTCTCTCTGAAGCTGGTTTAGAAACAGAGGGATACGGAGCCACTTTCTTACCATCTCTGCTACAGGCAGTGGACGCCAAACTGTTCTGGCTCCAAAAGAAGCCACACCCATTTGGGGTGAAAGAACTTTAGAGAGTTTACATCACTGCTTGGAAGGACAGGCCAAAAACAGCAGAGAAGACAATGGGCGATTCCCTACACCAACAACCCAACAAGAAGAGTTCAGAGGTGAAGTATTGTTGTTTATTCCCCCTAATTTTCACATCTCATTAAGAGAGATCATTTGGGTTTCCTCTGTAACAAAAACTGCAACTTCAGCCAGAATATTAATCACGGCAAAATGATATTCTGGTGTCATTTTATAATTCTGAATAAAAGCTTGGAGGTGTTCAAATTTCTAAACTCTATGGTGCAAAAGGCAGTTTTCCAAGCAGGGGCAGGCCACACTAACTGTTGAAGATGAAAAGTAATTAGCATCCTGTGTGAACTATCTTGTCTTTTTTAGGACCGGAAATCAAGTGGGAAGGGTTCCCTCCTGTTCCAAGTGAGTTCCAGAAGAATTACTCATGCTCCTTAACCTATGAGTCAGACAGGAGTCTAGGAGAGTGTTTCCAAAACAGGCCAACAATAAGATAAACAGAGCAATTGATATGTGACAGTCTGGAGAGGCAGGACTGCAATTGGCCAAAGCAAGTGATGGAGCGTAGAGCAAGAGGACAGTAAACCTGGGATGGCTGAGCTTCCCTAGAGAAGCCGTGGATAACTGGAGCTCAGCAAACCAACACAGAGCGTTTCCTGAAAATGAACGTCCACGAGCAGGTTTGTTTTCAGATCCTTTTTTCAGTTTCATTGACCTAGTATCTTGGAATTATAGCATCTTCCCCCCCACCCCCATGACTCAAGGGGCTGACTGCCATCACACTGCACTGCCTGGTTCTCTAAAAGCTTTGGCTATCATTGCGTTTTGACATCTCACAGCACAGGATATTAATCATTTTGGGACTCTGGGCCTGTTCCCGGTGTCCATATTTGCCATTGTTGATCTGCAGCCAGAAAAATAACTCCTAAATGACAAAGGCTTATCCCAAATTGAAATATAAAGTCATCGAGAACGCTCAGCTTAGGAAATAACCCAGCATCAAGCTGGACTGTCTCCTGGGCACATAAAGGATAAGCTTCCTCTTTGCTCCCTCTAGGAAGGAGTCTGAAGCCAGGTTTTAGCTCTGTCTGAGCCTGTGAAGGGACTATGGGCATCTCTTAAGGGCGGTGGGGGTAGGAGAGCAGTGGTGTGCACGGGGCTTCATAAGGACACTGCCCCACCCCCCTGGTTCCCATCATCCCTAGAGAAAATGGCTGGGTGGGTGTGCAGAGTCCACCCTACTGGGGAGGAAGGGCTAGAACCAGCTGATATTTTCCTCCATCCCCCATTAAAACCACTGGGGTACAGAGGCCAGGCTGGGGTGAGGGTGGGGGGTCTCCTCCACACAGCAGTTAGAGTGATTCCTAAACACTGCTCTGATCACCTCCCTCCTCCTAAAGACCTTTGAGGGGCCACCCCCGCAGGAGAAATTCTGAAGTTCTTCATAGGCCATTCAAGGCCTTTCATTCCTTGACTCTCTGCCTAACTTTCAGCTTCATCACCAGCCACTCCCTGACCTTCTCACCACAAATGCCTACTAGTTATTTCCTGAAAACACTGTGTACTCTCAGCTCTGCTTTCTTTATTCACGCTGCTGCTTCTACGTGGAAGGCCACCCGTCTACTGACTCTCTCCTACCCAGCCCCCCAACATCACCTCTTGCTGCAGGAGGGCTCCTATTCCCACCCCTCGCTGAGTGCATGGCTCCTGGATGTGTGTTTCTGTTGCATTATAGGTAGGCTCCCTTCTAACAGTTACTAGCTGGTGGGGTTGTCCCATGTGTCAGCCTTCCCCACTTGTCTGTGAGCTCCCTGAGGGCAGGCACTGTTTGCTGCATCTTTGGCTCTTGAAAAAATCAACAATATTTAATTGGATGAAGGAGAGTTTTGCATATCAGTTATTATACTCTTTGCTATTCAGATAATGGCCAGGAGTTTTAAAATGCTGTACCCCAGCTCCATGATCTCCTTCCTTGTAACTTTTTGCAATTTCAATCTGACTTTCAGTAACAATCAGCTTGCACCATGAAACTTAGGGTATTCAGTTTCAAAGGGTAATGGTTTCAGGGTGCACTGATTTCTGTGCTTAATTGTTTAAGATAGAGACAGATAGCATACCTATATTATACTCCAAACCTCTCTCTCTCTCTCTCTCCCCCCCCCCACACCCACAAACGCATCACAAAGATAGAAATTCCTAATGATACATGAATAAAGCTTACAGTACACAATTCAGCATGTAATAAAAATTTTAAATGCCACTTAATACAGAAAGCTGATAAGTGCACAGGTATTTCCAGGTGTTCAGCGGGGCTAGGTGCATGGTGTTATTTTGGAAAATAACTTGTCTTCCATTCTTAAGCCTTTTCTCTGCTCAGTGTTGTACATGCTGTTCTCTCTGTCTAAGAAGCCTCGGCCCCTCCCCCACCCCTTTATTAATCGAGTGCCCTCATCCTCCAGGATTCAGCTTAAACGCAACTGCCTTGGAAGGGTCTGCCTACACCCAGCCTCCTCATAGCCTCCATTGTAGAACGGTATTTTCTTTGAAGTCCTTGCCAATTATTTTATTTTATTATTTTAGTTAAATGTATTTGATGTCTTCCTCTCCCATTAGACTGAAAACAACTTGAAAGAAAGAGGATTCCTGTGGGCTTTATTTATGATTGTGTCCAAAACACATAGTATATGCTCAATAAATACTTTTGGGTGAATGAAGCCGCAGCTGACCCTTGGTATCCGCAGGGCATTGGTTCCAGGACCCGCTATGTATACCAAAATCCTCTGGATGCTCACGTCCTATAATTGCTTTCCGGATCCCCAGTTCCACATCTGGGAATTCAACCAACCCGGGACAGTACACAGTCCGCAGTTGGTTGAATCCAGGGAAGCGGAACCCGTGGATACGGAGGGCCGACTGTAGTCTTTTAAGCCAACATTCTGCTTGTAATTTGGAGGAGTTGATTTCATCAATTCAGTGACTTGTCTTGCCTGGTCAGTTCCCTGGCCTCACTCGCCCTTGTCTCCCAGGCGCCTACTCCCTCATCCTGGGGGTGTCCTTTATCATCTTCTCCTCTTAACACATTCCTGTTCACCTCGCAGCACCTTGTCATACCTCATCTCCATTGTGACACTTTCCCCAGGCTGTTAGTTACTCCTGTTTCTGGGCTCCTAAAACACTTTTGACTTCTTCCACATTTTCCCATGTTTGTTTCTTTTACCACAAAATTAGAAAATGCTCCTAGAAAACTCAAGCAAGCATCAGAGAGGTGTATAAAGTCAAAAGCAAAATCCTCCCTTCCCACTCCCAGGTGGCCATTGGTATCACTGAGTTCTTTTTTTCTGCACTTACAAACATACATTAACTCTTTTTTTAAAAATAAAGAAAGGAGGGCTTCCCTAGTGGTGCAGTGGTTGAGAGTCCGCCTGCCGATGCAGGGGACACGGGTTCGTGCCCCGGTCCGGGAAGATCCCACATGCCGCGGAGCGGCTGGGCCCATGAGCCATGGCCCCTGAGCCTGTGCGTCCGGAGCCTGTGCTCCGCAAAGGGAGAAGCCACAACAGTGAGAGGCCCGCATACCACAAAACAAACAAGCAAACAAACAAACAAAAATAAAGAAAGAAAGGAAAGTAAAAAAAGCATCATACAATAATACTATGGATCGACATTTTTCAATTACTATCTCTCATTTTTCTTTTCACATTAGAAGGTAACAACCTTGATTTTCAATGGATATTTTATTGGTCCATGTGCTTGTACCATCATTTAAAAAATCAGTTTCTTGATAGCTATCTAGGTAGCTCCTATTTTTCTAAATTACAAGCAATACTGAGATAAATCCCTTTATACATTCGAGTGGCTATTTCTCTGTTACTGCACCAAATGGCATCCCATTTTGTATCTTGATAGCTACAGCCTGATTGTCTTCTAAAAAGGCAGTGCCCAGTTACACTCCCATCCACGGCTGGTAAGAATGTCTGAATCTTTACAGCCATGACTGGATATTATCACTGTGTTTCTCCTTTGTTATCTAATTGGTCAAAAACTTCCCTGTCTTCAATTGTTGTTGAAGTTGAATAGTTTTTCGTGTTTAATCATCACTTGTGTCCTTTGTCTGAAAATGATTATTCACATCCATCGCTCATTTTCCTACAGCAGTGTTCAATTTCATTTTTTACTCAATTGTAATGGCTTTTTAAAAAATTGTGGTAAAATACACATAACATCAAATTTGCCATCTTAACCATTTTTTAAGTGTGCAGTTCAGTGGCATTAAGTACATTCACATTGTTGTGCACCACCACCACCATCCATCTTCAAAACCCTTTCCATCTTGCAAAACTGAAACTCTGTACCCATTAAACAGTAACTCTCCATCCCCCCTCTCAACAGTCCCTGGCAACCACCATTATCTTTTCTTTCTATGAAGTTGACTACTGACATGGTTTTTAAAATAGTATGCATGTTAATTTTTGTTTGTTGAAGAGGTTAAACACTTTTTTCAGATTTTTAGTTTTAACTTTATAAAGTCTTCTCATTTAGAAGGTGCACATTTTTTTAAGCTTCATATTTTTATGTCAGTAAATATGAACATCATTTGCTTTATGGCTTTTGAGTTTCATGTTTTGCTTTGAAGAACTTCCTCACCCCGAAATAATCAAGTATTTTCCTGATTTATTCTGGTAATAAAAGTACTCTGGTCATACCTATATCTCAGCACTTCTCCTTTTTATTCTAATTAATATTAATGACTAGCATTGATGAGAACTGTGTTCTAGGCACTGTGCTAAGTTCATTTCATGTTATTATCTTGTTTAGTCTTCATACCAAGGCAATGAGGTGGGTCCTATTGTTATCTCCATTTAATGATGAGAAAATTGAGGTTTAGAGAGTTTGAATAACATGTCTACTTCAAGTGGCAAGTGGCAAAGCTCTGCTTTGAACCTGAGCCATCTGACTGCATTCTAACCATGAAACTATGAATCTGTTTTCTCTGTTAAGTGGTGCTCCTCTAGGGTGAGAACTGCGTCTTATCTGTATTCTGACTCTGGCATATAGGTCCTCAACAATTGTTTTTTGAGTGAATTAATCCCTGTTACTTAAACTCAGCATCCAGAGCACAGCCTCAGATACTGCTATTCCTACCTCTTCCTTCGCTATCTCACTCCTTAACAAATTCAGTCTTGACCTTCCTTCTAAGCCCAAAGAGCTTCTGCTTTTGCATAGGAATGAGCTTCCCTGGGTGGTCAGTGATCTCCTCAAGCGTTGCTACCACTGTCTCAAGGGAACTGGACTGCCTGGTCAAGACCCTGCTCCCTTCACAGAGTTCTCCCCTGGGGCCATTCATGATCCACCTCTCTGTGCTTTCTTCTTGGGGAAGCGATAAGCATATGACTTCCTCGCCAGCACATAGGCCATAGTCCTATCATTGTCCTTCAATGGACTTCTCTCTTCTGGAGTCCACTTCCATCCATTTAGCATTCCCTCGTGCCAAGACTTACTGATTTCTGGGCAGGTCCCACTCCTTCTTCAAGAAGTTCCCCACCAGGCTCATGGTCTTCCCCTCTCCAGCTCCCACTGCCTCCCTTAAGGATTCCCACCCTCATATTGATGACCTTTCCACTGTGCTGGCTTCAAACCCTTCATTTTCACAATCAAAAATCCTTCCTCTCCTAATGTCTGTAACGTCAGCCCAGTCCCGACCCCAGATTCAGTCATTGCAAAGATGCTGCTCTTTGTCTGGCTCTCTTGTCTTTCTGCTGCAGTCTCCCCGTTCACCCTCCTTGCCAACTTCTAGGCCTGACCAAACCCTTTCTATTGTCTCCACTCCTCCATGTTGCTGGGGAAGTTCAGGGAACCAAGCTGTTTGGATCCGTTCCAAATTCCTCTGGTGCAACTTCAGGAGGATCCTCTCTGCTGCTTGGTCAGCCTCTCATCACCTGCACCTCGCTTCCTCTTGCACTTGCTAGCACCTCTTCTAAACCTTCCCATCTCCTAGAGCTGAGCTCCACTTCCCAGAGATGTCTGTGTCTCCTCCTTGACTGCGGAGGCCATCTCACTGGGGCTCTCACCACCTCCCTGCACTCCTCCACATTCCCTTCTTTCCCATCTCAGAGGGAAAAATCTTCCTCTTCCCCTTCATCCTTTAGGATGCTCATGAAGAATAATGGAAAAATACGAGCTTTGAAAACTGACAACCTTGGGCTTGAATTCCAGCTCAGTTATCAAGTAGTTTTGTGTCCTGGAATAATCTATTTAATGTTTCAGGTCTTACTTTCCTTGCACCTTGGTGGGCATGAACACAGTATCTGCCTCAAAGGGATTTGTAGAGAGGCTGGCATGGCCTGAGGCATACGAAGCACGTGGCATCTGCCCAGACTTTCTGAGTCTTCTCCCCTCACTCCCACATCCAGCTTCTCCACCTGAGTCCCCAATCCCGTTCCCTTTCTCTTCAGGTACTTTGCCCCATCAATTATCTCCTACTTGTTTTTAAATATTTTGTCTTTCCCTTTGACCAAATATTTTCTGTTGACATAAAAATATGAAGTTCTCCTTTACCCCCAAATTCCTTTCTGTGATTCTGCTAACAATTCCAGCCTCCGTTCTCCCTCCCTTCTTAACTTTATCTCTTGAGAGAGTAGGCTGCACTAGCCGATTCTGTTTCTCTCCCACGCACACTCTCCTTCATCCTTTGCTGTCAGGCCTCAACACCTCGTCTCCCTCCCTCATCACTGTACTTAAATAGGGTTCCTAAAGCCGTGATAATCTAGGCCCCTGGATTCTTGGTTTTCCTTTATCTTCAGCCTGTCACACTCATCTGCAGCACTGGACCGTGCCAACGTCCTGCTTCTGCTTGAGAAATCTGCCTTGACTATAAGTCATTGTTACGAGTTTGGTTCTCCTCCTACCTCTCTTTCTACTCTTTCAGTTCATTCATTCAGCATTTTTTAAATTGAGCATCTATTATGAACCACAACTGTGCTAGGTGCTGGGGACACAGTGGTGAATTATACAGGCATCGTCACTGGTCCACTGGCCCCTGAAGTGAGTGTATGGTCTAAGAGGGCAGACATCAGACAAACAGTCATCTGTTATCTCTGTCTCAGTTACCTGTTGCATCCCTGTGTGTGTGTGTGTGTGTGTGTGTGTGTTCACCTATTTGCAAGAATGTTACAAAAGCATATAACAGGGAGGAAGACTGAGAGAGGGGAAGCCAAGGAAGGACAGTTTGAGGAAGTGATATTTAAGCTGAGATCTGCAGGATGAATAAGTGTTAGCTGGGTGAGGAGTGGCGAGTTTGGGGGGGTGGCTTCCAGGAAAAAGAAGGAAAGCTGTGAAGGCTCTGAGGTAAGAAGGTGCTTGGTAAATTCAAGAAACTGAAAGCAGGCCAGTATCGCTGAAGGTGGTGGGGAGATGAGGTAGGAGCCCTGAACAAAGATCATGCAGGGTCTTGGGAGGCATGGAGAAGGTTTGGGATTTACTCCCAAGAACAATGGGCAGCTACTGACAACCTCTCTTCCCCTGCCTGTTTCCTCATTTTGGGTGTGCCTCACAGATGGGTTTGGTGCTCTGCTCTGCTCTTGGCCCATTCAATCCTATGGCTGGGTAATCACTTCTCTGTGGTCGATTCCTAAATCCTAATGCCCTCCTGAATTCCAGTCCTTTTCCCAGCTACCATCTAAGATTACATACTGGGGTCTCTTTCTGATACTGCAGATTAAATGTTAGAAATTAACCTCATTTTTCTTTTCAAAATCCTTCCTTCTCCTGTATTTCCCATCTTGGTCAATTGCTCCACTGGGCCTCCCATTAACCCAGATTGGAAATGCTGGTGTCTTCTTGACTTCCCCCTTTTTTTCACTCATTCATTTATGTTGAGGATACAGCAGGGACCCAAACTGATGGAACTTGCATTCTGTGGGGACACCCAACAATAAACACATTGGGACTTTCCTGGTGGTCCAGTGGTTAAGGCTCTGCACTCCCAATGCAGGAGGCCCAGGCTCGATCCCTGGTCAGGGAACTAGATCCCGCATGTCGCAACTAAAGATCCCACATGTTGCAACTAAAGATCCTGCGTGCTGCAACTAAGACCCAGCGCAGACAAATAAATACATATTTTTTAAAAAAACAATAAACACATCAACATGTATTATAATGTCAGTTAGTAAATGCTATCAATAAAAATAAAGCAGCTAGAAAGTGAGGGATGCTGTCAATAAAAATAAAGCAGCTAGAAAGTGAGGGGTGGAGATGCTGCTTATTTTCATCAGAGGAGGTCTCTTTGAGGGAGTAGATTTGAGCAGAGGCCAGAATGAGATGAAGGAACAAGCCATGTGGGTATTTGGGAAAGAATGTACCAGGCAGAGGGAATAGCAAATGCAAGGTCCAGGGATAGGAGCATGCTTGAGGAGCAACAGAAAGATCAGTGGCTGGAACGCATCAAGTGACAGGTTGAAAGTACAGAGATGAAGCCAGAGAAGTGGCACATACAGACTGTGCTGTAAAGAATGGAAAGGGGGGGACTTCCCTGGTGGCACAGTGGTTAAGAATCCGCCTGCCAATGCAGGGGACATGGGTTCAAGCCCTGGTCTGGGAAGATCCCACATGCTGCGGAGCAGCTAAGCCCGGGCGCCACAGCTATGGAGCCTGCGCTCTGCAGCCCACGAGCCACAGCTACTGAGTCCACATGCCACAACTAAAGCCCGCGTGCGCCTAGAGCCTGTGCTCCGCAACAAGAGGAGCCCCCACTCGCTGCAACTAGAGAAAGCTTGCATGCAGCAACGAAGACCCAACGCAGCCAAAATTAAAAATTAATTAATTAAAAAAAAAGAATGGAAAGGGGTTTGGAATTTAGTTCTAAGTGTGATGAGAAGCCTTTGGAAGGTTTTGGTCAGAAAAGTGACATGATCTGATATACAAAGACCAAAGGGTCCCTCTGGCTGCTGTGAAAAGAATAGACTACAGGGGGCCAAGTGAAGACCACATAGTAATCCACATCCTCTCCATATAACAGGGTCTTGCCCACATCCATCCCTCTCTCCCATCTTCATAACCACTGCCCTAAGCTAACCCCCTCCATCTCATACCGGAATTGTTGTTGGGATCTCATAAATGATCTTCCTGCCTCCTTCCAGAGCAAGGCTTTCCCTTGCTCAAACCTTCAGTGGTTCCCCACCCCACAGAAATGAAGTACAGGAGAAGACTCAAATCAATAGAATTAGAAATGAAAAAGGAGAGGTAACAACTGACACTGCAGAGATAAAAGAGATCATGAGAGATTACTACAAGCAACTCTATGCCAATAAAATGGACAATCTGGAAGAAATGGACAAATTCTTAGAAATGCACAACCTGCCAAGACTGAATCAGGAAGAAATAGAAAATATGAACAGACCAATCACAAGCACTGAAATTGAAACTGTGATTAAAAATCTTCCAACAAAGAAAAGCCCAGGACCAGATGGCTTCACAGGCGAATTCTATCAAACATTTAGAGAAGAGCTAACACCTATCCTTCTCAAACTCTTCCAAAATATAGCAGAGGGAGGACCACTCCCTAACTCCTTCTACGAGGCCACCATCACCTTGATACCAAAACCAGACAAGGATGTCACAAAGAAAGAAAACTACAGGCCAATATCACTGATGAACATAGATGCAAAAATCCTCAACAAAATACTAGCAAACAGAATCCAACAGCACATTAAAAGGATCACACACCATGATCAAGTGGGGTTTATTCCAGGAATGCAAGGATTCTTCAATATACGCAAATCTATCAATGTGATAAACCATATTAACAAATTGAAGGAGAAAAACCATATGATCATCTCAATAGATGCAGAGAAAGCTTTTGACAAAATTCAACACCCATTTATGATAAAAACCCTGCAGAAAGTAGGCATAGAGGGAACTTTCCTCAACATAATAAAGGCCATATATGACAAGCCCACAGCAAACATCATCCTCAATGGTGAAAAACTGAAAGCATTTCCACTAAGATCAGGAACAAGACAAGGTTGCCCACTCTCACCACTCTTATTCAACATAGTTTTGGAAGTTTTAGCCACAGCAATCAGAGAAGAAAAGGAAATAAAAGGAATCCAAATTGGAAAAGAAGAAGTAAAGCTGTCACTGTTTGCAGATGACATGATACTATACATAGAGAACCCTAAAGATGCTACCAGAAAACTACTAGAGCTAATCAATGAATTTGGTAAAGTGGCAGGATACAAAATTAATGCACAGAAATCTCTGGCATTCCTATATACTAATGATGAAAAATCTGAAAGTGAAATCAAGAAAACACTCCCATTTACCATTGCAACAAAAAGAATAAAATATCTAGGAATAAACCTACCTAAGGAGACAAAAGACCTGTATGCAGAAAAGTATAAGACACTGATGAAAGAAATTAAAGATGATATAAATAGATGGAGAGATATACCATGTTCTTGGATTGGAAGAATCAACATTGTGAAAATGACTCTACTACCCAAAGCAATCTATAGATTCAATGCAATCCCTATCAAACTACCACTGGCATTTTTCACAGAACTAGAACAAAAAATTTCACAATTTGTATGGAAACACAAAAGACCCCGAATAGCCAAAGCAATCTTGAGAACGAAAGAAGGAACTGGAGGAATCAGGCTCCCTGACTTCAGACTATACTACAAAGCTACAGTCATCAAGACGGTATGGTACTGGCACAAAAACAGAAAGATAGATCAATGGAACAGGATAGAAAGCCCAGAGATAAACCCATGCACATATGGACACCTTATCTTTGATAAAGGTGGCAGTAATGTACAATGGAGAAAGGACAGCCTCTTCAATAAGTGGTGCTGGGAAAACTGGACAGGTACATGTAAAAGTATGAGATTAGATCACTCCCTAACACCATACACAAAAATAAGCTCAAAATGGATTAAAGACCTAAATGTAAGGCCAGAAACTATCAAACTCTTAGAGGAAAACATAGGCAGAACACTCTATGACATAAATCAAAGCAAGATCCTTTCTGACCCACCTCCTAGAGTAATGGGAATAAAAACAAAAATAAACAAATGGGACCTAATGAAACTTCAAAGCTTTTGCACAGCAAAGGAAACCATAAACAAGACCAAAAACAACCCTCAGAATGGGAGAAAATATTTGCAAATGAAGCAACCGACAAAGGATTAATCTCCAAAATTTACAAGCAGCTCATGCAGCTCAATAACAAGAAAACAAGCAACCCAATCCAAAAATGGGCAGAAGACCTAAATAGACATTTCTCCAAAGAAGATATACAGACTGCCAACAAACACATGAAAGAATGCTCAACATCACTAATCATTAGAGAAATGCAAATCAAAACTACAATGAGATACCATCTCACACCAGTCAGAATGGCCATCATCAAAAAATCTAGAAACAATAAATGCTGGAGAGGGTGTGGAGAAAAGGGAACCCTCTTACACTGTTGGTGGGAATGTAAATTGATACAGCCACTGTGGAGAACAGTATGGAGGTTCCTTAAAAAGCTACAAATAGAACTACCATATGACCCAGCAATCCCACTAGTGGGCATATACCCTGAGAAAACCATAATTCAAAAAGAGACATGTACCAAAATGTTCATTGCAGCTCTATTTACAATAGCCCGGAGATGGAAACAACCTAAATGCCCGTCATCGGATGAATGGATGAAGAAGATGTGGCACATATATACAATGGAATATTACTCAGCCATAAAAAGAAACGAAATTGAGCTATTTGTAATGAGGTGGATAGACCTAGAGTCTGTCATACAGAGTGAAGTAAGTCAGAAAGAGAGAGACAAATACCATATGCTAACACATATATATGGAATTTAAGAAAAAAAAATGTCATGAAAAACCTAGGGGTAAAGCAGGAATAAAGACGCAGACCTCCTAGAGAACGGACTTGAGGTTATGGGGAGGGGGAAGGGTGAGCTGTGACAGGGCGAGAGAGAGTCATGGGCATATACACACTAACAAACGCAGTAAGGTAGATAGCTAGTGGGAAGCAGCTGCATGGCACAGGGATATTGGCTCGGTGCTTTGTGACAGCCTGGAGGGGTGGGATGGGGAGGGTGGGAGGGAGGGAGACGCAACAGGGAAGACATATGGGAACATATGTTTATGTATGACTGATTCACTTTGTTATAAAGCAGAAACTAACACACCATTGTAAAGCAATTATACCCCAATAAAGATGTAAAAATAAAAATAAAAAATTTAAAAAAATAAAAAGAAATGAAGTACAACTACGTCAGTTTTTTTATTTATTTATTTACTTTTCGCTGCCTTGGGTCTTCGTTGTTATTTATTTATTTACTTTTGGCTGCCTTGGGCTTTCTCTGGTTGCGGCGAGCAGGAGCTACTCTTCATTGTAGTGCACAGGCTTCTCATTGCAGTGGCTTCTCTTGTTGCGGAGCACGGGCTCTAGGCACTGGACTTCGGTAGTTGTGGCATGTGGGCTCAGTAGTTGTAGCTCATGGGCTCTAGAGCGCAGGCTCAGTAGTTGTGGTGCACAGGTTTCGTTGCTCCACGGAGTGTGGGATCTTCCTGGATCAGGGCTCGAACCCGTGTCCCCTGCATTGGCAGGCAGATTCTTAACCACTGCACTACCAGGGATGCCCAACTTCTTCAGTCTTATATTCAAGGCCCCTCTTGTCTCCCAGCCTTATCTCTCATTGCTGCCTTTCACATACCCCATGCTAAAGTCACAGAAAACTACTCAGTTTCCCATGTAAGCTTCTTGCCTTCCCATCTCCAGGTTTTTGCCTAACTTGTTCTATCTTGTCATGAAGAATTCTCTCACCATCATCCATCTCTGTATAGCCCAGATTTCCTGACCCTTTCCTGATCATCCCAGGCATCAGGGATTCTTCCTGCATTTGGACTCTTACACCTTTCCAATGACGCTAGTTATTCTCTACGTGGTTATAACTCTTTATTGTACACATCTTATCTTCCTCACTAAATCATAAATTCCTAGAGGTCAGGGTCCAACTCGGATATATATCTGTGCACTTTCCATCCACAGGGCCTAGCCCAATGCTCACAGTGAGTACACCACAGATATTTGTCCAATGAGTGAGTGGCTGGCATCAGAGTACTTAAACAGTCTATTTGGAGAGACACAACCAAGTCGTAAACCCATGCAAGTGAATAATATGACAGTATATAATGGAGGGATAAATCAGATGGCACTAGTCTATGGACCAGAGGAATCTAGAAGGGAGATCAGTAGGAGGTGAGTGGTCAGGGAAGACCTGATAACGGCTGATGCTCCTGGAGTGTGTGTCACATGCTGGGGTCTGGGCTGAATGCTTTACAGGCATTATCTCACTCTTCTCACCTACCTTGTGGCACAGGCACGTGCATGCAAGTAAATGCCTCATCTACAGATGGGGAAGGTGAGGTAGGAAGGTGAAGTAATTTCCCTGGAGTCACAGCGTTAGAAAACCTGCAGACTTGTGATTTGAACCCATGCCTGTCTAACTGGGTAACCTATAGCAATCATCCCAGTACTCACACAAAGGCTCAGCTGTGAAAACGGGGTTTGCATTTCCTTCCCTGTCTCATCCCAAAATGGATCTAAACAGCTAAATAGGAGATGAGCTGTGCCTGAGAAGATGACTAGGATTTAAGGATGAGGTAGGTGTTTCAGGTTAGGAAAGCAGCTATTTGTGGACTATAAGGCAGACTTGTTCCCGGGTAGCAGCAGTGAGCGGACTAAATTGGTGGATATATCTGGAGACTGGCTGGGTGGGTAAGTGGATACAGTGTGTGGAGGGCATTCAGCGCCAGGGAGCATTGTTGAGTGTTGGCGTGCTAGAACGCAAGGAGAGGTTGAAGGGTGTGTGAGCTGGTCAGGACATAACTCCATTGAAAGAACATTCACTGGGACAGGTTTTGCACCAAGCAGATGAATGGAACTGTAGGATTTCCCTGAGTAAGCCCTTGCTCTCAAACAGCTAACAGTCTTCTGGGAGAAACAGCCCATAGCATGCAAACAAAGCACAGTGGAGACCGAGCTGGGAAAGAAGAGTTTTAATGAAGGATCTGGGGTACTTTCTGGGGCTGTGGCATTTGGAACAGGCCTTGCAGCTGAGTGGGGTTGGAAGAATAGAAGAGGGTGGCCACTTCTGGCACTAGGGGAAGGTGGTTTTTGGAGAGCATTACCCTGGCTGGACCAATGAGCAGTCTCACACATTTCTGAGGAAGAGATGCACTTTGGGCCAAAAATCCATCGGCACAGGGAGCAGTACCGTGAAAAAGACTTAGGGGTCTTAGCAGTCAGCAAGTTCAATGACAGAACAGAGCTGCTTAATAGTCAAAGGAGCTGAAGTAATCTGCAGCTGTCTTACAAGATGGTCAGTGTTGCATATCCAGCTCCAGACTATATCCTGAGAATTTTGTCAATTTGAGGGCCAAGCTCTACACCAGCAGTTCACAACCGGGGGTGATTTTGACCTTCAGGGGACATTTGGCAAAGTCTGGAGACATTTTTCGTTGTCACACTGGGAGGGAATTCTACTGACATCTAGTGGGTAGAATCCAGGGATTCTGCTAAACATCCTACACTGCACAGGATGGCTACTTCCCCTGACCCTTCACAACAAAGAATTATCCAAACCAGGTATCAGTCCCCTAATTGATAGAGGACTGATAACTGGTCTGGAGGACGCTCTAGAGGATGAAGCAACCAGAGCGTGGTTAGTGGTAGGGACAGTTTTTACAGCAGTGTCACTAGGAGCAGTTGAAGAACCTGGGAATATTTATACTAGAGGAGATTTAAGGACCTGAGAAGTATCTTAGAGCAGCAAAAAGAACTGAACTGTCCAGAGCAACTGCCCAAATTTCCACCATCGCTCACCCTAACTATTGCAACGGGAGTCCAACCAGACCCAATGTTGGAAATTTAAGAAAGTCATTGTAATAGCAAACACTTACAGCATTTACTGTATTTCAGGCACTCTCCTAAGAGCTGTACAGATGCCAACGTATTTAATTGTCACAACAGACCCATCACACCTATTTTACAAATGGAGAGACTGAGTCACAGAGAAAAGGGTAAGTGATCTGCTTAAGATCACAAAGCTTAGCAAGCAGCAGAGCCAGAATTTGAACCCAGGCAGCTGTACTCTTAACCACTGTGCAGTGTGGCTATGCTGCATTGGAAAGAAACAGATCTGGGCTCAAATCCCAGCCTTACCACTTAACAGCTGTGTAACAACTGGCATGCTACTTAACCTCTATGAGCCACACAGTTTCTTCATCCTGCATAATAGGGATAGTAAGGTGATAAATAGTTACCAGTTCTTCCATACAGTGATGAATGTAGTTCTCACAGGAACTCAAGGACAGGCATATTTATTACTCTTGTTTTATACACATGAGGATTTTATGGCTTAGAGAGGTTGAATGACTTGCTCAGGGTCACACAGAGAGGAAGAGGAGAGTTAGGATTTAAATCTGACCCCAGAACCTGTTTTTAACTACAAAGCCGTTACATTTGCAAGTCTGTGCTGAAGGGAGCATGACAAAGCGTATAAAATTTCCTGGAACATAGTAAGCAATGATAGCTATTTATTATTGTATTAGTGATCGCAGTTGTTATTTTCATGAGCAGAATGCACAAGCAGGTGCACAGAAGGCAATGTACTATCCCAGCCCAAAGAACGAGATCAGCAGAAAATGAGTGATGCAGGGGCTCATGTGCAGATCACAGCCCCTCAGCCGGCTAGTCCCTAATCTTGGGCTTTAGCCTCCCCAGTAAAGTGGTGTCACGTTTGATCCATTTGTCCTGCTCTCAAAACAGTCTACTATTCATAGAACAGGAGTGGGAAGAGAAGGGACGGTGTGAGGCTAATTTAATGTCAAGGTTTCATAGCCCATACATTTCAGAGTCATAATAAAAAAAGAGGAACGTAGCGCCTTGTGCAAAATGGGAAAAGGCACCACATACTCACATACTGCACTGTGAATAAAACCACAGCTCACGGGATGGTTAATTCTACCCGGGAAGGATTTTGTTTTTAAACAACTGCCTGATTTCATTGTAGGGAATGCTGTGTTAGTGCTTTCTACAGAGAGAGGGTGGCATCTGCCTGGCTGGAGGGCTGGCAGCACACAGAATCTGCCTGCAATGGATTCTTAAACATGGAATCGTGGCTAATGGGATGTCAGACAGGAAGAGACTGAGAGCTGCTTGCAGTGATGGAGGTAGGTACTGAGGGCAATGGGAGCTCTGGGCAGGGGGCCACCAACTGCCTAGGTGGGGGAGAATGATCAGAGAAAGTTTCATAGGGAGGGGATATTTGAGCTGGATCTTGAAGGATGAATAGGAGTTTGTCTGGTGGAGAAAGGGGGAAGGTATACAGACCAGAGAACAACAGTACTGCAAAAGGTCTGTGACCTGGGAGCACATGACCACTCCTGAAATACCTCATGGATGATTGTGGCAGGAGCTCAGGGAGAGAGGGGCGTGGAGTGAGGGAGATAAGGCTGGAAATGTGGGATGGAGTCAGCTCATAAGGAGCCTACAGCCCTACAAAGGCTTCTGGACAGTATGAGATAATGGAAATGATTTCTGCAGTGCAGTATGAGGAGAAATGTCCTGGGGTTTGGAGCGAATTGACTCTGAGTTCCATTACTTGTTGGCTATATTACTGAGGACAAATTACTTTACCTCTCTGAGTCTCAGATCCATGTTTATAAGATGGGGACATAACGCCTGCCCCAGAGGGCGGTTGATAGGATGAAACAAGGTGAAGTATAAATTCCTAGCACACTCACGGCATATTGTAGGCTCTCGTGAACGTTGATCCCCCTTTATTGGATAGGTGAGGGGGAGTTGTTTCCCACAGGGCAGAGTTTCCTTCTGATTTCTGTTTTAGAACAGCAACTCCAACAGATTGTACTAGGGATAGACTGGAGGCAGAAAGAAGACTCCACTCAGGAGGTTGCTTTGCTGGTCTTGATCTATAAATGTTGAAATTTAATAGCTTCAGTTTCAGTGGGTTACATTCTCAATACCAGGTTCCAGATTCTGGGCTACACCTGTGGTTCCAATACCTGGACCTCTCTGAGAAGACTGGATAATGAACTGTCTTAGCTCCCTCAGTTTCTATAAGGTTGAAGGTACACAATTCAAGCAAGTTCAAGTTTATTTGACCACATACAATCTGTCTCACTCCTGTTCTCCATTTCATTCATTCATTCATTCATTCATTCATCAGGCAAGCATTTATTGAGGGTCAACCAATACCTGGGTTGCAAGGGTTTGGCAGATACAATTGCCTACTCTCCCATCTGTGTGGTTTTATAGATCAGAACTTGAAAAAACAGCGATGCCAACCCTTCCCAGGGCCCACACATCACTGAGGCTTCCCATGGGTCAGTTCAACTCATTCCTGGCTTTTGTGGAAGGTAATTAGCTGGAAAGAGATCATGGACCAATGAAGACAGTCCTGCTGGAAAATTACTTCCCTGTGCCACACTTTTTCAAGCTCCCAATTTTCTAAAATCTCAGCAAGAAATTGTGAATCTGAGATCAGAGATCCTGAACAATGTTTTTCTGAGAAAGAGATCAGAAAAAGATAGATGAAAAGAAATAGCTGATGGGCAATGGTGGCTTCTTACTCCTGATTGGACTTTAGGAAATATATCCAGAGAATAAAGTGGATTCCTCAATTTGATAAATCAAGGAATCTTACCTCAAGTCATGAGAATTTAGAGAATTAACCAAGAAAAACTCTATCAATGTGGTTAAACAACAGTGCTATCACCAAAACTAAAAGAGTGGAGTCTATGATGTCAAAACTTCCACATCTCATTAAGAAACCCTCAAACACTTGGCTTTTCCTCCCAAATCCAGACCATTGTCTCTTCCTCTTGTGGACCGTTCCACGAGCCTTCTCACGGGTCTGTGGGCTACGGTGCAGACACTATCCCGCCCATTCTCCATGGTGTCCTCAGCGTGCTTGGCCCAGACAGAGAGGAGGACCCCAGCCCCCCTCTGCCCAGGCGCCTCTCTGACTCCCCGTCTCTCTCAGGGGGTGTGTCAGGCTGCTAGCCGGGTATCAAGGCTGCTCCAAGCCAGCCTCTCCTGAGCTCCACCTCTGACAGCTCTCCTTCTTCCACTCAACCTTTATTACACAGCGGGATGGAGCTGGGACACAATGCTGTGACTTTGTAGCTGAGTTATTTTCTTTTCCATCCCCATTTCCTTAACATCCAGCCCAGTTACCACTTCTTCCAGGCACCATTCCCTGCCTCTCCCTCCAGAGGGAATGCCCTCACCTGCAGGGTCACCTCTGTATTCTAATGTCTCCCATGTGGCATTTTCAATGTTGTGTTATACTTTATTGGATACTGTGTCTTTCTTACCTGCAGTGACATTGACACAAAAGGACATGGACTCTGCCTTATATTTCCTTGTTTCTCCACCGCCAGGCACAGTGCCCAGCACATGATACACAGCTCCATATGTGATTTTTTTTTTTGAGTTGAATTGAATAATGAAATGGAAGGGAGGGGAGGAACAGGTGTTCCAAAATAGAAGACAGGAAATAAGACCAACCAAATCTGGTTCCTCAGCAAACAGTCGACACCCCTCTATTGTGGGGGGCTTCTTTGTGCAAAGGGCTGGGAACTGGGCCCTGAGAACCACCCAGCCTTTGCCCCTGTGGCCTATTGCTTCAGACTGTGGGCTTTGGAGCCAACTGTGTTGGAATGCCAGGCCTGCCACTTTCTGTGTGATCGCAGGCAAGCTACTTAACTTTCCATACCTTGGGTTTTCATCTGTAAAACCAGGGCAACGATGATCCTTAATCATAAAGTCTTGTCATGAGAATAAATGAAAAGGTCCTTGTGGAGCACTTAGACTAGTGCCTGGCAGAGGGAGCATGGGATAAGTGTCAGCTATTATTACAGAGCTCACAGTCAAGCAAACTTAAAGTCACCTGAGGATCAAGACAGTCATCACTGAGATAATACTATTTTCTTGGTGGAATCTGCACACACACCTGCAGAAGGGCTCTAGATCTGTTGGGTAAAATTTTTGATGAGATGCTCAAGGATGGGGCTTTGATGCCAGAGGCATTATTGGCGGGAGAATAGATATGGTGGTTGAAATGCTTTTTTAGGGGTGCTGGGACCAGCCAGCCCTCAAGTTTTTGTGGGATAGTCAAGGCAGTGGCTAGAGCCAAACTGCTGAAAACACCACAAGGAATGGGTCTATGGGAAAGAAAAGAGGAGATCAGACTGTCAATACCTGGGCAGAGGGCTTTGGCAAGGAAAGTGAGTTTTCAAAGCTGAACTTTTGATCTACTTTTCTTTATGGTGTGTGATACAGTGCTCTCCTGACCTTCCTAAGAGGTCCTCAGTGGAGTCCTCTGCACTCTCTTTGCTGCTTGGAGTCGGCTTTTTTAGCGAGGCAGTGTGAAGTCTGGGCTCTACGTGGTTGGTGAGAGTAGTGGTGTCCCCAGGAGGCCAGCCACATCTGGCCCAATGTGAGAGGTTCAATGAGAAAGGCACTTTGGGTACACAGAAGCCAGAGAGGCAAAAGCAGCCTTGGGAGCAGCTAGAGAGAATCAGAATATTGCCATTGCTAAATGTAGAGTTAAACAGTACAATACAGTCAAGTTCTAGTGTCTTGTGTCTGCCCCTCAGGAGTGCCAGCAGTGGATAAACTAACACTAATCACTGCACATCCCTGGGAAGTTACCATCATCTCTTACGTTGTACCCAATTATGCTGTTTCCAGCTGGGACAGGTAAGGAACGTGGCACCTGCCCAAAGAGTTGACATGGATGGCTCTGTGTGCCTGAGATGCCAAATAGGACCAAAAGACACAGCACTGGAAAACCTCCAAAAGCCTCCATGATAGTATTCATTAGTTAATGGATCAACCACTTGGATGCCCGAACTCAAATTTGAGTTCAGACCTCTAAACCCAACTATTCCTAGACAGTTTTAGTTTTTTTTCATTTTCAGCTGACTAGCTTTGAGCACTTACTACCGGCCAGGCGCTGTGCTAAGTGCATTACTTGCATCATTTCTTTTCGTCTTCCCTGAAACCTGATAAGTTCGGTAAAATTATTAGCTCCACACTGCAGATGAGAAAATTGAGGTTGAGAGAGGCTAATTGACCAGTACAAGGTCACACAGCTTGAAAGTAGTGAAGGTGGAGTTTGCACCCCACCAGGTCTCTTGGAATCCAGAGCCAGAGAACTTAATAACTATGTTAACTGGTTTGGAAGGGATCAGAGGTTATCCAGTTCAATCAGTTGTGTACCTAGAGGGAGCAACTTGCAGTTGGAAAGTACATGGGACCAGGAGACTGTTTTTGTTTTGTTGGAGGCACTCCTGTATGACACTGGGCAAGTCACTGAACCTTCCTGGGCCCCAGTTTTCTCTTGCAAGAGAAGAGAAGAGTTAATGCTCTGTTTACCTCATAGGTTTGTTTTAAGGCCTAATATAAGGAGTGGAACAGGACGAAAGCTACTGCTTTGCCTTGAACAGACAGCAGGCATATTCTAGTCATCTTTCGTGGGGTAGCAAATTTCTGGTACATCCAGCCAAATGTGATTAACAAGGAAAAATTTAATATAGAACCACTCCCTTTTCTGACTCACTAAGAAAATGAGATAATCTTGAATACTGCATTAAAATAAATAATTTAAAAGTTGACTTTGATTTTTGGCGGCTCTGTGCTAGGCATTTTCATATGCATTTAATCTCCAGTAAAACAAAATGAGGCTCCCAGGTGGTTAAGTGCTTTCCTCCAACCACACAGCTAGTTAAGTAGTGAGGATTTGAACCCAGTGCTGCTTGGTTTTACCTGTAGGCACTTTTGCATGCAGCAAGGACTTAGACCAGATCCATTCGATTTGCTTATAGTAGAAGTGAACAATTCTGTTTTCATAGAGCTCCACTGTTTCAAATGAAGTCACCGTAACAACCCCGGGAAGGCGCCTAATGTCTGCAGGCACCCAAATGGAAGAGCTTCTGTTTCATCCTCTGCATGTCAAAGTCTAAAACTTTAGCAACATCCAACCTCTGCTAAACAAATTAACCAGCCGCAAATTATACAAGAGCCAACAGAAACAGAAGACATAGGTATCACTCGCTAAGGGATAACTTTCATAGCTTTGAAGTAAAGGAAGAATTACATTAAAAAAAAAAGTGATGGGGCTTCCCTGGTGGCGCAGTGGTTGAGAGTCCGCCTGCCGATGCAGGGGACACGGGTTCGTGCCCTGGTCCGGGAAGATCCCACATGCCGTGGAGTGGCTGGGCCCATGAGCCATGGCTGCTGAGCCTGCGCGTCTGGAGCCTGTGCTCCGCAACGGGAGAAGCCACAACAATGAGAGGCCCACGTACCGCAAAAAAAAAAAAAAAAAAAAAAAAAAGATGAACTATTTGAGTGCAAAACATTTAAAATGTAAAACAATGACATAAAATTAAAAGGTAGACAACAAACTGAGAAAATAATTGTATAAAGGTGATTAAGTATTCAACTACATGATATATGTATATGAAGAAATAATTCAAATTTTAAAAGAAAAATAAAACCCAAGATCTCAATAGATCAGTGACCTAAGGACCTGAAAACTTAGAGAACAAAATACAAATATTAAACACTTAGCCTGAGAAACATTTTTCCTGAGTAATAATCAAAGAATTATAGATTAAAATAATAGTTACCATCATAATAACATTTAATATTTTATAACTCTTCACATTTACTAAGTGCTTAATATATATAAATTCATTTAATCCCAAAAACCTCCTTAGGAGATGGTGCTATTTCCATTTCATAGATTTGGAAACTGAGGCCAAGGGAGGTTCAGTAACTTGCTCCAATCAGACAACTAGTTAGGATATAGCTGAGGTTTAAATTCAGACAGTTTGGCTCTTACATCCATGTTACACTTAGGAAATTAACAAAAATAAAAGCACTTGAAAATATTTTTACTTTTTTGAATATTCCGTGCCAGTAAAGTTCTCGAGAGACCCAGTGCTGGTTTCTTTACAAACTGGTACAACTCTTTTGAAAAGCAATATAGTGATAGGTAGCAAGAGCCATAAAAATGCATGTTTTGATATGGAAACAACCTAAATGTCCATTGACAGATGAATGGATAAAGAAGATGTGGTACATATATGCAGTGGAATAATAGCCATAAAAAAGAATGAAATAATGCCATTTGCAGCAGCATGGATGCAACTAGAGATTATCATACTAAGGGTGGAAAGAGAAAGACAAGTACCATATGATATCACTTATACGTGGAATCTAAAATATGACACAAATGAACCTATCCACAAAACAGAAACAGACTCACAGGCATAGTGAAGAGACTTGTGGTTGCCAAGGGGTGGGGGTGGGGGGGTGGGGAGGGAGAGGGGTGGACTGGGATTTTGGGGTTGACAAATGTAAGCTTTTATATATAGAATGGATAAACAACAAGGTCCTACTGTACAGCACAGGGAACTATATTCAATAAACTATGATAAACCACAATGGAAAAGCATATATATATAAAAAGAATGTGTGTGTGTGTATATATATATATATATATATATGTATGACTGAATCACTTTGCTGCACAGCAGTAATTAACACAACATTGTAAATCAACTATACTTCAATTAAAAAAAAAATATGTGTTTTGTTCTAGTAAGCTCCCTCACTGGCATGTAGATTGGGGAAATAATTCAACAGAAGCAAAAATCTATATGTAGGCAGTTTTCACTGAATTGTTATCTAGACCAGCCCTGTCCAGTATAAATATAATATAAACCACATATGTAATTAAAAATTTTCTGGGAACCATATTAAAAGAAGTAAAAAGAAATGTGAAACTAATTTAAATAATTTATTTATTTAACCAATATATTCAAATATAATTTCAGCATCAATAATCAATATAAACACTTGCATTTATTTCTTTTTGAATTTTATTTTATTTATTTTTTATACAGCAGGTTCTTATTAGTTATCTATTTAAACACTTGCATTTATTATTTCTTATGCTAAGTCTTGGAAACCTGGTGCATATTTTATACTTAAATTACATCTCAATCCAGACTGGACACATTTTAAGTGCTCAATAGCCACATGTGGCTAGTGGCTGCCATACTGAATAGCACAGTCAGACCTGGAATAGCAGAAGGTGGGAAATAGACAATGATATCAAATGGTGAGAATGATTTAGAAAATTATGGTATATCAGCCTCTGAAATTGTATTAAGTCATTACCAATAGTAATACTAAAATCCATAAAAATATATTAAATGTTTATGCTTTGTTAAATAAAAAATTAAAAAATATAAACTATTAGTTTAGTAGATATTTAAAATGTGTCTATATGCAGACACATGGATGAAAGAGGATGTGCAAACATTAAAATAGTTGTGTTAGCAAAGTGGGATTTAAAGTTGATTTCTTTGTCAAAAAATTTTTTTCATTTAAATAGGCATTCAACATCTATTTCTATTAAGAGAGTTTTCTGAACAGAAAAAGGACAAAGAAGGAATATTCCATACAATACACAAATATTTGGAGATTCAATTTTCTATGTTTTAAAACTATATACCCTAATAAATTTCCCATACTACTTATCATATGGGTTTACTCACACTTTGGTATTCTCCTGATAGAGAATTTGGTATTTGAGATTGCTGGTCTTTTTTGTTTGCTTATGTTAATGTTCTTAAAGAGCAGATTTATTTTTTAAAAAAATCATTCACAAACCTTTGAATAATATATTTTCTGGACAATGTGATGTTAGGACCATCGTTCATACTTCGTAATATATTTAATATACATTTTTATATATTATATTTCTTTTCTTTGACCTATGAGCTATACTGAAAGCTAACCCAAAGATGCCCAATTTTTCTGTGGATTTCTAGAGACAGAAACTAATGAATAAAAGTCTAGCTATTTCAGAAAAATACAGAAAATTTGATTTTAATTTTCATTAATATGCCTAGCTCAGAAGTAAAATGAGAAATGGATGAGTTTGGAAAAGAAGAATGTCTGGAATCACAAAAGTGATTCTAGAATGGAACCCAGATTCCATCCATATTCCAAACTGATTCCAGAAATGGATGGGTTAGATAAAGACTGATGATTGGATCCTGAACCTGGAGAGGCAGCCTCTTCAGAGGGAAGGGCATGAGTGTGGGGTCAGAGAAAATAGTTCTTTACCTTCCACTACCTTGGGGAATTGCATCTTTGTTTCCATAGCTGTAGAATCAGAAGGCATAACCTCAACCTCATAGGTAGAGAGGATTAAGTAAGAGCATGCCCTTCATTATTCGTTGCACCGTATTATTATTTTACAGTTGAGGAAGGTAAGTCCAGAGTGGTGCCAACAGTCTTGGAACCCAGATGTCTTGCTTGAGTCAGGATTCTTCAAGCACAAAGGCCGGTATCCCAGGCTCTGGAGTCAAAGTGCTGTTACAGCATTGGCTCTGCCAGCCTCTGACACCGTGACCTTGAGCAAATTGCATATACTCTCTGTCTCAGTTTCCACACATGTACAGTGGGGACAATAACTGTGTCTAATTCAAGATCAGGTGTGGTAATTAAAAAGTAAAGCTAAGTATGGTATCTGGCATATTGCAAGCTTTCAGTAATTGTCCCCTATTATTAGTGGTGGTCCCCAAACCAATTCTTATGATTGACTTTATTTTACATTCAGCATGTATAGTTTACTCACTAATTGGTTGCATCTTTCCTTTAGACCTTAATGCTAAGGAATTAAATTTCGGTATTTCATAGAAAAATAAAATGGAGTTGGGAAAGGGGGCCACTGGACCACCACAAGAGGTGGTATTGGCGAATTTAATCTCAGACATTTGGGGGCAGGCAAGTTGTGCAGGGGGAGAGGGACTTAGAGAAAAGGAAGGGAAGGAGGAGATGGCGGTTCAGGAAAAAGCAGGGTATGGAGGTGTGGTTCTGATGGAGGAGAGCTTGCAAAATGTGAGCAAGAAGGCAGTGCAGCACCCTGGTAATAGCTGTCATTTATTGAGCACTTACTGTATGCTAGGCTCTGTGCCTCATCAGCATTAGATCCTGTCTCTGGAAAATGGGAGGAATCATAGTACTTCCTTTATAAGAGTTGTTGTAGGTACTTTATGAGACACTATGTGTCAAACATTTGAACGGCGAGTGCTTGACACATAATATAAAGTTAGTTGTTACTATTATTATTAAATCCCTCCTGTTTCAGATGAGGAAGGCTAAGTAACGCAAACCATGGAGCTACTAAGTGGCAGAAATCACTTGCTGTCTAACTGCGAGGCTCTAAAACCCATAGAGCGCCCAAGTTAAGCAGAGTCTTCCATCCTCCTCCAGCCCTACCTCTCAACCTTCCAGCGATGTCAAGGTGGGCTCTGCCACCACAGGGACCTGGAATGGAGCCCTGGCTGTGTGACCTGGGCAAGTCACTTCCCCTACAACCCAGTTTGCTCATTTTTGAAGCGGAGGATGGTATATCTCACAGGGATTTTGTAGGAATTCAGTAATATTTTCCAGGTAGAGTTGTTTAGCCTAATTGGCACATGAAAAGTACTCAATGGGTATTAAGCTATTATTGTAATGTGGGCTCTTGGGTTCTTCTCAACTGAAGTTCCCAGCCACTGACATTTCCATACTTAATCTTTATTCTGGAACAGTCTGTGACAAAAGAAAACTCTCAGAAACCTAGGCTTTAACAGCTCCCTTGCTGTCTTTGTAATATGCCATTTTCTTAATTCAACACCACGCGAAGCAACACGGCTATCTCTTCTGGCTTCTAAATTCATTGACGGTGTCAGTTGGTGATGAAATGTCAGAGCACTTGGATCCAACTGTCCCACTGCCGTTTCCTGGCTTTCCCTGGGTGAATGGTAACATTTTCAAATGGATAAAAATCTCCAGGCAACGTCGCTCTCCTCCTCCAGAGCAGATTTATTACAGAGTGGTTGGCATTTCCACATGCTCCGAATTTGTCAGTGTCAGATTCGTATGTGTTCTTAGGTCTCTATACATATACAGGCATAATTTAAATCCCCAGCAAACAAAGGCTATTTTTCTAACTTGGAGATATTCCAAAAGATCTTTGCATTTCATCTATTTTTAAATGTTTGTGCAATTTAGAAGTATGGTAATATCAAATGGTACAGGGGAGGACTGAATATTCAGCTTCCAGCAACTGATCATGTGCCATGCGTCAGGCACTTTATATGCAATATTTTACTTAACTGTGGGATGGGTATGCATTATTTTCGCTCTACAGAAGGGGAAACTGAGGCTCAGCGAGATGAGCTACTTGCTCACAGTGACACACACACACACACACACACACACACACACACATACACGAAAGTCATTACCGGCTGAGAGTGGCTGAGGTGGGACACAAACTGCTTTGATTTCATATTCTCCGTTCCTGCCTCTGCAGAATAAACTATTTACAGAGCACCTACCATGTAGCAGGCACTATGCAAGGCTCTGGTGATATAGCAGTGGAAAAAATAAGCAACAATTCCTGGCTTCAAGGAGCTTACATTCTGGTGGACAAATAACACAGATCAATTCTGTGACTTGGTGAAAAGTTCACCTTCACTGGGTGGGATGGAGGTGGAGGAACAGGTAGAATGCAAGGATGGCTGAGAGCACGGTTTCTGTTCCGTCTCAGATCACACCAGCATGAGACACGTTCAGGGTAGGTCTTTGGCGAGGGTTTGAGAGGCCTGTTGGCGCGTTGAGCTGTGACACTTCCAAGCAGGCCTCTATCCTCTCCCTGCAACATTTAGGTTACGTCAGGGTTTTGATGGCACACCGTGCTCCTCTAGAGCAAGTAGAGATAACGTGGGCGACTGGGCAGCAAGCCATGGGGCATGGTGTTGTCAGGGCAGTGAGCACGGAGGAGCTGGAGTTCCAGGATGCCTCGAACAGGTACTCAATATGTAATAGGCACACTGTGACCACAAGTACTCCTTTCCTCAAAATTCTATAGTGGAGTAAATGGAAAAAGAACAACTTATCTTCCTGTTGTTATTTTCAAAAGTAGAATTGCTAGCTACCACTGATGTACCAGTGTCTCCGTGTCAGGCACTGTGCTACATTTTTTGTGTGTATTGTCTAATTTAATTCCAAAAAAATGAAATTTAGACTCAGAGAAGCTAGTGAGTGGAGAAACTGAGATTCAAGCCTGAATCTCTCCAACTTCACACCACGCTGCCTCTGTGGCTCCCCAGCAGGCTTTAAGGAGAATTAGAGTTAATTCGTGGTTTGCTCTGTGTCCTCTATGTCCTTGCAACTCAAAGTGTGGTCTGTGGACCAGCAGCATCGGGAGCTTGTTAGAATGCAGAGTATCAGGCCCCAACCCAGACCTACTGAATTAGAATTTGCTTTTTAATGAGACTCCTGGGTAGGCTGCAGTTTAAAAAGCCTCTTAAAGTATACACTCCCCTGTATAACTTGCCAAAACATATGACATACACACTCTGGAAGATGGGGGGGGATACTTCCCTCTGACTCCAAAACTTATCATTTCTAGAGTTGAATTGATGGCTATTGTTAAATTTAATCAAGAAGTGAAAGTTTTAAAAACTTTTCTGGGTGCCTGTTAAATAAAATTGAAATGGAAGAACCACCTAGTGATCTACGAAGTTAGCTAAAATATAGAAAGAATACTTCTGTTTCAAGGATGTTTTTCTAGGCTTTCTAGGACAAGGGTGCTCATTGTTAATGACTTTTCTTTTGCCCAGTGGAAATTTCAGATCACATAGACAGCAGTTTGGAGGATGAATAGGGTATGGGTGGCAGCCCATTAACCTGGATGTAGGATAAGGTGTGGTGGATTTGAATATTTATCCCAAGTTTGCCCATCGATTCACTTTACAGTCTTGGGCAAATCATCAAAACCTGTCTATTTATCCGGTGGTCTTGGCCTGGGAACCTCAGCATAATGCGTGAGTGTTCTCATGCCATTATAAGGATAATAAGGGAAACCTGTTTTAATGGCAGGACTATGAAGTGGGTTAGTTAGTATTCCAGAACCTCAAAAATTCATAGGAGTTGACTAAATTGTTTGCTAGTCCCTTCCATCAACCAACAACCCAATCAATCAAACCATTAACAAGTACTTATTGGAAAGTTGCCATGTGTCTTGGAGTACAAAGGAAGTAATGCTCCTGGGGCAAAAAAACAGTAATTATGAATCACTTTTCACCTGCTCTCTGTTCTACAAAAATTAAGCAAAGGGCTTCCCTGGTGGCGCAGTGGTTGAGAGTCCGCCTGCTGACGCAGGGGAAAAGGGTTCGTGCCCTGGTCCGGGAAGAGCCCACATGCCGCAGAGCAGCTGGGCCCATGAGCCGTGGCCACTGAGCCTGCGGGTCCGGAGCCTGTGCTCCGCAACGGGAGAGGCCACAACAGTGAGGGGCCCGCGTACCGCAAAAAAAAAAAAAAAAAAAAAAAAAAAAAAAAAAAAAAGAATTAGAATCCCCTTGGGCTTCCCTGGTGGCGCAGTGGTTAAGAATCCGCCTGTCAATGTAGGGAACATGGGTTCGAGCCTTGAACCCTGGTCCGGGAGGATCCCACATGCCGCAGAGCAACTAAGCCCACAGCAACTGCGCCACAACTACTGAGCCTGAGCTCTGGAGCCCGCGGGCCACAACTACTGAAGCCCACGCGCCTAGAGCCCGTGCTCCGGGACAAGAGAGGCCACCGCAACGGGAAGCCCGCGCACCGCGACAAAGAGTGGCCCCCGCTCGCCGCAAGCAGAGAAAGCCTGCGTGCGCGCGCAGCAACCAAGACCCCACGCAGCCTAAATAAATAAATAAATTTATTTTAAAAAAAACACAAAAAACTAAGCACAGTGATGAGTGTAAAGATGCCGAGATGACAGGACCTGAGCACCGGGAACTAGGTGAGTGACAGGAAGAGGACTGTGGTTCTTTTCCTGTTCGCTCCTGGCCTGACCTTTCTTGCCTGGAGCAGAGTTTCCAAAGGCCTGTTGAGCATCTACCCTGGGACACCAACGGAGGTCAGGTGCCGCGGTATGAGGGCAGAGAAAGTAGGGGCTTGGAGTCCCCTTAGCCCTTCTCTCACTTCTCCATTCCGTCCCATTGTACCTCAGTGATTTCTCGTCTCCCTTCCCTCCACATTCCACTCATTAGCTCGAGCCCTCTGGCCTCCCTAACATCCAGGACAGATCAGATCTTCTGCTTCCTCAACAACCTTTAATGGCCCCTCATTGGCTTCAGAAGTCCCACTGCCTTAGCCCGGCATTCGGGACCCTCCATGACTTGGCACCACAGTCTTTCTAGCCTCTTGTTTCACTCTGTTCATCTCTTCCCAATCTCTGGCCATGAAAATGCAGTCATCATGTCCATACCACACCATGTATGTACCCAACACCACGCCTTTGTCCTGACTGTTCATTCTACCTAGACTGCATCTTCTGACATACTCCCCAACTTTCAGAATCTTCCTTCTCCCTCAAGTAGGTTTACACTTGAAGTCAAGGAGACATGAAGTCTGTGAAGACCTTCCTAATTTCTACTTACAACTTTTCAGAGTCTGTCTGGCATTATGACTAATCAAAATTTGTTCTTTGTCAGGCTGTGGGCTCCCAGAGCACAGTGGACATATCTCAAGCATCTTTGTGTCCTCAGAGGCTACCCAGTCCATGCTTTTTTTTTTTTTTCATGCTTCTTAACTGAAGAAGATTCCTAAGCAAAGGCCACCACCCATGGGACGCTACAGGAATCTACATACTTAGTATAAAGATGTGCTGGAGGGTATCTTCATACAAAGGCAGAATGCAGCCATCACTTACTAGCTGTGTGATAAAGGAAAAATGAATTAACCTCTCTGAGCCTGTGTTCTCCTTGGTAAAATGGAGGTCGTGTTGTTGCAAAGATGTAAATGACTGTAAGTTCAGGATCATGAAGTTCCTGCTGTCTGAATATTTACAGTTCTGTGACCTTTACCCTTTCTCCTCCCCCGGCCCCTTCCCTTTCACCAGACTTCTACCAATTCTTCAGATCCCAACTGTGATGTCACTCTTTTCCTGCAAGTGCTCCCTGACTCCTCCACATCTGTGGAAAGTGCCCCTGGTATGTCTTTCCAAAGTGCCTCTGGTATGCCTTTCAACAAGCCAAGTCTTTCCACATGGCTTTCCTCCGTCACTCACTCATCTCTCTGTGATGTAATTCCTTGCAGACACATCAATAACTAGAGCAAGAACAGTAATATTTATTGAGCTCTTACTATGTGCCAGGGTCCATACTAGGTGGTTTTCACACTATCTTATTTGATCTCCACAATGACCCTATGAGGTAAGGTTTTATTATTCCCATTTTACAGGTGAGGAAACAGAATAGAATACATTTAATAAATTGTTCAAGATCACCCAGATAGTGAGTTTCAGGACTGGGATTCAAACCCAGCTCTGTCTAGCTTGGGGCCCATGTTCCTAAGACCATGCTAAGAGCCCCCTGCACCAATGCCTGTCATGCTCCAGAATATGCTAAAACAAACAAACCCCAAAAAGCAAAAACAAAACCAAACCATGTTTAAAACCAGTGCTGGGGCTTCCCTGGTGGTGCAGTGGTTAAGAATCCACCTGCCACTGCAGGGGACACAGGTTCGAGCCCTGGTCTGGGAAGATCCCACATGCCGCGGAGCAACTAAACCTGTGCGCCACAACTACTGAGCCTGCGCTCTAGAGCCCGAGAGCCACAACTACTGAACCCACGTGCCACAACTGAAGCCCGTGAACCTAGAGCCTGTGCTCTGCAACAAGAGAAGCCACCGCAATGAGAAGCCCGTGCACCGCAACCAAGAGTAGCCCCCGCTCGCCACTAGAGAAAGCCCACACACAGCAACAAAGACCCAATGCAACCAAAAATAAATAATAAATAAAAACCAACCAAACAAACCAAAAAACCCAGTGCTTAGTAAATGGAAAATTGCTGTAAGACATCTCCACCTTTCCTCCTTTTTTCCCCAGGAGGGTTTAGGGGAAATAAGGGAAGATCATCATTCTCTGGTTTGCAGCATGTTTGGGATTGAGCTCATTAGAAACCCATGGAAGTGAATTAAAGAAACATGACCTGTGCCAGCCTACCTAGCCACATTTTAGGTTCCTGGTGCATATGGGCACAAGCTCACTTAAGAAGCTTTTTAAACAAAAGCACAAAACAGAAATGTTCAACATATGCTGGAGTAGGTAGGGATTCATGGAATCCTAAATCAACTTGCTTTTTTAAAAAAAATTAATTAATTAATTAATTAATTTATATTTTTGGCTGCGTTGGGTCTTCATTGCTGCGCACGGGCTTTCTCTAGTTGAGGCAAGCAGGAGCTATTCTTCGTTGCAGTGCGTGGGCTTATTGCGGTGGCCTCTCTTGTTGCAGAGCACAGGCTCTAGGTGCGAAGGCTTCAGTAGTTGTGGCACGCAGGCTTCAGTAGTTGTGGCACACGGGCTTAGTTGCTCCGCAGCATGTGGGATCTTCCCAGACCAGGGACTGAACCCGTGTCCCGTGCATTGACAGGTGGATTCTTAACCACTGCGTCACCAGGGAAGCCCTCAACTTGCTCTTTATAGCCATTCAGAGAGGGGCAAATTAGTGCGAGCCCTTTTCTCCTTTGGGTGGGGCACAGTGAGGAGAGGCCAGGCTGAGGAGGAGGTGGAGTAGCCAATATCAGTGCTGTGGATTCGAGGGTCCCAAGCTTCCAGCCCCAAACCTCTGACAAACTCCCAGCCCTCACGTCTCTCCCATCCACCTGCCACATCGTTTGAAATATGCCCTTACATGCTCATTCTCTCCAAGGCAGTGCCAACTCTAAGTTTTTTTTGAAAGATAACATAAGTAATACATGTTAATTAGAAAACAGGTTTTAAAGGGAGAAACAAAATCATCCTTACTCCCACTTTCCTAAGGAAAACATTTTGGTGTCTATCCTTCCAGGTTTTTTTGGTTGTTGATTATATATGTATTGATATTAATACATATACAATGTTACATATATGATGTAATATATACACACATAGATATATATGTGTATATATACATGTATAGATATATGCATGTATGTTTGTATTTATTTCCTTTACCAAACCGTGATTATATTAAATGTTTTATAATTTGTCCCCCTTCATTTAATACTACCATTTCAAGTCAGTAGTACACATTTATGCCATCATTTTAAATAGCTCTGTGGTCTTTGGATGAATGGCTTATCACAATTTATTTAACAATCCAGTGTTGTTAGACATTTAGGTTGCCTGACCAGCTGCTGTTGTCATCGACACCTCCAGGACATTCCTCATATACACCACTCTGAGCACCTGTCCCATTATTCCTTAAAACAAATTTCCCAGGCACCCTATCCTAAAAACAAATTACAAATTACAACACCAGGTGTTGTAATCACTCTTTAGTAGCTCAGTATGAATTTGTTCAGAGGCTCCTTTTTTTAAGTAACAGTTATGAGCCCTGAAAGGAGGTTTGTTGCCTGTGAGGGTGGGCGGGTGTTTGGGAGAAGAAGGGGACAGAAGGAAGAATGTCCTGGGGGCACAAAACATCAATAGAGGAAGGTAAGACTTGCTGCCATGGGATTAACTGGGAATTCTAGGAGCAGACTAAGGATGTTGGATCAAATACGAGAAAAACAACACCCCGCCCCCCCAAACAAACAAACAAAAACCCAGACAGCAGAGGTGGGAAGGCTTCAACATTTGCCTTCCTGATCTGCAATTTCACCAATTCTGGACCCTTGGCATAAAATCTTAAGAGTAGCCATCTTTGTCAGCATTTTGGAAAATAACTTAGCAATTCAAGAGCCAGAAAAATATTCATACTACTTGATTCAGTAACAGTACTTCTGGAAATACATCCTAAGGAACTAACATCAAGGAAAGATAAAGCTATGTGCATAAAGATATTCCTTACAGAATTACTTAAAGTAACAGAAACTTTTACTCAGTGAAAATAGTCAAAAGTTAAGTAAATTATGGTATAGCTACCTGATATTTACTAGCTGTGGGATCTTGGGCAAATTATTTAACCTTTCTTATCTATCACAGGGGGGTGATAATATTTGTTATTGCAGGCTTATTGTCAGGATCAAGTGAGATAATATTTGAAAAGTACTTAATATGGTGCCTGACACATGATCAGGTTTGAATAAATAGCAGCTAAGTATACAAAGTATACGTTGCACTTATGGAAATTAGTGTGATATAAACAAAAGTTGCCTCCAAACACATGACCTGCCTGTCAGTCATAGAGAGTGCTTGTGTCTGGAACTGTGTATCTTTTTTGTCTCAGGATAGACTTTGTGACTTCCCAGTTTCAAGACAAGGAGACTCAGTCATGTCGATCCCCAGAGGTGTCAAGACTTAGAGTCTAGCTTTACTTTAAATGAAATTAATGAATGCCTGGGATCCACAGTAGAATGACAATGTATTTACTTACTGAGAGAAATATAAATATCATGTGGAACAGAGACACCTGATCCAACACTATGATGCTTTCTCTCCCAGAGGCAAGGAGCAGAGGAAGCCAAAGCAGAAGGAGAAGGCACGATGTGGGATGAAATTATAAGGAGCATCGGGACTTCCCTCATGGTCCAGTGGTTAAGACTTCACCTTCCAATGCAGGGGGTGCGGGTTCGATCCCTGGTCAGGGAGCTAAGATCCCACATGCCTCGTGGCCAAAAAACCAAAAAACATAAAACAGAAGCAATATTGTAACAAATTCAATAAAGACTTTAAAAATGGTCCACGTCAAAAAGAAAAATCTTAAAAAACAAAAGAAATTATAGGGAGCATCAAACCCTAAAGAGAGAAGCAACTCAAATGTCCATCGATGGAAGAATAGATTTTAAAAATGTGGTATATACATGCAATGGAATACTACTCAGCATACACAGGGTGGGAGGCAGAAGCTGGGGCGAAGTGAGATTAGCATCGACATATATACACTACTGAATGCAAAATAGTTAGCTAGTGGGAAGCAGCAGCATAGCACAGGGAGAGCAGCAGCTCAGTGCTTTGCGATGACCTAGAGGGGTGGGATAGGGATGGATGGGAGGGAGTCTCAAGAGGGAGGGGATATGGGGACATATATATGCATATGGCCGATTCACTTTTTTGTACGACAGAAAATAACAGTACTGTGAAGCAATTATACTCCAATAAAGATCTATTAAAAAAAAAAAGGAATGGAATTCTGAGGCATGCTACAACACAGATGAACCTTGGAAAATTTTATGCAAAGTTAAAAACAACAGACACAAAAGGACAAATACTGTAGGATTCCAATTATATGATGTACCTAGAATAGGCAAATTCTTAGAGGTAGAAAGTAGAATAGAGGTTACCAGGGGCCGGGGTGGGTGTGGGGGGAGAAGGGGGCGGGAATGGAACTTATTATTTTACAGGTATGGACTTTCCATTAGGGATGATGGTAAACTCCTGGAGATAGATGGTAGAAATGGCTGCACAACATTGTGAATGTATTTAATGCCACTGAATTGTACACTTAAAAAGGGTTAAAATTTATATGTTATGTATATTTTATCATGAAAAAAATCCCCAAAACTTAATGAGAGGCAATGTAGCATGGTGTTAAGAGCATGGGCCCTGATGCCAGGCTGTCTGGGTTCCTGTTCTGGCTCTACCTCTTTACTAGTTATGTATTGTTGGGCAAATTACTTTACACTCTTCGTTACTCATCTGCAAAATGGCCATAATAATGTCTACCTCCTAGAGTCGTCATGAGGATTAAAATGAGTAGGTCTATGTAAAGTTCATAGTGCTAGAACAACGCTGGGCACATAGTCCTATATATTGCTAGCCAAAAAAAGAAAAAGTAACTTTCTTGGTTTTTCATGAGAAATCAATATGATGGGGATCAGAAATACTCAGTCAGCAGGACTGGAGTATTATCTTTGTGCAGCAGATCTACAGGGAGTCATAAGGTTGCTTGACAAACATGGAACCAGAAAAAAGGAGTTAAGAGAAATTGTATATCTAGTAGTTTCCAGCTAAAACAGCCTGATTCTATCGTAGGGATTGTCCTGCCAGCAGAACTGGAAACACTCAAAACCCATTGACTAAAGCTCTGTATCTCCCAAGAGGGTGCTGGGCAGAGTGTCTGGGGCTTGCTTTTGTCACTGTCCTTTGTCAGCACTTCCAAGATTGACTGGTTCCTTTCCAAACATGTGAACATCCCAACTCCTTTGCATGACCTGCCCCATTCCAACATGTATTGTCTCTACAGTTTAGCTCCTTGAGAGACTTCTATTTCTCTGGAAGGATACATGGAAAAACGCCAGCAGATTGATTTATTGGTAGTTGCAGAATTGTGAGTGAAATATTTTGAGTTCTGTTGCTGGAGCTATAGTGGCTGTAAAATTTAAAAAAAAAAAGATTTTAAGTAAATTATTGTTGTCCAGTATTTTCCCATTTGTAAGCGAATTTCAGTTAGATGCGTCTGATTGTTCAGAGCACTGCATGCAGCAGGAGTAATGAGAAGTGAAAGGGATGCTGGATCACGCCACTGGGTCCCATATTCATTCCAGGCTGTAACCCATCTCTGGGTTGTAGTAAGGAGCTTGATGTAGTGTCTGAATGTATGATGAGCCCAATTCATTTGCTTTTACACTCTGGTAAACAGCTGTTGAACTTCTCCCTCTGAGTGGTTCATTCTTAGCCTTATATGGCTTTGAGTATCTTCAAAACCAGCAATGCTGTGTACACATGTATGTCTGCTGCTGCTCTTAGGTTGTAATTCCCAGATGCGGCTCCATCTGAATGAATGGGTGGCTTTAAATCTTACCTCACCCTAAGCAAGGGCTGGATTTCCTTGGCTGGTGTTAAAGTCTGAGGTGATCTCTACTTCTTGTGCTTGGCTGGTAAAGACAGGAAGGCAGCAGCCGAGGCTGGGCTTCCCTAAAGTCAGGCTGTCAGTATGCTATTTACATCCCTTGAATCTAACTGAGCTGGGTTGCACAGGTCAACCTTCTATCTGTGTTTCTGTGTCTGAGGACTTTTTTTTCCAGAACTTCAGCAGGCTGGAAGTGCTGGGGAATTAACACTCCAAGGAGCAGCCCTCAAGCAAGGATTCTTGGTAACTGGGGAATCAATATCCCAGCTTCCTCACCACTGGGTGGGATCATTATGAGACATGTGTTTTGTATTGTATCTCCCAGTTTTTCCTATGGGGTTAAGCCTCAGTTGGCCACTGTGGTCGCTGGCTCAATACGCGCTCGCATCTTTCCCACTCTCCCACTGCTGGTCCCTGAACCTCCCAAATACACTCATTGAATCTGAATTCCTGTCTCAAGGTCTGCTTCTGGGAGTACCCACGGTAAGATACATGATGTCGAGAAAAGAGCACAAGATTTAAAGTAGAAAACCTGGGTTTAGTCCTGGCTCTGTCACATGTTACATGACTTTAGGTAACTGACTTCAATCTCTCTGAGTTACAGTTCCCGTAACTTTTATAAAAACCAGAGCATAACACTTACTTCATTCATTGGGTCGTTTGTAAAGCCTGAGTGAGAATACGTAAGAGGAGGAGCTGAATAGGATAAAGGTCTTTAAAGACGGACGTCGTGTTGTTCTGTGTGGCTCTGCCCCTTCCCCTATTGTCTGCAGTAAGCCCCCCTAAGTATCCTCTACACTCTTCTCATCCTTATTTACACTGATGTGCTGTGTACAACTCAGGTGAATCAGGATGGTCATGAAAAACTTCAGCTTTTTAGTATTTTTGTGGCTAATTCTTACTTTATAATTCTTTCCATCCCTATTTTTATTATGAAAATGCTCAAACATAAAGAAAAGTTGGGACTTCCCTGGTGGCGCAGTGGTTGAGGGTCCGCCTGCTGGTGCTGGGGACACGGGTTCGATCCCTGGTCTGGGAGGATCCCGCATGCCGCGGAGCGGCTAGGCCCATGCTCCACGGCTGCTGAGCCTGTGTTCTGGAGCCCGTGAGCCACAACTATTGAGCCCATGTGCTGCAACTGCTGAGGCCTGCGCGCTGGAGCCCGTGCCCCGAGGCGGGAGAGGCCACCGCAATGAGAGACCCAGGCACCATGGCAAGTGGTGGCCCCCGCTCGCCGCAACTAGAAAAGGAGCTCGCACATCGGTGAGGACCCAACGCAGCTCCCCATGCCAAAAAAAGAAGAAGAAGAAGAAAAAAAAGAAAACTTGAAAGAATAATCCAATAAACCCTTGACTTGAATTCAACAATTGTAAACATTTTGCCATATTTGCATTATCTCTTTGTCTATCTGTCCGTTTACCTCTCTAGTTTGCTATACCATTTAAAATTATTTTCTAGACACCACGACACTTTGCCCCTTAGTTCTTCAATATACATATCCCAACGAGGCCAGTCTCCAACATGCACAATACCCTTCTCACACCTCAGCAAACTGACCCTAATTGCACAATATCATCTAACATTCTACCTATACTCAAATTTCCAATAGTGCCTGGAATGTCTTTTATAGCTTATTTATTTTTTTAGCCAGGATCCACTGTAGGTTCACTGCAGAATGAATTTGCTTAGAAACACCAGCCTGGCTCTGATTCTGTGCGTGTGTGTTGTTTGTGTGTGAGCTTGTGCAAACCTCAAGAGTGCGTTATGGTTGCCCCGAGCATTCTTTCTCACTGGAGTCAGACCTTCTGGGCCTTGGGTGACAGTGGGCCAAACCTGAGCCTTGTCTGGATGTGTGATCCTGCCTGGTCACCTCTGCCAGCAGCAGAGGGCTCCAAGCGGCTGGTGTCTGCCGAGGCTGCCAGGCCACTCACGTCAGGGCTGCACGAACCACTTCTGTGGCCTCCAGTGGTCACCTGCCAGACACTCATACAGAAGTGCTGCTAGCAATGTCAGCCGTCACTTGAGGAGGGAGGCATTCTGCCCACTGATTTAATTAGAGAGAGGTTTTTATCCTTTTGGGGGGAAAAATCCAAATTATTTGGCAGATAAAATGCCTATGTAGACGAGTCAGTGTAAGCTGTTATTCTACATTGGCTAATGTTCTTCTGTCTCTGCTTGTCTTCACAGAGATGCTGAAATAATGGAGACAAAAGGTGATGGAGTTCAGAGAGCAAGGACGTGGACCAGAATAATAGCAATAAATATTTATTGAATGAAAAAATCAAAGCACGCATTTGCGGGAGGCCTCCTATGTGCCATCACCTTGCTTATTCTCCACAGCAACATTTTGAGATAAGTACTATTTTTTTTTTTTTTCGGTATGCGGCCCTCTCACTGTTGTGGCCTCTCCCGTTGCGGAGCACAGGCTCCGGACGCGCAGGCCCAGCGGCCATGGCTCACGGGCCCAGCCGCTCTGTGGCATGTGGGATCTTCCCGGACCGGGGCACGAACCCGCGTCCCCTGCATCGGCAGGCGGACTCTCAACCACTGCGCCACGAGGGAAGCCCTGAGATAAGTACTATTATTTCTATTTTATAAATTAGAAACCTGGGATTGCTAATTGGCTCAAAATCACATAGCCAGTGAGTGGCAGAGCTTTGATTTGGACTGTTATCTGTCAGACTGCAAAACCCATGTTCTTGAACGAGAGCCCTGAGCAGGAAGCACTGTGGCTCAGCCTGTACTTTGGCATCTCCAACCACACATGTGGCTGCCGCTTCTTGTTAACACCTGGCACAGTGTGTAGCACATTGTCGGTGTTCAGGTACTGTTTGTTGAATCAAGGTCTCAGCCAAGATAGGCATACAAAAGGTGAATACCAGCTAGACTCTCAGGACCCCCTTTAATTACAGTGACTCATAAACTCCCAGCCAGATCCTTTTTGTTTGTTTTCTGTGTCATTGTCTCTGTGTACCCTGCTACTCTCCCCAGATATTCTCCCCAGGCCAAAGTAGCATCCTCTTATTTTGCTATTTTCTACAAAAACGAGTGCCCAGTGCGCTAGGTGCTGGTATCCCAAGGCCCCAGTGCCTTTTTTTTTTTCCCAACAAGCCTTTCTTAGAGAAATGCCTCCTTACAGGAATTAGAGGACGATGTTCTTGCAGTTTCTAGAAACTGTGCTCTTGGTTGTCTATTCTCCCAATAGGCACCCTTGGGCATTTACCTGGGAAGAATAAAATGGAAGGTGTTGTCACCAGATCTGGAAAGGCCAGCTTAGGAAACAAATGTCTCCTAAGGAGCCAACCAGAATCTAAATTCTGCTTCATACTTTATTTATTTATTTTTATTTTTTGGCCACGCAGCTTGTGGGCTCTTAGTTCCCTGACCAGGGATCAAACCCGTGTCCCCTGCAGTGGAAGGGTGGAGTCCTAACCATTGGACTGCCAGGAAAGTCCCTGCTTCATACTTTAGATCATATGAATTCTGCTCTACCAATGAGTGAAGGATCAACCCATTTATGGAAATAATACCTGAGAGACCTAACAGCATCCAACAAGCTCTCGTTCCCCCTGGGACGTGGAGAGGCAGCCATGAGTGTCAGCTCCCTTAAGCCTGGAGACTCAGAAGCTGTTTGAGACCCTCCCCCAAAACCCATTCCCCATCCTCATCTCCTTCCATCTCAGTTCAGGCTGGGACAGGAGGGACCCCAGGGTGCCAAGTGGGGAGGCAGGCTGATGGGAACACACCTACTGTTGTGCGTGGAGAGGTGACACTAGGCTTCAAGGGTGGGCTTAGAACTCATCTGGGAATGTGGAGGAGGAAACCACAGTATGGAGAGACTCCTACTCTGTAACTAGAAACATGAGATGCATGGCCCCTGCCTTCATGGGGCTTATAGGCTACTGGGGGCTATTGGAGGAGACAGACAAATCACGAGGCAACTGCAACACCACGGGATGGAGTGGTGCTAAGATGGGGAAGTCAAGAGTGCTAAGAGAGGGCATCCGGGAAGGCTTCCTGAAGGAAGCAACATCTAAACTGGCAGGGGAAGGATAAGCAGGCATTAACTGGACCAAGCTAGAGGAGTGGAGGAGAGGGGAAGAATGTTCCAGGGGAAAGGAATAAGATGATGGAGAGAGAGGGGGGCTGGAACGTAAACTGTGTGGTAGGAAGCACACGGCGAAGCTGGAGAGGAGGGAAGGATCCCAAACAGGACAGGCCTCAGGGCCTGAGGCTGGAGGTTCTGAGGACTGTTGGAGGCTGACAGGTCTGTGCTCTCATTCCTCAATAGGAGGATGACAGAGATAAGGAAGGAGATGTGGGGAAGCTGAGTGAGGACGCGCGGGGGAGCTGTTTCGCGATCCTCTCCGCTGTCCTCCGTCTGAACAATTCCTGCATGCGCTGGACCCCGTGGGCAAATTTAACTTAAATCTTCCTGCCAGAGCCTTCTTCTTTTTCTTTACTATTTCTTTTATTCACGATAGCACCATAGAGTCTCTCAAACTAGAACCTTACATCAGGACTGACAAACAGATTAACCCTTGACATCGACCCCAATCAGTTGGTGATGTCTGCCTGGTACACTGTGTTGAGGAGGATTCTGAGACCAAGCCATGTCTCAGGGTTAAGGAGTCCCATGGTAAGCGATCCTTGTGATGAGCAAGGGACGGGCCTGGGGACACCAGGGCCTTGTGTCAGTAGACCCTGATGTAGAGTTACCTGGCCTCTTTCTTTTCTCTCACCTTTCCAGTGCAGTGGGTTACAGAGTCTTGCTTCCCTAGTTCCAATTCCTTTCTCTCCATCTCTACTGTCCCTTCTTAGTTCTGGCCTCCTTGATTCTCACCTACCTATATCATCTGTATCACGTGTATCACCAGGCTCCCTATCTTCTCGGCTCTAAGCCATCTTGCCCACTGCCACAGAGCAATTTTTCTAGGCATACTCCCACACTGCTGAAAATCTTCAGCTGGCTCCCCGTCACTTACAGGATAAAATCTAGAGTCTTCAGCTAAGACATATTAGACCCTTGATGATCTGGTCCCTGTCCATTGTTCCGTCTCATTTCCTGTCACTCCCTGACTTCTTCCTTAGGTAAATATTCCAGGCACACGAGCCGCTTATAGCTCCCAGTAGGCTATGCCTCCCCAGGTTTTAGCCCATGCTATTTCCTCTGCCTGACAGACCCTTCTCCACAGCCCTGGCTCTAGGCCTCTGCCTTTAACATGCTAATATTGTGTATCACCTCCTCCGGAAGCTTTCTTTAAGCTGGTAGGTTTCTCCCCCTCACCTTCCCAAAACAGAGTTCGTGGTTTCTTCTTCCCTAGTGTTTTACAGACAAAGCTATTATTACTCACCTCACTGCCTTTGCCCCTATGTGCAGTTTGTTCATTCATTCATTCAGCAGATGTTTATTTAGAAGCTTCTATAAACCAGGCACTGTTCTAGGGGGCTGGAGATAGAGTGATGAACCTAACAGCCGAAGTCCCTGCTTTCAAGGGATTTACATGCGTGTGCGTGTGTGGAGTGGGGTGGGTGTACAATATGCAGATGAACAAATACATCATTTAATGTCAGAGGAAAGAGAAAACCAAGGCTGAGAGGAAGTGGGGTGCTGCTCTGGCTAGGTTGGTCATAAGAGACATTTCTGATCAAGTGACCTCTGAGCAGAGATTTGAATAAAGCAGAGGAGGAAGCCAAGCTGACATCTGGGGGAGGAGTATTGCAGGCAGAGGAAAGGGCGTGCAAATGCCCTGCTGCCTTTACCAGAGATGTATGAGGACCAGCAGGAAGTTAAATGAGGCTGGAGAGGAGTGAGAGAAAACATGTTAGCGTCAAGGTCAGAGAAGGAACGGAGGTGAAGGATTAGCACATCGGTCCTTCCAGAACAGCATGAGGCCTTCGGGGGTTATTCTGTATGAACAGGGAAGCGTCTGATGCATTTTAATCAGAGGAGGGATATAACCTGCTTTGTTCTTTAAAAGCGTCAGGCTGGCTTCGGTGGTAAAAAATATACTGTAGGGATGAAGGTGGAAGCAAGTCTCCAGGCAGTAAGGACGGCATGGACCAGGATGGTAGCAGTGGCAGGGATGAGGAGAGGAAAAATTTGTGATATATTCTCAAGGTGGAGCCAGTAGGATTTCCTGACAGACTGGATACAGGAGGGAGAGAAGCAATCCGTCAAAGGTGACTGCAAGATACAGCAGCTTAACAATATGTTTGCATGTCAGTATCTCCATCTGGATCAGTGGCTCTTAATCACCCCTCCCCAACCCCACTTTTCTTAAATTCTGGATGCCTTTGAGAATCTGATAAGAGTTATATCTTCTCCCTGCAAAATTCACCGGGCACATATACATAAACTATGTCTATCATTTCAGAGGGTTGTAGGTCCTCCGAATCATATCCATGAAGCCTGGGGTCAGAGTCCCTGCTCTAACCTCTGAGCTCTCTGAAGCCAGACGTACCGTATTATTCATCTTCATTTCCTGAGGAAAGTAACCTGAAGACAGTCACTGCTCAGGAAACGTGCTGGAATGAATGAGTGAAAAACAGCTGCTTCTTTATCTTAACTCTTTAGTTTAAGGAAGCATGTCCTATGTACACCTCTACTGGTAACTGGGGCTATTATTCCAATACATTAATAACTGAACCAACAAACGACAAAGCTGGGGAGAGGGGAGGAGGTACAATGAAGCAAGGGAATTGCGGCAGAAAGGCGTTTTTAAAAAACGTTCCTTTCAAAAAGCGTTGGAGATACCCAAGGGAGGAAGCCGTGTAAGTAAAAGGGTAATCATTCTACCAGTAACACTGGGACATTTTCCACCTGAGCTGCAGGCAGAGGGAGCGACTTGCTTCAGAATTTCTGTAAAGGAAGGGGGAGATTCTGGGGTCCCGGCTGCAGCCAAGCCCCAGGCTGGGCATCCAGAGGGAGGGAGGGAGGAAGCCTTCTCCTGAGCATCGTAAGCTCAGAGGCCACCTGCAATGGGGGTAGGGGCCGACGGAGAAACGCCTGATGGGATCAGGGACCAAGACACCAAGAGGTCACCTAAACTCATCAGAAGCAGGGAGATCTGACGTGATCGCCCTGGCTCTCAGGAGCCTGAAAATTAGCTGTGAGGAAACATTGATCATACGAAACCAGTGGCCTTCTAGGGGTTGCTAAGAGGACATTGTCTAGTCAATGGCCTTTCTCGTTATGGATTTAATAGAAGCCTTATTTAGAAGTTGAAGAAATCCAGGAGGAAGTTTCCATCTCCTTCTAACAAAGGAGTTAGAAACCATAAAAATAAATAAAAGCAGTTCTGAATTGTGCAGATTATGTTTGTCACTCCTGAATCTGTCCATTGACCATACTGACGATTCCAATTTAGCAGACATTTATGGAGTCTGGCCCTATCCTGTACCGTATTGCCTTTAATCCTGATAATGCCCCATTAAATTGGCATTATTCCTTTTCCCCTTTACAGGTGAAGGATGAAGGGTGTGAGGCTTGGAGACATATGCGTGGCTAGAAAGT